>NC_133658.1:315494659-316094659 GCF_037893015.1 Macrotis lagotis
ATCTAGATTCTCTTTTGACTTGACAAAAGTTCACATGAAAAAAGTTCTTATGTGGGACTTCAACTCTAATCTATTAAATGAATATATGTAAGTTTGTATTTATGTATGTATATATTTATGTATATGTAGTTTTCCCTGCTAAAAGTTAAACTCTATAAAGTTGGATACTTTTATTTTTTATTTTTATTTATTTTTATTTATTTTTTAGGTTTTTTTGCAAGGCAATGGGGTTAAGTAGCTTGCCCAAGGCCACCCAGCAAGGTAATTATTAAGTGTCTGAGGTCGGATTTGAGCTCAGGTACTCCTGACTCCAGGGCCAGCGCTCTATCCATTGTGCCACCTAGCCACCCCTATTTTTATTTTTACAATTTTCTTTCTTGTACTTAGCACAGTGTCTACCACATAGTAGCTGATTTAATAAATTATTGTTGATTTGCTAATAGTCATCAGAAGGGAGACATGAAGTCAAAACAATTAATCTTATCTTAGACATGAATTTCTAGTATCCTTTAGTCCTAGTATCCAATATGAAGATGATGGTTGTTATATGCCCTGGTCACACTATATATGCCATATTCTATTCAATCCTAGGTATCAACTTTTAGAAAGTATAATGTTTAGAGGAGAACAAACAGGATAGTGACATGCTTTGATCTGGCATAATATGAGGGTCAACTGAAGGAAATGGAGATATTTAGCTAGGAAGATGAAGATCTAGCAGGAAACTGATAGTGATATTCAAGTTTTTGACTAAGTTTTTGAATATTTGAAGAAATATTTAACTTAATCATTCGTGGCCTTCAGTAATAGAATTATGGGTATGGGGAAAGATGGAAAAGAAACAATTTTAGAGGCAGCTAGATGGCAAAGGGAAGAGAACACTGGCCTGGAGTCAGGAGGACCTGAGTTCAAATTCAGCCTCAGATACTTATTAATTGTTTAGATATGTGACCTTGGGCAAGTCATTTAACCTTATGGTCTTAAATAAATAATTTTTTTAAAAAAAGAAGCAATTTTAGTTAGAAGGTAAAGAAGACCTTCCTAACAAATAGAAGTGGAATGTTCTTGGGAGAATGAATTCATCTTCACTGGAGGAATAAGCAAAAGCTGTTGAGTATATTATGGGGGAACCTAATTCAGGTACTGGATGGCCTTTGAGGTCCCCTCCAAACTGATGAGATTTTGTGATTTTTGTATTTGGTATGATGAGGAAACTGAATAGTATGCTATATGAGAATCAATTAAAGAAAATGAGAGATAGGTCATTTGTTTTGCTTGGGGACTACTGGTTGAAGTTGTAGAGGACAGAATTTGCTGTGATATGGATGGAAGGAGGAGAGGTAATAACTTCCTAACAATTAGCACAACTACCACAAGTGAAATGAACAGCCTTGGAAATGGGTACCCAGCCCAATGCCTTCACTCTCAAATTAAATTCTACAAGCAGAGGGACATAAGATTTCTTATTGAGGATATTGAGAGAACATTCCTGAATGATCAGGTATAAGCTGAACCAGATGCTCTGAGATTCTGTCTCATTCTGAATCTGTGATATTTTTTATTCCGATTCTTTCTCTTTCCTTCTCCACAAATATCTAAGTCACCCCCAGATTTTGTGGCCTCATTTAAGTTCCATCTCTTCCAGGGAATCCTCTCTTTGCTCCAAACTAAAAGGATTGGGGCAGCTAGATGACGCAATGAATAGAGCAACTGCCCTGAAGTCAGGAGGACTTGAATTCAAATCCAGCCTCAGATACTTAATAATTTCTTAGCTGTGTGACCTTGGGCAAGTCACTTAACCCCACTGTCTTGCAATAAATAAATAAATAACCAAACAAGTTTGCAGGATTTAGTCCTGAATAATATACTCTGTTCCTCTTATTTGACATAAAAACTTTGTCTCTTCAACAAAACTCAAAATTCTTAAGGCAAGGGGCACATTTTATATTTTTCTTGTACTCCTACTCCACCTGGAAGAGGAATGAGTAGATGTGTGAGTATGTGTATGGGTATATATATTTATATCTATCTATCTATATATCTATCTATCTATGCAAAACAATACTATGTTGTTCATATAGAGAGAACATGTTTATGTAAACAAAACAATGCTATATATTCATTTGGAGAGAAAATATATATGTAAATGAACTGTTATTTCATTGGTTTAGCTAATGTCTTTTGAGAAAATGTATTTAATAGCCTGGCTTAGCAAATAGAATGACCAGTTAAGCACAATGGGAAGCAGTGTGCATAGGAAAGAAAGCTGATCTTGGAATCAAGAGATCTGGATTCAGGTTCTTCCACTAACATATGTTTCCTTGGCAAGTAATTTAACTTCTCAGTGCTCCAAGCAGCTAAGATTATGTTGCAGACAGATTGTTGTTGTTGAGAAGTTGTTTCAGCCTTTTCGGATGCTTTGGGGTTTTCTTGATAAAGATACTAGAATGGTTTGCCATTTCCTTCTCCAGTTTGTTTTACAGATAAGGAAATGAGACAGACAGGACTAAGTGATATAGATAATAAGTGTCTCAGGCCAAATTTGAAACCCAGATCCTGCTTCCAGGGTCCCAGATCTTTGTTCACCTAACTCCTTCTTTCAGGTTGCTCTTGAACGTCATTATTCAGTCTTTCCTATGGCAGGCCTGTGTGCCAGTAAATGTTTAAAAATTTACTCTCCAAAAAGAAAATTTTAAACAGGACATTTTCAAATTCAATCTGCTCTATTAACCTGTTCTCCATTACCTTAAATCTAAACAATCAGTAAAACATTAAATCAAGGCCTGAACATTTAACAATGGACTCCCTAGCATACCCCTCCCTCTCTTTGAAATACAGTTGAAGGAATGGTGGTTGGTCTGATGCTTTCTGTGCATTTTGTATTCTTGGGAGGAACCAAAAAGCATTTACTATCTCTGTAACACTTGTGAAATACATAGATCATTTGTGATTTTCCCTAAGTGAGAGTTCCCATCTATGGTTTAGTTAATAGATAATCCCTAATTACCAAAGCCACATACAGGTTAAGTGATCCCAAACGAGGCTACATTTGAACCTGGAGCTTTTAGGTTCCACTCAAGTTCTACCTTTTTAAAAAAATTTTATTTAAGGCAGGCGAGTTAAGTGACTTGCCCAAGGTCACATAGCTAGGCAATTATTAAGTGTCTGATGCTGGATTTGAACTCAGGTCCTCCTGGCTCCAAGAGCCTGTGCTCTATCCATTGTGCCACCTAACTGCCCCTCAAGTTCTACTTTTAAAATAGATGAAGTCTTTCTTGATCCTCCCACACACACACATGCACTCAGCTGATGGTGGTTCTCCTTCCCCTCCTTTTTTTTTGCATAGTCTCCTCCTTAGATTGTCTCCCCTGAAAGACTGTTAGCCTAAAAATCAAAGATGTTTTCACTTGTGCTTGCTCCTCCAATACAGTGCCTAGCACTTAGTAGGAGTTAAATAAATGGTTATTGTTTGATTAATTCTAATGAAGAAGTTCAGCAACATATCAACTACCAAGAGCTGCCTCTGACTGAGAAATAACAGACCTGGCACAACAAATGAAGGTTAAGAAGCTCTATTGACTGTCTTGTTTTGTTTGTTTTTTAATAAGTTAGTGATTTAGGAAGGCAGGGTTCTAGAGTCTCTTGTTAAATTCTGTGGTAACTAAACAAGTTACTTCCAAATATAGCAGCAATTTGTAGAGGAGAAGAATTCAAGAGAAATAAATGGGTTCTAGAGGCATTTTTGAGTCACATGATTTCAATACTGGCCACCTGCTTACTGACTAGTCCTATGACTCATTTAGCAATCTTAAAGAACTTTTTTTTAAAATGGGAAACAACATGTACAGAGGAAAATAAGCAATGGAATATAGGTTCAATTAAGAAAAGGGTTGTTAAGTAGTTTTTGTCCATGTGTATAGAAGACTGAATGAGAAACAGTCTACTAATTCTAAACAGTTTAGATTTAGATTGGCCATCTGAAATAATCTGAAAAAAATATAGGAAAGGGGTACTAATAATGAAATTCATTGAAAAATATAATAATAAAAAAGATAGCCATATATAGAGGATCACTGATTATGAGGCTGGACCAGATGACTTTCCCCCTCCAGTCTGTTCTATTACTATATGAGATGATGCCAAGAAGGTCCTTGTAACCTTCAAAGTGTTCTACAAACCCACAGTGGTATTAACCTTATTATTGTTGTGATTATGAGGGAAAAATTCAAGTTCAGGAATTTTGCCTTTGAGTCATATTTCATTTCGTGGCTTTTACAATTCATTTCTCTGCTTCACCAGACATCAGTCAATAGACATATATTAAGTTCTTAATGATATGCTAGGCAGTGTGCTAAATAGTGGGGATGTAAAGAAAGGCAAAAGATGGGACTTGACCTCATGGAACTGATAGTCTATTGGGGAGAAAACATACAGACTATGTACCTGGGGAATGACTTGTACCTTTGACATAGAAAGCCGAAACCAAACACACACACACACACACACACACACACTCTCTCTCTCTCTCTCTCTCTCTCTCTCTCTCTCTCTCTCTCTACTTTATGTAGCTTGCTTAGTTGAACACTGGATATTTTTCCTTGCCCTTCTATTACTCTCCTGGGAGGTATATGAGAAGAGGATACTTTAGTGTGGTCTGCTGGTCTGAATATGAACACATTCAATGTCCTTACAGAGTATTAAAAGAAAAGAGATGTTTAATGCAGAATTCTTTCTTTGACTTAATTTATTATAATGTATGTGGCTCAAATGTAGATCACACTGCTGTTTTGGATCACAGTTTTGATTCCAAAAATTGCAATCATGATAGGTGGATTATATTCGTGCTTTAACATACAGATGAGGAGAAGCATTGCTATGCAATTCCCCCCCTAAGGAGAAGTAGGAGGATAAGGGGCAGGAATTTTGAATAACCTTGCAACATTTAGTTGTCACTCTCAGTCATGGGATGGAAATTAGCATCTCAGGATTGTGTGTACTGTGTATCAACATCACTTTGAATATTAGTGTGAAAGAGCTTCGGGAGAGGAGGAAAAAACCATTTCCAACATTTGGAATAAAGCAATCTATGTCTAATGTGGCTAAGACACAGCACTTGTACCTAAAAGTCTGACTCCTTTTTTTAAAAAGGAAAAATGGAAGAAATGCCAAACAGATGGGGAAATGAAGTACTCTTCCTCTCCAGCTGGCCCATTCCATAGTGTTACAGTAGGTCAACCCCCAACAATGACTTCAACCCAAGATACTCAGAGAAATAAATGACATAGAATGACTATGCTCAATATATAGAGGATCCCTGATGATGAGGGCAGGCGACTGGACCAGATGACTTCCCCCAAGTCATTTATTCAGTACTTAGTATGGGTTAGGTCTGGTGCTCAACTCTTCCATCCTAGAATGATGCTCTAGGTTATAGTCCAAACTATTTGAGGAGTTGGCGCAATTGTGACCTTCTATCATGGAAGCTTTGTTCTCTATTTGCCCAGAAGTTCATGAAATTATAGATTTAGAGTTATAAAGAAGAGATTAAGTAGGATCACAGGACCAACATGTTTAAAGGAGGATTTGCATTCAGGTCTTCCTGACACCTGTGGCATTCTGCTACACTGACCTGTCTCAAGGAGATTGTTCCTTTGCTGGAAGATTCAAGTAATCTCAAAGTTTACCCCACTGAATTTGCCCTAGAGCAAAACTAGATCTCTGCACTGTACTCCAAAAGGAATAAACTGTAAAAGATCCCATGAGTCTAAATGTACATTGATCATCATTGGAAAGGCAATGGGAAACCAAAAGTCAAGTCAACAAAGATTTATTTGGAGCCAACTATTTATACTGAGCACAGAGATGAACTCCAAAGAAAGGTAAAAACTAAGGAGTACACAGTCTAGTGGAAAAAAAAGACAAAGCAGCATCTCTTAAGATTCTTCTGTTTGAACTCTGTGGTATGTGATAAAGGCAGTACCAACTTTAGATTTGGCAGTTTCAGAGGACACAAGGCTATCCCCTTTCTATTTTACCAATCTTAATTCCCATGATCTGCACCTTTGCTATGCCACTGTCATACTCTTGTTTTCATTACTCCATGACTGTTCTTATTTCACAATCTTTACCTCTGAAATTTCCTTATCTGACCATAAACTCCTCTCCTTCCTTCTCTTTTTTATTTTAGTTATTTTTCAATTATGTCAAACTCTTCAGATTCTTTTTAAGGGTTTTCTTGGCAGTGATACTGGAGTGGTTTGCCACTTCTTTCTCTAGCCTATTTTACAGATGAGGAAACTGAGGCAAACAGGGAAAAAGTAACTTGCCCAGGGTCACACAGCTAGTATATGTCTGAATATGAACTCAAGTCTTTCCAATTCCAGCCCCAGAACTTTATTCACTGTGCCACCTAGCTGCTCCTTCCATCTTTACCTGTGTCTCATCCCTTCTAAACTACTTTCACCCAAATCCCTAGTCATTACACCACTCCTTGCTCTCTTAAATCAAGCCTACTCTTGATTTATTTTCTTCTTTAAAAAATTTGTTTCTATGGTTATCAGTTATAGTCTATACTCTCTTTTGTCCTAAAATCCACTACCCCATTAGTCTACCTCAGTTCCTCTCTTTGTGAGCCTCAGTCCTGTATTTCTTTTTCTGCCTGCTTTGCTGCCATGCCTGCAATGCTGTACAATGATTGGAGTAGGGGACAGGGATAGAGACAGGAAAAATCACACAATTCTTCTGTATGAATCCATTACAAGTTTATGTTTTTTAATTTCATTTGGGCTAGCACTGCTACAGACCAGTCCTTATTATCTTTCTTGAATGAACTCTCTTCTCATCCTTTTATACCATCATTCACCAATCCCTCCTCTCATAAGGAGACCTTGTTTCACTTTTCTTTTTTAAAAAAATTAAGGACAATCCATCAAGAATTTCCTTTTCTTACAAATTCTGTACCTCAAATAGCTTCAACATCATCTCTTTTGTCTTAATCTCTAGTGAGAAAGTGACCCTTCCTCCTTAAGAAGATCCCATTTATCCCCTTAACCTTTCTCCTTCCATCCCCTCCAGGATAAGACCTCTTCAAGACCCCTTTTTCCCCACTCTCTCTAATTTATGTCATTCCTTATCTAAGAGATCCTTTCTTGCTGCTTGTAATTATGCTCAGATGTTCCTCTTTCCTTAAAGAAATCTTTACGTAATCCTAATAGCCCCTCAAATTGTATCTCTAGATCTCTCATCCCTTCCGCAGTCAAATTCCTTGTAAAGAAAAAAAAACAAAAAGCAACTGTTTCCACCAGTTGCCTCTATTCTCTCACTTTCTCCTCACCTCTTCTATATAACCTCTGTCCTTTACACTAAAATTAAATGGCTCTCTCCAATCTCCCTAATTTATTTATTTTTGATAGATCCCATGACTGAAATTTCCTTAGTTCTCATCATTTTGGAAGTCTCTGCAATGTTTGACCACTTCTTCCTCCTGGTCATTTTTTCCTCCCTGGGTTTTAAAGACATATCTCCTTCTGTATATCCAGATTAAAAGCATGCAATGGTTTTAGAGAATTCAAGTTCAAATCCTGAATCTCCACTTACTACCCATGCATTTGTTGTTGTTCAGTCATTTCAGTTGCATTCAACTCTTCATGAGCCCATTTTAGCTTTTCTTGACAAAGATAATGAAGTAGCTTACCATTTCCTTTTCCAGGTCATTTTCCAGATAAGAAAACTGAGGCAAACAGAGTTAAATGACTAGCCCAGGATCTCTGTCATGGTCTCTGTCTCTCTCTGTCTTTCTCTTTGTCAATCTCTGTCTCTGATCTCACCAGCCCCAATGTGTATATTTCTCATCTCTATGTCAATCTAACCTTAATCTTTAATGTGGGCATAATAATTTATGGCACCAACCTCTCAAATTTGTTATCAAATACTTTAAAGTATGTTGCCAACTTTAAAGAGGACCCAATTTTAATTCTATCCTCACATTTACTGGTGTTAATAGCTGTGCCCCTGTGGGCAAGTAGCTTACCTAATCCTGTCTGCCTCAATTTTTTTCATCTATACAATGGGGATAATTATAGTAGTTATCTTCCCAGGGTTGTTATGAAGATCAAATGATAAAGTATTTGTAAATCTCTTTACAAACCTTAAAGTATTATATAAATACTAACTATTCATCTCTAAATGAAATTAGAAGAGATAATTTATAAGATACTTTCCATCTCTAACATTCAGTGATTCTGTGAATTAGAGTCAATGAAGGTGAAGGATTTGTGCTACCACAGATCCCAGAATGTGAAAAGGAACAGACCTCTCATGAAAGTTGAAAGAGGAAAGTTTTATTTTATAATTGTAAACATGTGAAATTCATTTCCCTGAGAGATCCTGTGAACTGAAAAACTTGATAGAATTTTCATATAAAATCACTAAATGGCAGATTCAGGCTAGATTATGAAGAAAAAAATTATAGGGTTATTTGACTTCCACATCTGACTTTTTAATACTTTGTCTCATGGAAGACAGTTACATTTTAAAAATCCATGGAAAACCAGAGAACAACTCCAGAATGAGAGAAGGACAAATGTTATCCTGATCTTCAAAGAAGATGGGGAAGATAATGACATCTGAAAGCTATAGGCCTATGAACTTAACTTCAATTCTTGAAAAATTCTAGAATGTTTTTATGAAAGGGTTGATTAGGCTTCATCAAGACTGGAGCATGACTCACTAAGCTTATTTCCTTTTCTGACAGATATATGAGATTAGTTGAGTGGGGAATACCAAAGAGAATTTCTCCAGGTTTTACAAAGCAATTGACAAAGTGTAGCATGTTATTTTTCTTGATAAGATAGAGAGATGTAGCTAGACATGGTGTAGTCATGAAGAATCAAATTGCTTCAGTGACCAGACCCAAGAAATAGATATTAATTGTTCAATGCCACCTTGGCGGGTTTCAGTGGAGTGCTTCAGCTATCTTTTATAGATCTAGTGATTTTTAACTTGTTTTTAATGAATTTGGATATACAGAATAGGTAACATGCTTGTTAAATGTGTAGAAGACACAAAACTGGGAGAGATGGATAATGAACAAGATAACAGATTTAGAACGTTGGGCTTAACTGGATAAACTGATATTTAGCAGGAATAAATGTGAGGTTTACAATTGTATTAAAAGACTTAACTTCAAACTTGAAAGAAGTGGAAGAAGGGATAGATAGGAGTTCACTTGAAAAAGATCCAGAGGGACAGCATAAGGTTCTATTGACTTTAGGTGAAATGTGGATTGACAGTGTGATGGGGAAGCCAAGAAATCTAGTGTCAGTTAAGGCTACATCTAGGTACATAGTGATTAGAATGAGGGAAGAAGTCATCCTACTGGATTGTCTTTCTGGTCAGGTCAGACTTTTTTTTGCAAGGCAAATGGGGTTAAGTGGCCTGCCCAAGGCCACACAGCTAGGTAATTATTAAGTGTCTGAGGCCAGATTTGAACTCAGGGACTTCTGACTCCAGGGCCGGTGCTCTATCCACTATGCCACCTAGCTGCCCCCCTAGTCAGACTTTCTCTGGAGTTTTGGATTCTCTTCTAGATGTCACTTTTTTTAAAGAATGGTAGTATCTGGGGTAGGATAGCAAGGATGGAGAGAAACCTTGAATTTGTTCCTTGTGAGGATCAATTGAAGCTAAGTGAAGATCTTTAACCAAAAGAAGACTTGGCAGTGGGAGGGGTAGATGGGGGACATAATAGTCAGTCTTCAAATATTTGAAAAACTCTCATGAGAAAAAGGAATTCAATTTGTCCTCTGAAGGCAAAACTAAGAGCAATGTTAGTGGAGGGAGAGATTTGCAAAGAGAAAATTTAGATTCAAGGTAAGGAAACCCTTTCTAAAAATCTACATCTTTCCACAAATGGAATGAGGCGACCTTTAGAGACTATAGGTTGGTTCCCTGCAACTTAAGGTCTTTAAGCAACAATTGTGTGGCCATTTGTTATATGTGATGTGCAAGTGAGTCTTGTTCAAGGACAAAGTAGGCTAGATAATATTTGATATTCCTTCCAATTCTGAGATCTTGAAGTTTTGTAGCTCATAATCATTTCTTTGGCGTCCCGTCAGAATCCTAATCTAGAGAGTCTCTGAAACCAAACCAAGGGACTATTCTAATGTTCTTACAGGTTTATAGCCATGAACTGGTTCATTAATGGCTTTATCTGTAAGTATGGCAGAGCACAGCATTCTCATAAAAATTCAAAGTTTTTTGGCTATAGTTATAGTAAGGTTGCCATGTCATGTAGGAAGCTCCCTCCTTCACCCCTTGTTTAAGTACAGTAGGCATTTAAAACCACTAATCATCTTTTGCTTTGAAGTGAAAACTGATATCATCTTAAGACTGTTGCTGAAACAGAGAAGACAGAATGAATTAAATGGTAAGGGACCCTATAAAAGATCCCTTAATTTCTTAACCAAGGGCAAAAGTACAAGCATCACAGAACTTTCTCTTTCCCTTTCTCTGCCTTTTCTCCTGTTTCTATTGCCCCTTTCCTAGTAAATTTCCTTGCATCAGAGTTCCTATTCACTATAAAATTACTTAAGGATTAACCCCGCCCCCCCAAATTAAAAAAAAATTCAAATGCACCCTGTTGTGTTTGTAGCATGCCAGATCTCTGAATGAGAATATCACTGTGAGACTCCAGAATCTGAGGGAGGTGTGATATGCAGCTCCATGGAGTTTTGCAAAGATAGTCTGCTCTACTGTTTTCTCTTGCATGAGATATTACATTGGATAGAACTTCAGAAAATACAGGAAAATTTGACAAGACCTGGTGTGCAGTAATGTGTGCTGGTAACATTTCTTCCTACCAAGTCATCCCCTCCATGTATCTGTAATTCCCCACCTAGACATCTACATTGGACTCTTTGCTGGAATTCAGTACTATGAAATAACTGATATGTCCTTGGAATAAAGGGTCTATAAAATGTATGATAAAACCCATTGATATGAAAATATAGTTATAATAATCCTATATACTTATAGAATAGGGACTAGATTTGCAATTTTACAGGTAATAGGAACTCCTTGTTAAGACAACTCCCTCTACAATGAAGATTGATACCTTCTCTGAAATCTAAAGTCTTGGGGCAGTTAGGTGGCACAGTGGATAGAGCACCAGCCCTGGAGTCGGGAGGACTTGAGTTCAAATATAATGCTTAATGCTTAATAATTACCTAGCTGTATGACCATGGGCAAGTCACTTAACCCCATTACCTTGGGAGAAAAAAAAGAAAAAAGGAATCTAAAGTCTTAGAGAATCTAAAGTCTCCAGTACACTGAGAGGTTGACTTTCCCCAAATTATACAAAATGTCTGTGTCAGAGGCTCTCTAACCACTTTGGAATCCTTCCACACAACAACAACGACAACTACCAGTACAACACCATATTCATCTCTATCAGTAATTAAATGGGGCATTTTTCTTCCATGTAGTCCACAAAAGTTTACTTCTCAACAGAGAGGTGTATCTCACTTTTTACAATGCAGGTACTCTTTAAAAGTTAAGCTTATGGGCAGCTAGGTGGAGCAGTGGATAGAGCACCAGCTCTGGAGTCAGGAGAACCTGAGTTCAAATGTGGCCTCAGACACTTAATAATTACCTGTGCGACCTTGGGCAAGTCACTTAACCCTAGTGCCTTGAAAAAAAAGTTAAGCTTAAATCAAATTTTGCCAATTTGAATTCTAGTTTAATTATTTTCAAGATGTTTGTACTGTCTTCCCATTAAGAATATATGATTCCTCTTTTGAGGGAAAGAACTTTTCCTACATGGCTTAATACATAACTCTTAACTCCTCTTGCACATTTTTTGTATTTAGATATCTGTGTTCTCTGTGTTCTCTGTGTTCTCTCTCTCTCTCTCTCTCTCTCTCTCTTCCCCCTGCCATTATCTTTATCTCTCTATCTATCCATCCATCCATCTAATTTATTTTGATAAATCTAGTTAACTAAAAGAACTCTATGATGAATCATCTTGAAGGCAAAGATTTCATACATATATATATATATATATATATAATGTGAATCCATTACCCCTAATTCATATGTGTAATAAATTTAATTTTATTCTATAGATTATGAGTAAATATGATATGATAAAGAGTAACCTGTCTACATAATGACCCTGACCCAGACTAAGAATAGAAGGGAATACTCTTGTGGGAGAGTAGTTTTGTATAGCACTTGGGATTTGGGCAGTGTCAAAGAATATCAGCTGAATACCTTGAGTTAGATTCTAAGTGCTACTTCTCCCTTTCCTCTTGGAGACTCACACTCATATTTCTGAGCAAGTTGTTTCCTTGTCTTTAATAGAGATTTCTTTGGAATTATCTCTGGAAGGTTCAAAACCCATAGATTCACAAAGCTGGCTCTCTGTCTCTGTCTCTCTGTCTCTTTCTGTCTGTCTCTCTGCCTCTCTCTCTCTCTCTCTCTCTCTCTCTGTTTCCCCCCTCCTTCCCTCCCTCCCTCTGACTGTCTTTCCTCTTTTTCCCTCTCTCTGTTTCCCCCTTTCTCTCTCTCTTTCTCTCCAGCCGTCTCTCTGTGTCTCTTTCTCTCACTTTTTTCAGATTGCCAACACTTTACATTTTCTTCTATTTGTGATCAAAGGCAGAGTAAATAGATTTGACTTTTATACTGAGAAGTGACTGTTACAGAACATAGCTCTAATGTGCACTGACAAGATGCACCACAGGAGAGCTGAAGGGGTTGTTTATCAGTCATGTGGTCAGTTGCTCCAGATAGCCAGCAGAATGCAAGAAGATAACTTGGAGAGCTCCCACTTGAATGCCCAAAGACAACCAAGTGGAGGGGAGGTATAACATGGATGCAAGAAGGACTATGAAGCTATGAAGCTACCCTTCAAGAACCATTTGGTAAGAATGAGGAAGGATATCTCTTATGGAAAGAGACCTTTCATCCTAGAAATATGTATTAGCAGTCATTGTTTGGGTACATGTGGGCAAAGCAAAACCCAGGGTGGGACCTGAGGTTTTCCTTGCTGGACCAATATCAATAGCTCCTAGGGTGAAGATTTCATAGAGCTTCCTCTATACCCAAAGAAGCGCTGGATATTGATCAGTGTGGATATGATGCTTTGAGGGCAGAGTTCTCATCTGCATCAGCATATCTATTCTCTGTATCCACTCCCAACTCACTCCCACCACTTTCCCCAAATCACCACAGTTCTCAGTACTTTCTCACTATTTATTTACTTTTCTGGTCTCCTATTTAGAAGGTCCTCATGTTATCTCTTAACATTGGTCATCTGGGTCACTTTTATGTGTATAGTGCAGAGAAAAGAATGCCATTTTTTGAATTGGTGGATGCAAGTTCAAATCTCATTTCTGTCACTTCTTGTGTGATTTTAGGATGAATCACTTAAGCATTCAATTCTCCCTGCTAAAATTAAGGGGTTGTATTAAATAATCTCTAATGTCTATTCCTACTCTAAATATTTTTATATATGTCTATATAACATATATTTATGTGTATGTAGACATGTTTTACAGATAAATTTACATGTATTTGTACATGTATATGTGTGTGTGTTCGTTGTTATTCCTCTTTTTTAGAAAAGAACCAATGATATCATGGGTGATTTCTTGACTTTTGAATGAATTTGAGAGACAGAGCTATGCAAAGTCATCTCTCTCTCTCTCTCTCTCTCTCTCTCTCTCTCTCTCTCTCTCTTCCTGAATCATTGAAGTCCAGTGGCAGGACAAAATCAAGATGTCTGGTAATGGTCCAGGAAACTGGGGATGACCTTGACATCTGTCTTTGCTGTCTCCCCAGTAGAATGTAAACTCTTTGAGGGCAGAGACTATCTTTCTTTTTTGCTTGTATTTTTATTATGAGCACTTAGCACAATGGTGAATGCTTAATAAATACTGGTTGATTGATTGATGAAATATCTCCTCTTATTCTTCTGTACAGCCCCTTTCCACTACCCTTCCCCCTCCACCTCTTTTAGGACTCTCTCAGAAGGCCACAATGGTAACAAATCAGTGAATTCTAGGAAATATAGCATCAGGAGCCCTCCCAAATTTATTTTAAGAAGGTTATTGTGGAGGCAGCTAGATGGTGTAATGGACTGACCCTGGAGTCAAGAGGACCTAAGTTCCAAATAAGGTCTCAGACACTTAATAATTGCCTAGCTTATTATGATCTTGGGCAAGTCATTTAACCCCATTGTCCTAAATAAAAAAAAATTTAAAAATAGGTTATTATGATCATAGTTTCTTCTTAAATACAAACACATTATAAAGAAAGGAAATCAGTATTAACTGTAGTCTACTGTTATTCATCTTTATGTGTGTGTGTGTGATAATATTTCAAAATTTCTTGGTAATACTCCTTCAATTAAGTACAATCGGAAAATGACTGCAAATCTCAGTCTCTGGGACTAGATGGAAAGAATCTCAAAGATTTTCAAAGAATTTCAGGGAGACCAAGAATGAGGACCAATGTGTTTCTTATTTGTAAGGCCCATATTTAGCATGCTTTTATTTTATTAAGAATGCTAGAGGCAGCTAGGTGGTGCAGTGAATAGAGCACCAGCCCTGGAGTCAGGAGTACCTGAGTTCAAATCCGACCTCAGACACTTAATAATTACCTAGCTGTGTGGCCTTGGGCAAGCCACTTAACACCATTTGCCTTGCAAAAACCTAAAAAGAAAAAAAAGAAAAAAAAGAATGTTAATATCAAGACTGTCCAAGGGAGAAAAGATAGTACAAGAAAAATAGTATGTAGGAATCTAGCCTTGGCTCTATGAAAGGGTAGTTATTATTAATGTCTGGGAGATGAGAACAATGTCCTCATAGTGTCAAACATAGATTGATCAATATTTAACTCTTCTTTGGGTAGAGAAGATGCCCTATGAACTCTCCACCCCAGCAGCTTATTGATATTGGTCCAGCAAGGAAAACCTCAGGTCCCACCTTGGGTTTTGCTTTGCCCACATGTACCCAAACAATGACTGGCATGATGACATCATCAGATCAGAGCTGGGTCTGAAGTTTTTATTAGTTGTTTACAAAGATCAATGTGCTATACAACACACTTGATTGATTTTTTTCTATGATTTTCTTTGATATATCAGCTAAAGTATTTCAAGGGTCTTCCAGGGACACTGGACATTTTGTAAAAAAATAAAAAAATAAATAAATCTTGATCAAATTCATTTGTCACATAAAGATACTTGGATGAAAAAGAAAAGGGTAGATAAGTCAATGCAGCACAGAAACAGCAGTAACTTAAGAGCTGACAATTGACACTTGTTTTCTGCCACTGTTTACTCTTCAATAAAAAATGCATATTTACCATAGCAACTGTATGGTCACGTGGGTTCTCTGTCTTAGATGCTACCCTCTAAAACAGAGACCAGCTTCTTAAAGAAACAGGCATATTCCAATATGTATGAGTTTCAGTTTCAGGCTGGATTTTTTATAAAGAAACCCTCTTCCCCAGGATTTAATGCTAATAAACATGTCTTCTTTATAGAAATCATTTTGGTTCTGTGTCTTAAATTTTAGGAATTCCATTTGAGAAATCAAAATAAAATTACTTTTTGAGGGACCTTTGATCATCGCCAGGATTTTCCTATTGTTTCTCTATTTTATTACAGTTCTGAGACTATGTATACACACATGCACATATATATATATATATATATATATATATATATATATATATATATATATATTGAAATAGCAGCTATTAGTGAAGCTTTGAAGAGTGTTTGTGTAAATTCTAATGACCTGGTGCTTCATCCATGACTATGGATGTACAGCTCTGTAAGCTCCTCATTATACATTGGCCTTTCTCTATATGTTATTGGAATCTTCTAGAGTTTTGTTTTCAGAGTTTTGGAGTGCATTTCTCTTAAACTGGGTTGCTCAGGAAGGTTACACATTTCTTTATTCTATACCAAGTTGAAGTAGTCACTTCATCAGCATAGGGCTGGTCCAAGAGAAAAAACATGAAACAGAAAAGGTTTGCATTAAAAGCATCATACAGTTCCTCTGATGAACTTCCTTAATTTGGGGGTAGCTGGTAGCTTTATGCTACTCCTGATAGCTCTCCCTCATCCTGTAGTGTCTCACCCTGCTTTCCCTGGGTGATGGAAATTTGTGAACATGTTTCTATCCTTCATCAAAACTTATCTGTCTTCTGTCCCATTCCCTGTGAGTTTGAGCAGTAGACTCAAAAGAAGAAGGGAGAACTCTCAGAGGGATGTGGCCTAATCCCTATGGTTTGGTAACTGCATCCCTCTTTCCCTACAAAAGTTAATCATGGGTTCCAAAGAACCACACTTACCCTTGTCCCCAAGCACTTCCCAATTTGTTAGGTCCTAAGCTTTTCCTTCCAATCCTGTCTTTGGTACTTCTGGGCAGTTCTAAGGGTACTTAAAATAGTAGCTGTGCAGATTCTTTGGGGGAAATTCTCTTTTCTGACACTTCCTCATGACAGAGTCAGAGTGACCTTATGTAATGAGTAAGTGTAATGAGTATGAAATGAGTATAATGAGTAAAACTTCTTTTCCTCCTTTTCCTTTTGAGATAGTGTGAGTTGCATGCAATGAATAGGAATGGATGGGTTGAGATAGATCCATCCCTCTTAGAGGCAGTAGTATATAGGTTAGAGAGCTAGCCTGTGAGTCATGGAGACCTGGTTCAAGTCCCACCTTGAGCACATAATAATTATGTGGTCTTGAGCAACACATTTAAACTCTTGATGCTTTCTTTTTTTTTAGGTTTTTTTTTTGCAAGGCAATGGGGTTAAGTGGCTTGCCCAAAGCCACACAGCCAGGTCATTATTAAGTATCTGAGGTTGGATTTGAACTCAGGTACTCCTGACTCCAGGACCAGTGCTCTATCCACTGCACCACCTAGCTGCCCCCTCTCTTGATGCTTTCTAATGATTTTCCAAGACTATTAGCATTGGTGGTTGCAGATTTGTATTAGCAAAGGAATTCATTTCATAAATCAAATTAGAAGTCTATCCCCCACCACCCCCCAAAAAGAAAAGAAAAAGTATTAACATTTACTAGCCTATATAATTCAGAATTTTTTTAATATCTCTGTTAGTCCCTTATAAGAAGATTTAGGTAATTTCCTTGCCAGAGAACACAGGAAGAAAAGAAAAAGTATGGGAAGGGAAATGGGGAGGGAGCCAGCATCCCTCAAAAGAGCAAGACAAATAGAAGAATTTCTTTTGCATTAGCAAGCTCTTCTAAAGGCTGTCTTTAGAATGAATGAATGAATGAATATATGTATTTATTAATGCTTTCTACATCTTTGGAGACTGGGTAGTATACTGAAGGATACCAAATTTGGTTCTGTTCTTGGCCTTGCCATCAACTTGCTCTGTGAACTTAGTCACTCCTTTGTTTGTTTGTTTGTTTCTCTTTTACTTCTATGAAGCAAGGGTTCTTTCTCTAATGGTTCTTTCCCTAATGTCCTATGACTCTCCACCCTGCCAGTTATGCCAGTTACCTGTCAAGAAGAGAAGCCCAGGACATTCAAGTTATGTCTAGATAGTTTTCCATTATTAAGTTCATAATTATAGCCGAAGTTATTGAAGATAAGAGAAGCATCTGAATCTGATATGAGATGCCTGCCTTTTTAAAAAGTTATTTTGGTCACATGTAAATCAAAGTGAAAAATGAGTACATATGCCAACTCCATTCTACTAAGGGGCCTTGGGAGCAAGGGGTTGGAGATTGTGGAGTGAGGCAGTAATCTAATCCCACACAATTTTGTAATCCCAATTCAGTGGAAGAGAATTGCCTAGATTCAGTGTATATCCAATCTGACCTCAGCTTACACTTATGCCATTTAATAAGGATCTGTCATGAATTCCTATATGCTGCCTTAATAGATTATTTAAAATGGGGTATGTGCTTCATATGCTGCTTGCAGTAAGATGAAAACTGTACACACAAACAGTGAGGGGTAATTGCTTAGCGTGTATCTCTTTATTCCAGACACTTTTATAAAAGAGTATGTATTATGTATGGTGTGACCTTCAAATGTCATGAATGTGTTGTGCAATAAACTGTCAATATTTGTGGTTATAAGGTACTAGATGACTTTTACAATAATTGGAACGGCTATATTAAAAGCTTGGATCACTCAGCTGGTTAAAGAGAAAGACACAGGGCAATGTTCATCAGGGACTTGCCTTCTGCCAACTATTAAATGAAAGAGATTGCAAGGTGCTTAAGATGTCTTCTTTGTTTAAAAAAGAACATGGCAAAAAAAGGTCTCCAGAGGGATGTGTTATCTCCAAATCATCATTTTTCCTTTCCAATGTTCTTGATTTCCAGGAGAAAACCTCAGCTCTATAAGTTAATGGCAACTGACCAAATGCATTTTTAAAAAGTGATACAGCTCATGCCAGAGTCAGTTAGGTACCAAAATACCTCAAATGAATCAGACAAGAAGAGAGATTCAAAAGTCTGCCTCTTCCCCTCAGAAATATTTGGGGGAGGGGGCATCTATGAATTATCTTAAAAGAAATTTAAAAGCTACTGACTTTTATTTTTAAAGAAATTACCTAGAGATCTGTTGGGAATTTGTTGCTTCATTGAAAGCAGAACCGTCTCTATGGTTCACATTGTTTCTATAAAACAGTAGTTAATTATAAATTATGACAAAAAGAGAGGCATAGCAAATATTTTGTAATAATTACAATGTATAATTAGGGAGTGAATTACTTTTAAAGATATCTATTTCACTGTATGGAACTACTGGTTAATCTCTTTTGGTGCTTATGTGGAGCCTCCATTACTTTTCATATCATTGTACTTTGGTTAGGAAGAACAACATAGGAATTAATGAAATCCACTACTTTCCAGGCACCCACTACAGAACATGTCCCAGTCTTTACACATACTACCTAACATATTATGGAGATGAAGTTTCCTATTTTCTTCTTTCAGGGTGAGAAAGACCAACTTAAACAGCCCTTCTGTTGCTAAAGGGATTGGTTCTTGGCTGGGAATATATTTCCTCTTAACTTTCAGGGTTAGATGCCCCTTCTGTTCATTTGTTGAAGATGAGACTTAGTGGTACTGTTATAAACAAGGGGAACGGTGGAGAGTTAAGGGGAGAATCTAAATCTTCTTGTATCTCTTGAGATCACTAGCCTAGAGCTGGGACAGATCCTGTTGCTGGTCTTGTTGCCATGCCACTGTGTCAGGATTTCAGAGATCAGAGGAACCCTGGTCTCAATTTATCTGATTCTATCTGATTTAAGGTCTGAGCTTGTTCCTTAAAACCCTGGTTTTAAATTTTCTCTTTCTACAAGAATCTGCTATTGTGAAAACTATGATTTGTAGTGTTTGATCCTGCCTAACTAGGCTACTGATGATGCTACCTTGGGCCATGCCTGAACTTCTCCAAAATGGGACCTTACAAATTGTCAGGATTGCTCCAAGACTAGACCATAAAAAGGAAGAGGGCATAGGGAAGATCCTCTATTAGAAGACCTATCCAGGGCTAAAGTGCATGGTTTCTTAAGCATGAGCAAGAGAAAAGGGATCCTGCAAACTTTCCCTGGCTCTTTTGAAAATACATTAGATTTGGTAAAACCAAAGCACATTTGGCCCCTCAGTGCCTGATTTTGAAACACTTGTGTATTTCAAGGGGAATTTAATCCATGTGTTTCTGATTCATTTTCACTTAACTCATCAAAATGTTGCTTTAGAGAAGCTATGTGATATCCAAGATGCTTGTAGCTTTTCTCTTTCTTTCCCTTTCTTTCATTTTCTCTTTCTCCTTTCCTTCCTTGCTTCCTCCTTCCTTAATTTTTTCTTTCTTTCTTCCTTCCTTCCATCCCCCCTCTCTCTCCCTTCTCCTTTCTTTCTTTTTCCATCTCTTCTCTTTCCTTCCCCCTTCTTCTCTCTCCCCCTTCCTTCCCTCCCATCCTTTTCCTTTATATCCTTTTTTATCTTTCTTTTTCCCCCTTCTCCTTTTCCTCTTCCTTCTTAAAAAAGATACACCTTTTAGAGCCTTATTTCTCACATAGCCATCCTCCCATCCTTCCAAGGAATTCAGGTTAGATTTTACCAAGGATGTGTAATGGAGCTATATAGAATCTAGGCTAATTTCAAGGGGAATCTTAGTACAGTCAAAGAGAAGTTAACATGGTTATATCTCCCACTACCTCATCCCCATGAATAAGATGTTACTCTGCTTATCATTTTAATAACTCAAATTGGAGCTAAATGGTTCTTTCCTACTAGTAAACTTTTCTTCCATTTCTAAAATAGTCACCCATTTAAACAAATACTCTGGCCAATCCATATTAATACTGAACCGTTGAACATGACTATATATGGTCATCATAAAATGTGAAGCCTTGATGAAACTACAGGGGCAGCAAACTGAAATTAGTCTAAGATCCTTATTCTAAGGAACCAACCACCGTTGCTCATAATAGTATTATAATCTTTTAGATGTCAAAGGGAAACTTTGATGAGTTGCTTATTTAAAAATGTTTACAAAAATAATGTGAACTTGATGACCGACAGATATCTGATATAGAAATAATTGTTTTCCATTATTTTATTAAACACAATAATGTTCCTCATTTCTAAAATCTCTTAAAATTTTCAAGATAAAAAGCTCATTCCTGTGGACTTTCTCTGGAGTACAAGACATTTCCTTACCAGTGAAAACAGTTTAGATTTCTACTCTGTTCTGAATAAAAAGGAGAATACATTTTCCAATGCCCCCCCCCCCCCAAACTGCTTCTTTGCTTCCTAATGGTCAACAGATCATTTTTCTCATCAGTAGAGTGAAATTCACACTACAGAGTATCGAAAAGTACCTTGTAATCCTTAAAATGCTTTAAAAATGTGAATTATTGTACAGAAATTGAGCACAAGCCCATCACAACAAAATGTATTTTCTATTCCCATCTTTACTTGAAGTTTCACAGAAAGAAAAATATCCCAGACTATTTTATGCCATAAATTAATAAATACCAAGATATATAACCATCTTATTTTCTTAATGTTACTGAAGTAACTCCCTATTCAGTACCAGCTTCATTACTTTAAAAAAAAATGGAATGCTTTCTTAGACATATTGAACTTGGCTGTATGGTATTACTGAAACTGACTTTAGAGCTGAGAATACATAAAATTTTAAAATAAAACTCTTCCTTCTTCCCTCCCTCCCTCTCTCTTCCTTCTTTCCTTCCTTCCTTCCTTCCTTCCTTCCTTCCTTCCTTCCTTCCTTCCTTCCTTCCTTCCTTCCCAGAACCAGGGAACAGTTCCCACAAAAACTTGAGTAAGAATCTAGAACTTACCAATGAAATTCTATTCAGCTATATCAAATTTTTTTTAAAAAAAGTCACATCTTTGTATAACATTTATCATCCAGTTACAGTTAGGTCTGAGATCATAGGGGAATATAAAAATACTGAAGAAAGAGGTAAAATTGGTGAAATTTTATAGTTGCATATGAGGAGAGCTATATTTCCACAAAAAAAGGAGAAAACTATGTTTTAAGGGCACCTGCAGTGGACAAGTCAAATGAAGGGCTTCAGGCTGACAAGCTCTGGGACTCTGATTGCGCTGATTTTCCTGGAGTACTCTTTAAGGAACCTTCTGTGATTACAATGGGACACTGTATTAGAGGCCCTCCAAAGTCTCTTCTAACTAGAGGATTCTAGTCACAACAAGTATTTTCTCTCTCTGCCTATAATATATATATATATATATATATATATATATATGTATGTATGTATAACTCTCTACATTTGTATTTGTCTCAATCTCTTTCTCTCTAGAATATATGTATATACTCATATATTATAAACATGTGTACATGTTTGCATAGACACATAAATAAATCTAATAATACATTCATATATGTATAATACATGTAGCATAAAATATAACTATCTGTATGCAAATAAATTATATGCATATATGATATAATCTGTAAATATAAACATATTATGATTTTATTAATAAATATGTGCCTATGAACACCTCTTGTTTGGTTATTGTTCTTCATCCTCAAAGAGGTCCAAAATGCCATGATTCTTTTGGAGTCAAGATACAGTATTTCTATTATGGCTGATCACAAAAAATTAACTAATCTTGATTGGCCCTTCTGTTAGTATGAACAATTAAGAATTGACTACAAACAATTGTTTGGTAGTCATTATATCTTATCTGTCCTAAGCTACAAGTTTCCAGAAGTAAGAATATAACCATTCTGCCTTTTCTGAGTTCCTCATAGCCCTTAGCAAAGAAATCTCTGAGGATAATCTCACTCTTATTCATATGACACCCAAATCTTTATCTTCAGCCTTGTCCCAACTTTTGAACTCCAGATTTACATCATGGAAGTAAGTGGTATCATGAATAGAGTGTTAGACTTGGACACAGGAAAACAGGAATTCAAATTCTTCCTCAGATAGTAACAGCATGACTCCCAATCTCAAGTTTCTTTATTTGTAATTTGTAGTCATTCATCATTTAACTCCCCTTGTTGTGAGAATCAAATGAGATAACATATATGAATTTTTAAAAAATACCTTAAAATCCTATATAAATGTTATCTATTGTTATCATTTCTAGCTATTTAGAGGACATCATGTGGATATCCCACTACCATTCCTCAATTCCAGGATTTCCAGAACCAATCATATCTTTCTCCACAAATGTTCTTATGACTTTATTATTTTTCTCCACTTTGCCACAATTCATTCAGACTTCCATGTTTTCAACTTTGGTATTCCCATCAGTTTCAAGATCTATGAAATACCACACTCTTCCCATTGCTACCATCTAAGTATGGACTCTTGTAATAACCTAATAGACTTTCCTACCTTTCTTTTATCTTTAATCCATTTTTAATGCCATTTACCAGAATAATATTTCTTATACATAGATTTATTCATTACTTTTCTGTTGAAAATATTCCAGTGACTATCTATTTCTTACTGAGTAGAGTTCAGCTCTTCCTAACTATAGACCTATCCATTACAACACCTCTATTCACCCTGTTCTCCAATTAAAGTAGAATGATCTCTGTTCCTAACTATACCTGTGTTTCTGTAACTTTGCTCATGTTGTTTTCTAGACTGAGAAATTCTTCCTCCTCTTCTTTACCTGTTGGATCTTTATCAGTTCTTTAAATCCCAATTTAAGTATCATCTCTTCCAAGAGATTTTATTTTCTCTGATATCTCCTTTCAACATTAACCTTCTTCCTCCAAACTCACATTGGACATTTTATTTTCTATCTCTATTGGACTTATCATCCATTATCATTTATGGTAGTTTGCATTATCTGTTTACTCTTCTCTATGTAAGCCCCATGAGTGCTGTCACTGTCAGCTAAGCATTGTTCCTCTCCAAGTGCCAAACACAGAGTTCTGGACATAGTGCTTAATAAATTCAGTGTTCTTAATCACTAGTGATATATAACTACAGTGACAATTTATTTAGTGGAAATGCTTAAAAGCGAACAGAAAAATGAAGACACCTAAGTTCATGTACACTATTGTTATAGCTTCTGATTTCCCCATTTTGTATTCTATACCTACTCTTGGTACCTACCTTGTAAAAGACTAATTGATGATCTAACACAAATGAATGAATGAATGCATGTAAATTATCAGTGTTATGCTAAACAAAAGATCATGGATCTAATTTGTGGCCTAGTCTGATATGTAGATATGGGAGAAAGGGGTGTGTATATATATATATATATATATATATATATATATATATATATATATATATGTAGCTATATCTATAGATATAGATTATATAGAGATAGAGATAGAGATATATAGAGATATATAGAGATATATAGATAGAGATATAGATATCTCACATATTTGTCGGTAGGACAATGCTATCATAGACTGTAGGAAGTGAAAGATAATATAGCTCCAAATTCATCACTGGACAGAGGAAGAAAATATTTACAATGAGTTCCATGCTAACAAATTATCTTTTTTTCAAGTCTACACTTTATACATAGGGAAATTTATATGAAAGGAATATAACCATTTATAAGGAAAACTGTGATCATCTTTAATACCTATTAAATAATATAATAAAATAAATATAATAATAATTTATTATATATAATTATATAAAATAAATAATGTAAATGTTAATTACTATTTACATGTATGTTTTGAATGTAATATTGACTTTTCCTCTGTGGTTTAGTTGAATTCATGATAGTAAACATATAGCAGAGGAAACAATTGATTTTTCTATATGTAGTCATTCATAATCATGACCACCTTGTCATAGAGAGTTTATAAATGTGATTTTTCAAAAGTCTTCCATCCTCTTTTTATAAATCCCTGTTCAGGAAGCATCAGAATAAGATGAAGATTGAGTCAGAAATGGTCCATAATAAACAGGACCAATAAATGCTGTTGTTTGATTATATAAAACAGAAGTTGAAGTAATAAAATTCGGGCACATCAAAAGTTTTTAGGTAGGAGCAGCTCCAAGCACATTTGTCATCAGAGAAAGAGAAACAAAAAAAATAAGGATCCATTCATCTTTGCATTAAATTATTGTCTGTGCTCTATATTGTACAGTGTGTAATATCTGGGCTTCATATCATATTCAGAACATGCTGCTCCTCTCAATTTCAGTCTCTGTCTCTTTCTGTAGGACATTAATATTATATAAATAATATATTATATCTTGTAACAGAATATATACTAATAAAATCTAAACTACATATGTAATGAAGTCTCTATGCATATTGTATACCTACACATGCATACACATATACATATATACACGGGACACAATTTTTTAAGACAACTGGAATAAAGATCACCCTGCCATCCACTGTAGTCGGCTTTATGTTTCTGTGAATACTTCTCAGGGCCACCCACATCTTATCCTTCATTGTTGTTTTGAGTTTGTTTTCTTAGTAGGATTAGTTGTAGAATAAACTCTAGTCTTTCTGGCTCTTCAAAAAAATTCAATTCTGAGTAAAGCGAAAATTAGACTCTTAAATATGCACAGAAAGCTGTTTATCTTACAAATTTATTCTTTTTTTATTGGGCCACACATATTCAAGATAGAAAGATAAAAGAGAAATAGATAACAGGCGATCACTTGGAGTGACATATAGCAAAACATAACCAGTACTCTTTTTTCTATAAATTCTTCCAGAGTGCTTTGTTAGTATTATATATCTATATCTATATCTATATCTATATCTATATCTATATCTATATCTATATCTATATCTATATCTATATATGTGTGTGTGTGTGTGTGTGTGTGTGTGTGTGTGTGTGTGTCTCCATAATGTTCCTTGGGTACTTCTTGAAACTAAAGTCCAAATAAACCATTTATTATCTCTACTGTGGTTACTGTTTGGCAGTCTCCAAACCACTATTGTTCAGAGATAGTGGCCATCATTGCAGAAAACTTTTGTGAAGGAAGTTTTCCATACAAATTGTGGAAAATGAAGAGGCCATATGAATTGAAAAGTAAAAGTCAGCACCTGCCCACTTCTACCTTGAAAGCCAACATCCAGTACACTTAAGTCCTGCTAATAATTCAAAATGACAGTTATTGGCCTCCTAACTTAAACAGTCTATCTTAACTATATTCCAGGGAGGACATGTGCAGAATTTTAATCAGGTTCATATTTGTTTTAAGCCGACCCAGTCCTCCTAGCACAAAGAAAACTGAATAACTCTGGCAAGACAGACTGATAATATTTGGTGGGGGATAGAGGATAGACAGGGGTCTTATTTCAGATGTTCATTTCTAAACTGTCAAGCTTGGCATTCGGCACAAGTCCGTTGAGGTCCATGCTAGCTGGGGTATTCTGCAAACTTTTACTTTCTGTTCAATGGGAATTTATTAAAATTCTTACTATGAGCAGTTACGTATTGGGAAATGGACCAAGTTTAGATAATCTCTGATTCCTTCACTTACAAAGCATTTCATCTGGCAAAGGTAAGAAAAATACAAACTCAGATAGCTATTATACAAATTAACATGTGATAAATACATTAGAGAGGAGTGGGGAGACTAAGAGATTAGTGAAGATTCTTGAAGGAGGTGAAATTTGAACCCCCTCTCACCCCCTCTAGTAAGTTGGATCATATCCTATGTGTACTTAGATATGTGGGAGCATCTCGGTGGGGTAGCAAATAGAATACTGGGCTTGGAGTCAGAAAGACTTGTCTTTGTAAGTTCACATCTGGTCTCAAACACTTACTAGCTGTGTGACTATAACCAGGTCACTTAACCCTGTTTGTCTCAGTTTTCTCATCTGTAAAATGAGCTGGAGAAGGAAATAGCAAATGACTCCAGTATCCTTGCCAAGAAAACCCCATTTGGGATCATGAAGACTCATATAACACTAAATCACAAAATTTAGATATGTTTCTATTGGTTTGAATAAGAAAACTTCCACCACATAGGAAAACTAGAAACTAATTATGTGGATTTCTAAAGGTACGTTACTTGATAGCTTGACTGTTTTTAGTGGAGGAAGGAGTGGGCATAGAAGGACAACTACAATGGAACTCATAGTCAAACCTTTCCAAAAAATTTATATCAATGATTTTATAAATGGTAGACAACAGGGAGGATTCTGCAGTAGTTTGGAATTAATTTCCTAGGAAGAAGCACAACTGGTTGTTTTAATAGTATGTAAAGATTGAGCCAGTAGTATTACACACAAGCAGGGGTACACTAGAGTCAACTTGAACAAGCTCTGAATTATGAAATTTTTGATATGAGCAATTACACTTCAGAAAATGGCAACATATCCCTATTGATCAGAGAAATACAAATTAAAAAAACTGTGGTACCACTTCAAATCTATCAGATTGACTAATATGACAAAAAAAAGGAAAATGTTGAGTGTTGGAAGGGATGTGGGAAAACTGGGGCACTAACGTACTGTTGGTGGCATTGTGAAAAGATCTAATCATTCTGGAAAGCAATTTTTGAACTATGCCTAAAGGGCTATAAAACTCTATATACCCTTTGATCCAGCAAGACCACTGGGTCCATAACTCAAAGATATCTCCCAAAAAGGACAAGGACCTATTTGTACAAGTTTATTTATAACACTTCCTTTTATGGTGGCTAAGAATTGAAAATCAAAGGAATGCCCATCAATTCAAGAATGGCTAAACAAACTGTATTATATGATTGTAATGGAATATTATTGTGCCATAAGAAATGACAAGTGGGATAATTTCAGAAAAAAAGCCTTGAAAGACTTATATGAAACTGTTACAAATGAAGTAGTCAGAACCAGAAGAACATTATATATATATATATATATATATATATATATATATATATATATATATATATATATGTATATGTAACAGCAATATTATTTGATGAAAAATTGTGAATGACTCAACTATTCTCAGTAATACAATGATCCAAAACAATTTCAAAAGATTAATGATGAAGCAGACTATTCATTTTCTAAGAACCAGTATTGATTGAATACAGACTGAAGCATGCTATTTTTCAATTCTTTCCTTCATTTTTTTCCTTTTGAGTTTCTTGTACAAAATGACAAATATGGAAATGTTTTACAAAATTGCACATGTATAGCCTATATCTGATGGCTTATTATCTCAGAAAGGAGAAGGGGAAAGAGGGAGGAAGAGATGGAATTAGGAACTCAAAACTTTAAAATGTTAAAAAATTGATAAAAAAAAGATCTGAATTTAAGAATATAGTATTATCTAAAGAAATAATGCAATGGTAATTGTAGATTAACATTACTAGTGTACTTTGTATTTTTATTTTTCAGAAAGACAGTTAAAAATTTAACAGCACACTCTTACATGGAAGTCTGTTTCCTTTCCCTTTGTTAGATCATAGCTGGAGTCTTGTGTCCTGTTCTGAGTGCTATATTTTAGGAAAAGTACTAAAAACTAAAATGGATTCAGAGAAGAGTCACTAGGATGGAGAGGGACCCTAGATGAAGAAACTGATAATAGGGAATCTGAAAAAGAAAACATGTAGTGGGGGGAGGGGAAGATATGAAAACTGATTTTGGGGGCTGCCAAGGGCTCCCAAGTAGAAGTATTAGACTTATCATGCTTAGCCCCAGCAAACAGAATTAGGAGCAATGACAAATTCCGTGGAAGATAAATTTTGGCTCTATATAAAGAAAACATAAAACTTTCAAACCAAAAGCCAAAAGTGGAATGATCTGCCTTGGGAGGTGGCTGGTTCCCCTTCACTGGAGGTCTGGATGATGTTTGTCCTTCATTCTCCAAGAAGACCGTGACATCAGGACTGGAGATCTTGAAGTGGAGGCTGCATGATCACTTGAGGATTCTGCAGAAAGTAGTTGGTGGATGGGAACAATTCTTGGTTCCCTTCCAACTCTGAGACTCTGAAACCCAAATGCTGTTTACTTCACCAGAACTATTGTCCTAGAAATACAAAACCCTTGACAAACTTGTTATTCAGAATGCCATGTTCCCTGGGACCATACATAAGAAGTTCATGCTTCTCAATCCAGATAAAGGAGCAGTTGTAGCAGAACAAGACAACTATTCCCTCCACTTCTCACTTGGCAAGACTTGGTCATTCAAGACAAACAATTGACTGATCGCCTTTTCAAAACTGAAATCACAGACCAATCCCCATGAATCTCTTCTATTCCCAAACTCATGCAACCATAATCAAACATACAGTATTGTGTTGGACACTGTACAAATACATATTCTTTGAACCTGCTGCTGCCCTCTAGGGCAGATTTGTATCCTTCTGGTGCAAGGCTGAGCATCAAGGAAAACCCAGCTGAGCCCAAACAAAATTGTTCTCTTGCCCTTCTTTTTCAGGGATGCTACCATGCTCATCTTGTCTTACTAATATTGCCTCCTTCGGCTGTTTGGTGTCAGACCTCGGGTGCTGCAATAACATATCCTCCAGCCACGAAATATTTTAACACTTTTATTTAGTATTATGTCCCATAATTTCTGTGCAGAAGGCAGCAATATGTAAATTTTATTCCATTTTCTAATGGTTTGGGTTGCATAACAAATAACAGCAGGAGAAACAATTTGTATTGATACTTTGCAGGGGAAATGTTCAAGTCACTGCAAAAAGATTTAACTCTGTGAGGCTGTAAGTTTATGGGAGTTTGCAGCTGAGTTTTTGCACATGACTTTGAATATGTCACTATATGTTTATCACCATCTAATTGTGGAACAAAATTTCTATACTTTCTGTCCTATTCCAGAGATTGCACTGGTGCGTGGATAGAAGACACTAGAAGGGATAAATGATCAGTTTGGATAATTCTCTTTCCTGTCCCAAAATAGCTTTGTGTAGCTTTTTTTTTATCATATTGGTGGGACTCAGCTGAGGCACATTTTTTTCATTTATTGCTTTATTTAATGCAAATGTGATTTCGATCATAAAGTGAACTATCCAGCTAGTTCATATTATAAATTAATCAGATTCAACAAAACACTAACATTTTAAACTTTTCAAAAAAATATTTAATAGGAGCTAAGCAAAAGAAGAAATCAAACCAGCTGCTGACACAGCTGTTTCTTTTCTTGTATAATTCAGTTCAATATAAAGGTACCATATGCTGCTTAAAACGATGATAGGAAAGATGAAATAATTTAAGAGAATAACAAGAAAATACATGAATTGTCAGCATTCTGTCAGATTTAAAGAATGAAATAGACAGGTGTAGTATTGACATGTTTAACTTTGTGTTGTGTTAGCAGTTTTGGTGCGAACAACTTCTGACATGTGCTGAAGTGATGTGAGAACGCTTTTCCTCTGTTGCAGACATTGGTGAAGAGGCTGGGAGATCTGTCGGAGTCCAGCCACCAGCTCTGCTGAGAGATAGGAGCCTTGGATCGGCAATGAAGGACTGCCCTTATTGTGGGAAAACTTTCCGAACATCCCACCATTTAAAGGTGCATCTGAGAATACATACAGGTGAGAAACCTAGGACAGATTGAGAGCAACCCAAGCCACACTCAGAAGTGGGGCTGGGGGGGGGGGGTCTTGGCACATTCCTAATAGGCCAGGACCACATGACTGAATCAGTCACTGTCTCTGTGGACTTAAAAACAAATCCCAGACTCTGTACTTACATATATATATATATATATATATATATATATATATATATATATATATATATACATATATATGTATATGTATATGTATATATATACATATATATGTATATATATACATATATACATACACACACACACACACACACACACACACACACCCTACACCCTATTGGTACTGATTCTAGTTTATCACAGTTACCATTTAACACTTCTATCTTTAGGCAAAATTTGGTCTGTTTCCTCTTTTGAATTTCTGAACAGCCTTTTATAGTTTTACTCTGCTTTGGTTTTTATCCCAGTCTTCTTATCACTTTAGCTATTTTCCAGATCTTTTCCTACCCATTATATATAGAATGGTCTACTAAGATAGTTCCACTAGCTTTTTGCAGAGTTCCCCTGCCACCACCCAGATTTTCACCCAAATATTTTTGGCATATAGACACCTCCATTTACTTTGATATTTTGCTGACACTTTATCTATTGGAGTTTGAGCTACTTCAGAGGATAGACAAATATACCATCTATTTTCAAAAATAATCATGGTATATTTCCCAAGGAATCAATAAAGCAAAAGACTGTTCTGAGATATTTAATGTCTATAAACCTCATTTCTCATTATGTGGTGAAAGACTAGGGCACCTAATGGCATTACCTGGTTTATAAAAAGCCTACTGATGCTGAGAAGAATATACTTTGGGGGAGTGTGGTGCTGGATTTGTCCTGTTTTGCATGTTAGTTTTGAGGCTGCTTCAGGGAAGGCTATTCTTTCTGTATTTCTCTGAAAACAATGCCTCACATTTCTACTTCCCCTTCTCAGAAACATTCAGGTCTTGTCAAGTTGATTTGAGTGGTCAGTCAACTAGTTGTCTGTTCAACATCTATGAAGCACTGACTATGTTTAACCCTACCCTGGACACTGTGAAGGCTATAAGAGAAGATGGTATTATTGTTTCTACTCTTTAAGTGTCTTTCACTGTAGTTGGGGAAATAAGATTAATTTTAAAGATGAAACAACAATAAAGTAGTGTGATGAAGGAGAAAGACACTTGAATTAAAAGCCAGGAGACCTGGATTCAAGTTCCAACTTTATAATTTATCAATTTGGGGCCTTTGGGCAAATCATCTTGCCTCCATGAAACTCAATTTTAGCTTTATCTAAAAATATAGGAGATTGGACTGGATGATTCACAAGATTTTTATCATCTTTAAGAGTCTAATGAGAGCAATATACACATATATGTATACATATAATATATATATATATAATTAAGTTATATATTCCCACCAAATGAGCTGATTCATCATATCCAAAAGCATGAACTGAGATCTAGAAAAGCAGTTTCTAGAAAGCAGAAGACCAATAGATGGAAGTTTACAGGAAGGCATGCAATATGAAGAATTTCTTAATACTTAGAGTTGTTCAACAATAAAAGATACTGCCTTCTGAGGAAGAGATGTCCCTGATACTGAAGATCTTCCAGCAGAGGATAGATGACCACTTGTCAAGGATATTGTAGAGGGGACTAATGTTTAGGTAGAAATTAGATTAGATAACTGCTGAGAGCCTTTACAACCCAGAAATTCAATGAATCTTTGATGCTGAGACAGTAACTATGATTTGAGACCTTATAAAGGAGAAATCCCAGCAGGTGAGTGTAGGAAGCTTGAAAATGCTTCCCAATGACATCTTCACTGTCTAGGCAATGCTGAGATTGATGTGCCTCCCCATTTAGGGACTGAAGACTCTAATAGTTAAGGATCACTAGGCTACAATGAAATGTGAGGGGAAACAAACAAATAAACAAACTATGACTCAGAGTTTTTCACCAACCAACTAACCATTCATAAGTTTAGGATTAGGGTAACGTTAGGGTAACGGATAATCTACTTCATTGACTGCTATTTTAAGATAGTTTTACAGTTTTGCTACCACTTCCTGCAAGGTGCATCTGATGTATAAAAAGGCAATTTGGGAGATGCCTTCACAACCTGGGGAATAACATTGAGGGCACCTATTTCCTTCATGCCCCTGAAATCCCAAGGGGTATCTCACAGTTAGCTTCCACTAAATCAGCTAAAGTATGTGCTAAGCTATCTGCTCACCTCTTCTTCTCCTGGAAGAATTAGTAGCCACTCTGGCAAGGTTCTTAGTCTATTGAGCGGAGAAGTGGAAATTGCATGGTGTGATTTTAGGGACTGAAAAGTTTTACTCACCCAAAAACCCATTGAGTCAGAATTTAGTGCAGAGACAGTGGGCCAAGGAAGCACCCATGGACAAAGGCATTTCCAGAACCTTACAAGATCATGAAAAAAAGGACAGAAGGCATAGAAATGTCACCCACGCGAATACTGTTTGCAGTATGAGGCATTTAAAAAAGCATAATTGTCACAAGATAAAGATCAATTTCCTTTTTATCTAAGAACAAAGAAGTTGGAAAATGCTTGCACTTCTGTATTTTAATAGAGCAGAAACTATTACATGTTATAAATAACCAAAATAAACATTCATTATAACAATATAAAAGTGTAGATTATAAGAGTAATTAAAAATCAAAACCAGATATTTCTTATTAAATGATTTAATAGTTGAATTCCAGTTATTAAAATATACTTCCTGGGTTTTCTTCCTGATACTTCTCTATGAATTTGTTTGAGCATTTGGTTTACAGAACACACTTTCAGTACAATATTTTTAAGGGGAAAAGTTTTCTATAGTGCACTCTATTGAGCACATTTTTTTTCAGAGCCAACATGTAACAAAGAAGTCTCTACTTTAATTGCACAGGATAGGAGGTGGCACAGGCTCTGTATTCTTCCATCATACTCCATCTTTATTAGAAGTCTTGGTCGTAAAACACTGACTGATAAAAACCACTTTCCTTTTTTTCTCCACTACATTAACTCAATTACTGCTCTTCTTTTCCCAACACCTGTTTATTAGAGAGGAACTCAAGTAGTTTAACAGAAGTCAGGTTTCTCTGAACACCTGGGGAGCTTGGGAGCAGCCTGTAGGTAGCTCAAATTTGGTAGCACTATCCTAGGAGATAGATCTAATTCAAAGTATCCCCTGGGATTAAAAGCCTAGGGGACAGATGTGAATCCCCTAAGTTGGGCTGGCAACAGACACTGGCCCACCTCTGGCTGCCATCAGAGATGCCATTAGTCACTGCCAGTTCAGAATGCACACCACAATTTTCATCGTGCTTTGCAACAATACCTTGGATGGCAATGGGACTCCTGGGAAAGTGTTTATAGACATTGGGCATGCTCAGTTATTCCCCAAAAGCACAATGAAAAGCAATAATATCTGGACCTAATCAATGTAGGTTAGGAAAAGCCAAGTATCAATAAGTATTCAGTTATAACATGCAACCTGATGCAATAAAGCTGTGGCAACAGGGTATTCAGTATACCCCATACAATAATTAAGTTATCTAATACATTAAATTGGACTCCTTTTATTCCCCTTGGCAATCATCTAATGTGTAGTAAAGCACCCTCCCTATTTGGTCACCAGGGGAACTGCTTAAGATAAAAATGCAATGATGCCCAAGGCCTGCCTTTACCATACCAGAACAATTAGTTACCTGTCAGTCCCCTAGAAACCTGAAGGAATGAATGTATCTCCCAACCCATCTCACTCACTACCAAGGAAGGTTTGGTTCCTGATAAGGGAGATACTTAAGCACTGACTTCTCTATAAGCTCTCTGATTTTCAGATTATATGTATGATATGTCATGGTATAGCCCATGATATATATATATATATATATATATATATATATATATATATATATATATATATATACATATATATATATATATATATATATATATAATATATTCCTCAGTGTTTTAGGACCATCTTCGGCTTTTCATAGGAGGTTGCTATTACTAGCATGAACATCATAAAGAAAGATAGCAAATAACTCTACAAGTGCAACTCAGAGACATTCAAGTTCACAGACTAATTAATAAGTCCCATTTTTCCAAATTATGTGAATATGTTTATTAATATGATTTTCTGTTCTGTGCTCAACGTTCCACACTTCTCACTCTACAACTCCACACTTGGAAACTTCTTTCAACTACAGGAAAAAATGGAAAGTTGAGAGATAATGTTTTAGGGATATGCCACCATGATCAGAGGAATATGCCTCATTGGAGTGTGTCAGTATGCAGTGTCTAGCCCTACCCATGTGTCTTATGCTATCAAGCAAAAGAGTTCTGTGTTGGCATGTGTACACATTAGTGTGTGTGTGTGAGCGGGGGGAGGAGTTTAATCAGGAGTGGGGAATGAAGGCTCTATGAAGGGTTATTATCTCAAAGTTGCATTTAGGTATACATCTGAATCCATGCCATCCAGATTCCATGAAAACTTTTTCTCTTTAGAACCAAAGACAGTAGGTGGAATATTTTCTATGATTCTTTACTCCAGCATTCCAAAGGAATGGGTGAATGCCAATGACAGTCACCTAGTAGAGACTTTATTGTATAAATTAAACACAATAGGATTTGGATCTCTATGATATTAAAGCAACTGGTTAAAAAAAGTAAATTTCCTACCAAACAACCAGATAATCCATTCTAAATTCTGTTCTAACATGAAAGCAGGGACTCCTGCCTCCTTTTCATCTTTACCTTTGAGCTTGCAAAGAAAGCTTTGAAAGCCACTAATTATTCTAACAATTTGTCTTTTAACATCTTCCAATGAATTGATTGAATGGTAACTTGAAGATAAGTGTACACACAGTAAGTTGGGGATAGTGTACACACATATCCAAAATCAGATCGTTATGTGACCTTACTACATCTAATGAACTCAGGCAAAGTCAGTTCTTCCTCCATATTGTCTAGGTACATATTCATGAATGACCTGAAGAATAGCCTGTCTCAGTTTCTCTATCTACACAATGTCTGCCTTGCTAACATATCATCAGCATTATTGGCATAGCCTTTGGAAAGTATATTGAGTTTGTGGAATAAAATAAGATATAATAATTCCCCATCACCATAATAATAAAAGTTCTTGGTATAGTTCAAGATCCAACCTTTCATCTTCAAAGAGGTTCACATATACCAACTAATAAATAAATGCATGCATACCTTATCTTTGACAGTTTTATTATTAACTCCATTAGGCAAGGTAACTTTCAGTTTAGAATTGAGAGACAAACATTGAATAAATTAATAAAATGAAATGGTTTAAAATGAGTGCTGTTTGCATGTCCTGTCACTCACATTAGCACAGTATCTGGCAAATAGTAAGTGCTTAATAAGTGTTTGCTGACATGACACATGCTGTTTTTCTCTGGGTGAGAACAGCCACCTTAGTAATGTAGAATAAAAGGTATCTGCACCCCATAGTAGAGAAGATTTTTTTAAAATTTGAATTAAGCTTCCTTCATTTTTACATTTCTAAGATGAACTAAAAGCCCATTTTATTTCTCTGGAGTCCTCATCCTTAACACCACACGGCTTGCTCTTCCTGCCTTAATGACATCCCAAACTTTTGTGGAAAATAATTGATTGAATTTAAATTTCCTTAAAAGTTTAAGAGGTAATGTTACAGTATAAATTCCCTACCAAACACTAAGTAGGGAAATATCCATTAGTGAAATTAACTACAGTTTCTAGGTAGCTAACAATGTGCAGTATACAGTAGGGCATGGCTAATGAACACTGCAGTGGGTGATATTTCATTATACAAATTAATGCTCACATTTTAATGGGAAAGTCACATAATGAATCTCGGCTTCAGTGACAGCAATTAGAGACACAGATTGTCCCCTTCTGGACAAGGCACTGTTTAGCAATAAGCAGCTGTGTAAAAAGTCTTCAGGTTTACAACATATATATGCTTTGGGGGAATTAGTGTACAATTTATATTAATGTACTGAAGCTTCGCTGCAAAGGAACAACCATATTTATCTCTCCTGGTATTAACTAAGTAAAGACATGTAGAAGGACTAAATAAATATCAGATATAGGGGGTGAATAAGTGAAAATATTTAATTATACAACTTAAAAGTGAATGGGATTCTGCAGGATTGTTGAGTGACTTAAAATAAGTTTAGAAGCATTTAACTCATTTAAAAAGCAAGATTTAGAGATATCTTAAACAGGAAAATCATAGCACCCTTCTTTCCAGCTTTTTCAGTTTAACATTGCTGTGATTCCACTTTGAATGTAACCCTATAATATTTCTGCAGAACTGTGATGTTTCCTTTCCTGCAGAAAGTATAAAGTGAATAATCCAAATGATAAAAGATGTTACTATGTAAAAATAGACATAATGAACTAATTAAACCACTCAGTCATATATTTCTAAAGAATTAGACAAGTTATCAATAATATTCCTATGATGAATATACATTTTATGTCACTGGAAAGCTAGTTTCACTGTAAAATGGCTTCAATAATTTCATTTGTCCATTGGAATTATGAACTGATGACTCATGATTTTATCATGCTTCTTTTCCCAACAAAATCCTCTTTTGTAGAATTATGTGATTTTTGCCTTACATTTTAGTTTCTGAACTGATTCAAAAAAGTATTGAAGATCTCTATTATATAGTGACTTACCTCTTTCATAACCTTTCCTTTCATTTAAAGTGGGCAAATAAACAACTAACTTTAATGATACTTTTGTCTTTTTGGTAGTCTGTGTCTCAAATATTTTCCCCCTGTAAAAATATTTCTACTCTCTACACCACCCCACTTCAGTAACTTCAAGAGGTTATAAAAGGACTAATCCTGGGAAGTTTGAATCTTTATGGGTGGGGGGGGATCTGAAAATTTGGGTGACCTGGATATCCACCTACATCAACTTACATGGCATTACAGGCTAATTTACAACTTAAGTGGTCCATCATTCAATTAGACAGTGATGCTGGCAGAATGACCAAGGGTTACCTATTATGTGAAGCTGGACTGAGAATTCTTTTCCAAATCTCTGACCCAGTCAGTCCCTGTTTGAGATTGGGGGGGTGTGTCAATTCTACTTAGTTTCCTTTTGGCAAGGAGTCTGATGGTACCACTGAAGTTTAGGGCCTGCTTGGGCTGGCCTAATAAATCTATCTTCATGAATACTTATGCCAAATGGCATGCTCCATTTCTAAAATACTCTTTTTTAAAATTACAAAATATCCTTTGGCTGTAGGTGAATTCTATAGTTGTTTATGTCTGGAGAAGAAGAGCAGATTGAAGGTTCTCTTGACCGAGACTTCAAAGGCTTCACCACTTTGTTGGTGAGGCCTTCTTTTCAGTTGCTACTTCAACCTCCAATTTGGCTAATGCTATGGAAAATATGTCTGGAGGCAGATTTTTTTAAAAAAAACTATGTTCACTGGCTCACTGGGGAGAGAATTTGGGAAAGAAATTTACTCATTTGGGAATAGAATTGGGATATTTCTTTTGGCACATAAGATTTTGTGCTTTGTATCTTCTCTATCCTTAGATGACCAAAAGCAGCCATTCTTGTGGAAGATACACATTTCATTCAGTTTGGGGTGTTACTTAGATTAAAAGTTCTTGATATGAGATCAAAACTTCTTGTGGGCAATCCTGTTCCTATGATTTTTATTTTATGCATATAAAAACATTCTAAAAAGAGGTCTATAAGTTCTGGCAAATTGCCAAAAAAGAGCTATTAAATAAAAAAGGTTAAGCACCCATGGTTTAGTGTATACCTATAACACAGGGACTTTTAGAGTGGGTCAATTAAAGCATGCAAAATATGTGACAAAAAAGAGTATTTAGGGCATCTGAAAAATATTTTTTAAAAAAGAAGAAAAGTAAACAAGTTTGAAAACAAGTTTGAAAAGCTCAAGTTTAAGATAATCTCACGTGAGCTGGTATAGATCTATGCAAATTGTTTCCTACTGGAATTCTTTGTTTCATTTAAGAGTCCTGCACAAGAAAATTTAATTATTGAAATCCCCACAAGACCTTTTTAAGAGAGACAAGGTAAAAGACATTGAACCAGATGAGTGTGTGTATTCTAGTTCTAGTTCTGCCACTGTTACTTCTTGTTTATGTCATAGGATCACAGGTCTAGAACTTCAAAGGACTTCAAAGAACATTTTATGCCTCATTTTCAGATAATGAAACTAAGGACCAATGAGATTGTGACTTGTTTGAGATTACAAAGATGACAAGTGTCTAAGAGGGGATTCGAACCCATTTCTTCTGACAACAGAATCAGAATTCTTTCTACTATACCATATTGATTCATCTCCTTTGATTCCTCCTCTGAATAATGAAGAGGGTGTATTGGCTAATGTGAGGTGCTCTCTTGGTCTGACAGACTGTGATCTTTAAAGGCCAGTTCAAGTATCACTTCTTCCATGAAGTTTTTTCATTCTGTCTCTACCCTCCATTGAACTTTTTGGACATTTAGTTCATCTCTTCCACTAGACTATGAGCTTAAAGGATATTCTGGGTCCCACTCCTCTTTGGATGAGTCAAGGGATCTAGTCTAGAACTTTTTGTGGCTTTTTTTTGCAATCTGGAGAAATCCAGGAACCATTCTTCAGAATAATATTTTTAAATGCATAAAACAAAATTTATAAGATTATAAAGGAAATCAATTATATTGAAATAGCCATGAAAATTAGGGAAAAAAGAAAAGTAGTTCACAGATGCCAGGACAAGAACCCCTGAGAAAATATTCATAGATAGCAAGCCTTGATTAAAATTTTATTGAATGGTGAATTGAACTTTCTATGAAGCATCCTTTCAGCATATATGCTGAGAAACATTTTCTACTGAGTTTTTACCTTTGTCTCTATTTAATCTTATATAGCTAGTTCTTAGATAGCTGCAACTTCATATGGGCATCTTTGAAGTGCCTAGGCAGTTAGGTAGAGAAGTCTAGTTCAATTATGTTGACTTCTGATTGCTTCAGTTTTCTCAACTATAAAAGGGAGACAATAATAGCATAAACCTCCCAGGGTTATAATGAGTATCGAGTGAAATACTTGTAAAGCATTTAGCGCAGTATCTAATATTGTCATCATCATCATCATCATCATTATTATTATTAATTATTCTATCTATTGTTGTTCTCCTTGCAGTCTCCCTTACGGAATGATACCTCAAGCTGAAGAGATAAATTCTTGTCCCTGGTAAAGGTCTAAGGAAAAAAAGGCCCATTTTTACTACCAAAAACTTTCCTAGCTACATAGAAATTATTTCTTAATTTACTTCCTAATCCATCCCTTATTAGAGAGTATCCACTCCCTTAGAGGTGGGAATCACTTTGTTTCCCTAATTCCATTACAAGCTAGGTAGGTACTTAAATGTTTGCTAATTGATTGATTTCTAAAATGCAACCTGAGTTCCTTCCAGGTCAATCCTCCCTTATTCATTGTCAGTGGTTAGAGCCTCACGTGTCATTTAGTTTATATTTTGATTGAATTGCTTGAATTTCTGGTTCCCCGAGTATAATTTTCAAAAGATATCATGCTAGTTCAACATTCTTATATTCTGACTATACAAACTGTACCATTCTCTGATCCCTGGGAGGGAATGTTCAGAAGAGTGCTTTATGATCCTTCAAGTCCTATAGAAAAGTAAGTTTTGTGGTTATCTGAGGACACTTGGATAGTTGTCTGGGACTAATTGTGCACATGTTGGTCCTCACTAGGAGATATCAAGGTAGGTTTCATGGTCTTTTCTGATGGGACTGAGTTAGTTCTGGGCATCAGATACCCTAGAAGTCAGTCATTCCCTAGAGTTTTTTTTTTGAGCTCACAGCCCTAACTTGAGCTTCAGTGGATGTGGATTATCCTAACATGCCCATTATAATATCTTCCAGTTTCTTAGGTGTCTGGATTCAGCCTGGACCACATCAGTCTACAGTGATTAAATAATACAAGGACTTTGATGCAGGAGATACAAACGCAGATGGAACAAACTTGTTTCATGAAAAGCTACCCTCTAAGACCTTGACTGGTCAGAGATTGATCTATTAGAAAAGGGGGGAGATTGGTTACAGGACTATTAGGAGGTAACATTTTACCATTAAAGGTATATACAGTCTCAAGCTCTTTGTCATGCTTTAGCTATGGGACGATTAGCCTTCCATCTGAAAGTGTTGAGGAAACAGTTGGTCAATGGCACTAGATAGTCCTGGTAACCTATTTCTCTACTGGAAACTCTACATCCGAGGAGCTGATAAGTCCTCTGGACTTGACTGAAATAAAAACCCAGTAGTGAGACTCTCAGAAGCTGTAAATAGCCTTCTTAAGGTAAATACTTCCACTCTCCCATAAAGGAGCCCTTTCCTAAGAACGTGTTCCCCCAGATTCTCTCATTTAAAATGCCCTGGGGTCTCTTCAAGTGACTTACCAATTAACACCTGGGTGCCTCATGAAGTTTGTAAGTCCTTGTTTCAATTTTCTTTCCATTTGTCTGAGACTTAGAAGCAATAAATGTTTTCAGGACCTACCATTCACAGATGATTTGCTGTTGCCTTTTAGATCAGCCAGAGAAAAAGAAGAGAGGAAAGAAAACAGTTTCTTGCCACATTGAGCTTCCTCACAGAAATAATTGCTAATATTGACAGGGCCCCATTATAAATAAGCTCACTGCACTGTCATAGCCCTGTCTCTTTGTGGGAGTATCTCGGCACTCGAGTCTAGAAAAGGCCCTGGATTGCTAACAAGTTCTCTCTATATATTTAAATGCACATGTATTTAGGCACCTCTCCTTTTTTTGTTACACTGCATGGGCAGGTATCAGTTTACATATATTTTCCAAAGAGAAAGAACAATAGAAGTTGGGGGGGGGGATGCTGAATTTAAATAAATATTTAATTCATGAAAATTATCTTATATGTTTTAAAATGCTATTTAAGGCTATTTTTATTCTCTAGAAAGCGCTTATTATAGGTAAATTACACGTTTTACTACCCGAGCTTAGGCTTGCCATTAGTACAAATTTAAGGCACTGCAAAGGCCAGTAGATAATGTTAATTTCAAATACAGAAACTAAATATATTTTGCACCTTTTATTACTCATTTTCTTTTACATTTTATCGACTACTTTTTATCTTAACTATATGTCTTTACATGCTGCAATCATAATGCACAGTAATGGTATTAATATTTTATAGAATCTGTATTTATAGTTCTTTATTTAGAAACAATGCAGTCGGTCTGCAGATCTTTGAATCCTTCTGGAATGGTGCCCTCCAAATAATGATAAATTACTTGTGCAGTATGCCATTTGCTAATTATATCCATGATTTACTGCAGAGCAAGACTTAAATCATTCATTTCAGTCTTGCGTAACAGTGCCATAAAATTTTTAGGTTTAAAAATGGTTTCCATGTGTATAATTTAAACAAATTTCAGAGCTATTGTATACACAAAATATTGCAACCATCCATTTGTTACATACTTTGTCTTTTTAAACTTCTACTTTTAATGATCACTGTGGTTGAAATTATTATGCTTAATTTTCATAATCATAGCTTTTAAATCTACAGCAGTTTTCACATGTTAGATAAAGAAAAAGATAGCTAATTGTGTGTAGATAGTATGTCATTCCTGAATAGTCCCAACTGGTACAAAATCATTAAAAAAGCTTAAGACTATGAATTATTCTTCTATTAAAAAACAGTTGTTCTATAACTAATTATTACTTTGAGTTGCTTTGTTTCAAAGAACAAATGTTGATTTTTCCATCCCTGTTCCACACACCAAAACGTAATAAACATATATGTTCTTTCTTTTGTCTCTTGTACTTCTATCTGCAGGTGAGAAACCCTACAAATGCCCCCATTGTGATTATGCTGGTACTCAGTCTGCATCTTTAAAGTACCACTTAGAACGACACCATCGAGAACGACAAAATGGCGCTGGACCACTCTCTGGGCAACCTCCAAGCCAGGATCATAAGGATGAGACATCAAGCAAAGCATCTCTGTTTATCAGGCCAGACATTCTGAGGGGAGCCTTTAAGGGTCTCCCAGGTATAGATTTCAGAGGTGGTACTGTCTCTCAGCAGTGGACATCAGGAATGCTTTCATCTGGGGACCATTCAGGGCAGGCTGTAGGCATGACTTCTGAGACTTCTTCAGAGACTCTGAAGGGCTCTGACCTACCTTCCAAAGGTACACATTTTTCTGAAATTGGACGAGCCTATCAGAGCATTGTAGGCAATGGGGTCAACTTCCAAGGTTCTTTGCAAGCCTTCATGGATAGTTTTGTCTTGAGCTCTTTGAAGAAAGAGAAGGAAGTGAAGGACAAAGCCCTATCAGATCCACTTTCCATGAAAGTCCATGGAACAGATGGTGGTGAGGAAAAGAATAGTGGAAAATCCTCCCAGAGGAAATCAGAGAAATCTCAATATGAACCCCTGGATTTGTCTGTAAGACCAGATGCAGCTTCCCTCCCAGGCTCTTCGGTGACTGTTCAAGATAACATTGCATGGCATGGCTGCTTGTTTTGTTCTTTTACAACTTCATCAATGGAATTGATGGCCCTTCATCTCCAGGCCAATCATTTGGGTAAAACTAGACGTAAAGACAGTGCTTTGGTAGCTACAGGAAATGGCAAAGAACAAGCAAGGGAAGTGAGCAAAACTGGCTTGCTCCCTTCTACAGTACAATCCAGCAAAGAGGTAGGAATTCCCACTATGATTACCCACCTTGACTCTACTTCTGAGAAGATGGCCCAAGGTCATGGCAAAGAAACTTTGGGAGAACAAAAGAACTCTGTCTGGTCTGGACATATGGACCCACCATTTTGCAACTTCACTTCAGACTTCTACAAACAATTTGGGGTTTACCCAGGAGTCATGGGCCCAGGATCCTCCTGTGCTAACAATGAGCCTGAAGGCAAAGTACAGCCTGAAGATGACTCAATGATCCTGCTCTCTGAGTCTGTGAACAAAAATGCTACTGACGACCTGTCTGATATTGCCTCATCTGAAGATATGGAATCTTCCAAGGAAGAAAACAATGAAGAGGAGGATATTGAGACAGAACCGGAAATAATGAGCAAACCATTGTCTGTCCTTAGCAAGGATAACAGCAATGATGGAGGAGATGGCCTCCCCAACACTGTTGCCTCCCAGCCGGCCCAAGGACTTGTTTCACCTTTGCCCCAAACATCTGAGAAGCAGTGGCATGGCCCAAATCTTCTTCCATCCCATGATACTTCCACAGGGGTGATGAAAGCAGAACAGATCCCAGGACCACAGGTTCTGGAGAAGCAGATGAACATGTTATCAGTCCTAAGAGCCTATAGCTCTGAAGGCTTAGCAGCCTTTAATGGACTTTCGAGTAGCACAGCAAGTAGTGGATGTGTCAAGAGACCAGACTTGTGTGGTAAGTTTTAGAATCCTCTTTCTTGAGTTCCTTTCTCAAAAGATTAGTGCCAAATGGTGCATTAAAAAATAAATAGGGCAAAATGTCCATTAGAAAATTTGGAATTAAACATAGGTAACACTGTATGTGCAATTTAGACAATCATACAATGAATCCATTTTTAAAAAGACATTTTTGAAGTCATACTGTTTTCCTATTTGTTTCATCCAATTCTAGAGAACCTGTGTGAGGGACATGAAGAAGGGGACCCACAGTTTTGACTGCACATGTTTTAATCCATATTTTGGGGTGAAACAGTTTATATAATAAAAAAGACATGGTAACTTGAAAATTTTTTCAGTATTTTCAACTTCTCTGTCACACTCCTAAGACAAATGCTTTGCCAATCTTGTTTTCTTAAATTTGTCTTCATGTTGACTTAGAAGAAACTCAAATCACCTAACACTAACTGAAATCCAGACCAAGTCACTGCCTGGGTCTCTCTCTCTAATTAGGGAGTCAGGATTTAAGGCTTTTGTGATTCACTTTGAGGAAAGCAGAAGGCACTGGTCTTTAATTATCCAGGGCTTAGATTATTGTCTGTTGGCAGTTCTTACAGGGGCTATATGGTGGTGAATTGCCTGATTAGGAGTGTTCCTACAGGTAACTTAAAGGCTGTGATCCTATTTATCCCTGATTATTCCTACATAATCTAGCCTTTAAACTGACATTGCACATTACACTTACACTTCCTCATAAAGCATAGTTGCCCTGTGGTGGATTTTTTTCCCCTTTGTTTTTAAACAAAGTTGGAGCCATCTGGATGGATATAAAATTGGAGGGGAAAGAAAGAGTGGGAGAAATAGGCTATCCTGCAAGCATAGGTATCCTCAACCCTGAGTAGTTCTATGAAAAACTCTTTTAAATCCTATTTTGGACCTTTGTAACTACTTGTCCACTCCAAGAAAGTAAATTAATGGAGGAAAAAGAAAGGATGGTGAGTGTTGTTGTGTTTATAATGTAGAAATGAATTTTAACAATTTTTTTCTTTTCCTGATTTAAAAAAAAAATTAAAAGGGAATTTCTCCATCAGAGTGAACTGTTGGCCACAGGAGGCTGCTTCCTGTCATCAAGTAACAAGCTACAGGAAGCAGTAGTCTGGTTGTATAAATTGAATTGATGGATTTCTCCTTTCCCTCCCCTTCCTAATTCACTGAGAACAGAATTGGGTAGCCAGAAATATTTTTTTTGAATTGTCAAAAATCACTAAATGGATTTCTGACAGCTCAAAAAAATATTGACAGTTCCTTATGCCACATGATTCACAAAGCCCCATTAGCCATACCCCCAGATCTATTTTTAGCCAAATACAATTCATTACTTTTGAAGTTGTTAAAAAAAAAATTTAAAGTGGGGGAAAAGGAAAGGAGTTAAATGGCGCTTCTCAAGAAAAAAAGAAAAAATTGGACTGACTTTTAAGTGTTCTATTTTTTTTTAAAGTTTGGGATTGGGTTTTTTTTAAAAGTCTATTTTCAGTTCTTTTAACTACCTACATAGGACCATAGTTACTGCCAGGAATCCATGCATCAGAAAAGATCAAAAACTGGCATGTTAGTAAGCTCATTATTATTGAAATGAGCTCATATTACCCCTATTAATTTTTCCATCTTCCTATCAATGCAGCAGGAAGACTGCCTGCCTTTGATGAAGCCCGCCCAATGGTATCCTATTTAACTGGAGGCATGGGGGGCTGGGGAGCACAGCTCAACAACATTAGAGAGTCTGTTCCATTTTGTAAGCTATTTCCACCGAAGCTGCTATGCGAGTCCTCCCCGCTCCCCTCCCAAAATAGCAGCTCACGACTCCCAGCTGACATTTCCATTGGTATGTTCAAAAACAGTTCTTAATCAAGCCCTCATCCATTGTGGTACAGCAGCCATGATACATGCCTACCCCTCTTCATCGAGAAGAGATTAATGATGCTAAACTTGCAAACTTATGGGAATACCTCACTCTTATACCATTTTTCCCCCAATCTGGGTACCATGTCCAGTTTCTCCTGTCCAAGTTCTGAGTTCACCTCAAAATAATCTCTATCTCTACTGGATGGAATGCCTAGCCTAGATACTTCCTTCCCCATTAGCTTTTCTTCCTCTCTTTATACTATTATCTCCTTATTGGTCCTCCAGTCTCTGTTTTACAGAAGTCCATAGGGAAAAAGGAACATCTCCACCCCCAAGTTGTATGTAGAGAACATCAATGGAGGAAGAGGTAAAAACAAAACCAAAACAAACAAACAGCAGCCTATTTACTCAAACTCTGTAGTTTGCTTTTCTAATTTGACTTTGCATGGAACAACACATTAATAGTTTCAAGAAGCCAAAGCATGTACACTCATACACACATACATACACACATACACAGATACACACATGCACATACACACACAGAGTTCCTCAACATTCTAAATGTAATGAGCATTAATACTATAATTAAATGCCCTTGGGTGATCATTTCCCTTTACCTCTCTATCCTGACCCTAACTAGATAGGTATTTCCAACTTAGATCTGTCTAAATCCAACTTCATTCCAATCACAGGTCAAAGTCTAAAATGCTATCTCTCACACTCAAATTAGAATGGTAAATTGAAGCTTTGATTGCAATAATTCAAGTAAAATTTCCCTCTGAAATTCAGAGGGAAAAACAAGAAAAGATGTCATTTAGACCCTTAAAATCCCCCCACCCCACCCCCATCAGTTTGGAAATATAGAACCATGCTTGTAGAAGTGAAGTTAGTTGCTGCTGCTGCTGTTGTTGTTGTTGTTGTTGTAGTATGTGTGTGTGTGTGTGTGTGTGTGTGTGTGTGTGTGTGTGTGTGTGTGTATGTGTGTTTTCCTAAAGGGAACTTCTGTTCTCTTTGTCTCATAGAAGCATATAGTAGTTAACCTAGTGGATAGCAAATCTAGTGGATAAGAATAGATTATAGTCAGCTCACCAAAATGTTCAGCAGGTCACCTCACACTTGTCAGTGGGCAGAGTCTCAAGTTATCCTGTGAACCAATACTCTATTAAACAGTGCCCATGTTTCAGGTCATATTTTATATTTTAAACTGAATTTCTTTTGCCTGAAGAATTGTTTTTTTTACTAGATCTATGATTTCATTCACATAGACATCAACTCCCTTAAATAAAGCAGGCTAGCAGCTACTTTGTGATTTAATCTTAGAGAATTACCTGGGGGCACTAAGAAGTTGTGACTTACCTGGAGTCACTCAATTGGCATATGAAAGATGGGATATGAAGTTAGGCTCTGAGGCTCCTTCCCTACAACTTCTTCTCTAACTTTGTTTGAACCTTACCTCAGATCTTTCAAATATTGGCCCTATGAGGCAATGCTAATTTATATATATACCTGAATTGTAGAATAGCTGTTCTCTTTGCCCCAATTATTGCCCTGAAATGACTGAGTATAGTACAGTGTGCAAAGAACTGTTCTTGGAGTCAGGAAGACCTGCCATTGTGACTTTGGACAAATCATCAATCTTCTAATGTCCCATTCAACTCTCTAAGACTATAAATTATAAACAAATTGCTGATCTTCACTAGTGAAAGGAGCTCCCCACATTGATTAACAGGAGGTCCTGAGCAAATAAAAATTTTTGAAAGAAAACAAAATGAAGGATGACAAAATACAAGAGAAACAAATTCAACACTTTCATTATGCTAATGGAAAGTGCAAGTTTTTTAATGGTATTTATGTAACCCATGTTTGAGCCTTGGATTACTTGTAATATTCAAACTTAGATTTCAAAGAGCTAGGATGGGAGTTTCCAAATTTATTATCTTGCTACCCAAGAAATGGCAATGTTGGGCTAACCTGACAGAAATTTTAAGGGTCTGGAGGGACAAATAGCAATATGTGAAGAGGCATTTCACCCAAAGGTGAAACTGAATGACACTTTTTGTTGTTATAGGTCAAATCCCCTTACTAGTTAAATCCCAGTTTGCCATATCCCACTACCACAAAATATCATCTTAATGAAGATATGTCCAAGTTTCAACAGATGGCCTATTGGATTTGAACAGTGATCTTTACAATGGAACTCCAGTATCACCAAAGAAATTTGGATGTGCCTTTAAAGTTTTCTGTAGGGGAATGTTTGACCTTTACTTAACATTTGTAACAAGACAAAAACCCTAAAACCTCTTGATAGAACAACACCAGTATTTACACAGTGTGACTTGGCTAGAGGGGTATTTATATCAAATGAGAGCTAGAAAGAGAACTTAGTTTTCAAATCGGTGGAATTTGGCCCTGTTCTGTTCAATATTGTTCATCAATGACATGAAGGAAGCCATAGATAGATGTGTTTATTAAATGTTGTAAAAACATATAACTAGGAGGGATAACTAATATTCTGGATTACAGAATCAGCTGTCAAAAAAAGTCGTCTCTAGAATCAGTGGTCATATCTGATATGGTGAAGTTGAATAGGAATTATCATTGTCTTTAAAAATACCCTACAAATATAGAATAGGGGATAGAATGAGAAAATTCTTGACATAAGAATAGGGAGTTCAGTGGGCTTCAAGCACTATGCAAGTGAACAATATGACACAGCAGTTTAAAATTAATGAAATAATTAGACTGCATATATGATAATATAGTATGCATAATATGGGAGTCCCAGTATTCTAGTTGGAGAACATCTGGAATAGTGTGTGCAGTTCTAGATACTACATTCAGGAATGAAACTGATAAACTATACCCCTTTCCAAAGAAAAGTGGGATTGGAATGGAGAGAAGCCTGGAAATCATTATGTGAACATTCTTTGAAGGAATAGGGAATACTTAACCTGAGAAGAGAAGACTTAAAAGGAACACAGTTTTGCTGTCTTTAAAGATTAAGAGGGCTACTATGGGGAACACAATAATTAGATTTGTTTTGCATCAGAGCACTGATCTGAAGTTGTAGAGGCTCCATATGAGGAAAGATTTCCTCATCATTACAGTTGCCCCAAAATGGAATGAGCTGACTAAGAGATTTTAAGTTTCTCAAATCAAGAGGTCAGATAGAAGTTGGAAAATAAGTTATTTTGATGTTGCAAAGTTGTCTGTTTAGATAAAGTAGGAAGAGATAATCTAAGAAGTCCTTTCACAGATAGAAGACCCCTGAGATGCCACAATTCTATCATGCTCTTCTCTGTCAATAAGAGGCTTCACTGAAGATGTTAGGCTAGCCAGCAAGAGGGGAATGTTTTACTTTGTATGCTCAAGTATAACCAGATTTTTAAAGGCCTCTATGAGAAGTGACTATAGGACACTGGATATAAAAGTACATTGGAGAACACATTATCAGTCTCTGGATGCTCTGTCTTTGAGGAGATCCTGAATTTTAGATATGGGAGCTGAGTTGGTTGCTTAAGTCTTAGGATTGCTGTAGTTAGTTCTCTCTCCTTCCCTGATATTGGACTTAACTTTTGTTCTGTGATTTGGGTTTTCCTGGCAAATCTAATGGGCAGGGTTGATGCAAAACACTGTAGGGAATATTGAGTTACTCAAGGTGGAATACCACATTTCTCCATAATAAAAACCATTTAAGATTGCTGTTCACTTCTTCCTTTACTTTTTTCCCCAAGAAATCAAGTTGTGATAGTCAATAAATGCAGAACCATCTCTGTTGTGTATAAAGATATGTACACACATATAGACTAGGTATGTGTAGATATATATATATATATTATATACATGCATATATATGTATTGTGAATTCATATGTATGTATACATGTCTGTATATGTGTATATATTTACATAGATACACATAGATATTATGTCTATCACAGAGTTCAATAGAGATCTGAAAAATAATATGCCATTAAATATTACACCAAATCAGGTAATTCAGTCCTCAGTAAGACCTAGTGAGAAGGTTGCGTTTAAAAATTATTGAGGTTAATAGTAACTGCTGAGCCCTTTTTTATAAACAGCATGCTCTATACTGTTTTATAGAAAAGTCATTTATCAAAGGAATCAAATAGAAAACTTGAGAAAAATCCCCCCCCAACACCCCCAACAAAAAGGAGTATTTTCTCCTAAGGGGACTTCTGAATTGCAGGAGAATGTGACTGAAGGTGACTTAAATGTCATATCATAAAGATTTGAGGGTCTGTGTAAAAGTCCCCACCTTAGCTTCTATGGAATAAAAGTATAAGGCAACACATGTTCTTGCAACCAACCTTACGGACAGAATGAGCACAGGACCCCAGCAGGGGCTTGCGTGGGAGCAGCAACAAGACTGGCAGTGATGTGGTAATGAAGTTTCTGCCTACTATAGAGGGGGAATAAACTCACAAAAAGAGGGGGGGGGAATCACAGCAGAGATAGTATATTAATAAAATAAAAGAGTTGGAAGAAACCTAGAGAATCATCTAAATATTCCTTCTACTTCTAGGTAGGCTTGACATCTGTAACCGTTGGGGTCCCAAATAGCTACTGTATTTTAAAGATTTTTGGAAAGCTATTCCACAGGAATACTTACAAATCCTTAATGTCAGGAAATAAAAGTTTCTATATATTCTTCATACTACAACCAAAATGCATCATGTTAAGGCAGAAAGATCACTGAGTTAGGAGTCAGATGAATAGATTATCAAAGTTCTAATTTGACATGCAACCAAGGTTAGCATATCAACCTTTTAATCTTTCTAGACATGTTTCTTCATTTCTAAAATAGGCTGAATAATATCTTGCCTTCTCTCAAAAGGATAGTACAAGAATGAAATGGAAAAAAAAGAAATATTACAGCAGTTTTTAAAAAAGATTGGGTTTGAATAGGTGTCATTGAACTTTTCAATATGGGTCCTCTTGAGTTTTCACTAAATTTCAAAATGAAACCATTTCCCCAACTTTGAAACTTACCCAGTCTTGGGTGAGAGGCTAGCACAATGTAAATCATGTCAGGTGGTCTACACATCTCTTAATAGTAATAGGACTTTTTCATCTCTGTAAGAATGTCACTATAACTATAGGACCTCTGTGAATCTGACCCTGGATTAAAAGGAGAGAGGCATATGTCATGTTTCCTCTTTCAAACTTTTTTACCCTAGGGTCCATTGGGCCATGTTGATGATGGTCTGTTCTTTGTCTAAAAGGATTAGCTTTGAAAATGGTCCTGTTGATTATATTATTATTATATCAAATTATTAGCATTACAAGATAGCAGTTGAAGTAAGAGGGTGATCATTACATGTAGTAAAAAAGATTCCAATGCAGCTTTTACCAGAAAATGCTAAATTTCTTATAGTAAATTACAGGCCTCTAGCAGAGATCTGGTTATTTTAAGTGAAAGCACTCCAGAAAATAATAAATGGCTAAGTGAACATAAGATGCTATCATTGTCTTTGGGATAAGGAATACGTTATTCATAGAAGTATCTTTTATAGGACTCTGGTCATAAGTATATGCCCATACCTTGAAAAACTGCGTATTGGATTAAGTCTACCTTGGATTCAGGAAAGCCTGAGTTCAAGTCAAATCTTGCTTCTGACACATCCTGGTTGTGTGACCTTGGATAAGTCCCTCAACTTTTTAATGTCTGAAGAGAATTCTCTAAGCCTATGAGTTGCAGAGCAGATTCTATGGTATAGTAATAGAGGCTGTTTCCTCACCAGATATTTCTTATGACAATGAAATCACAGATCTAATAAAAAAAAATAACAACAATAGCAATACCCTGACTCAATCTCTTAGTTGTACCCTTTAGAACCCTGGTGGTGCCAAAACCAAAACCTTGGAATAAGAAATTGCTTTTGAATGGGTACTGATCATGAAATCTGTGTTTTATCATTTGATCATTAAATCCAATAGTAGCTGTCAGTTTCAAATCCACATGGTCACTGGGCCTTAAATTTGAACATCCTGGTACTGGATTATCTGCAAATGAGTCCAATGGATTCTGCCTCAATGTTTAGCAGCTGCTGTTTGGAAGTTTGCTTTCATGCTCTCATTCTCATAAGTTTTGTGATATGACTGGCATGATGGTATCACCTGACCCTTAACTCTTTAGTCAGTCACCTTGCTAAAGGTAGCAACTTCTTTTCATTTTTCTTTCTCACAGGGGTCAGCAAAGATAGCTTTCCCTTGACTTGATCCCCTGTCAAGATGCTCAGTTCTGGGCAAGTTTCTATTTCCTTCCCCCTTCCTTTTTTTTTTTTTACCCTCATTGAGGTAGAGGCAGTTTCATTTGTGTAGTGACATTAAACTAAACTCCTATGACATTTTTTTCTCTTCCTCCTCCTTGATTATTATTATTGTTTTTTAATTAAAAGGGAATGCCACTGGTGTGATGTCGTTTGCACCACAGGATAACAGGACTGTTGTGTGAATCTCATTGTGTTTGCCAAATGGTCCACCAGTCATTTCAGAACAAACAAATGGATGGTGGCTGTAAGTCTGCAAACACTGGTGACATTTAGCCATGTTTATGTTCCTTTCTTTTTTGCTGCATATTTTCTGGCTCAAAAAGCTACTATCTGAATCTGCAGAGCTTCCCAAGCTGGAGGAAAGGCTATATAGCTTTAACTGGGGGAACTGAGTCTTTGGATTCCATCACACCTCCCACCCATTCAGTCAAGGCTGTGGCAGAGGAAGGGGGATCTGTCTTTCAGTTTTTAAACATCCTGTCTTGAAGAGGAGGGAGGGCAGGTGTTTATTAGAAGAAATATTGACTCTCAGCCTAGGTCAGCTCTCCCATACCCATATCAGAAATTTTGAAAAAATATTTCCTTAGCTCCCTGATAGACTTGCTTGTCCTTTTTCTCCTTTGTAACCAGTTGGTTTTTGTTTTTGTTTTATAGTCTTTGCCAACTCCAAATGACGATTTGAATCAAGAGTCCTCTAGATATATGCTGAAAGATACATTTTTCCCAGACACTATTTGTAAAGCCCAGGTTTCATATAAACAATAATTATCTGCTATTACTTGGATCTGATAGACAGTACCTCTATATCTAATTACCAACCTGCTCTAATAATTCAACCCATTCTTGCTTTAGCCAGGAATTGAAGGACTAAATTTATAAATATTGCTTTATCATTTCTTACATTAAACAATTAGAAATTGTGGTGTTAGCTTAGCTCTCAAATGTATCTAGTCAGGAATTATTTCAGGATTGTTTAATAAATCTGCCCATTTTCTTGCAGGTAAGTGACTCCCCAGTTCTATTCGGTATATCTGGAGTTGCTTTTGCCCTCCCATTCTCCTCGATGATTACCTGCAGCTTGTTAATTATGTAAAGTCAAGAGAAGAATGTATACACATATGTGTGTTTAATAAATAATGACTATTGGCACAGGTATGTGTATACACAAGGTACACCAACCTACAATATCTATAACAAATAACCATGGATGGCTAAAAATACTGGCCCATATGTTCATCTATTAGTCATAGATTTTGAAGGCTTAGTCACTCAAATTTGAGGGAAAATTCTCAGTCAAAATTTAGGTCCCCAGAGACAAATTCTTGTGAAATGGAGACCCCTCCCCATGTCATTTACATGTTCATTCACCTGTGGTAAAACCTGACCTTGAATAAACACACTCACACACATGCACCAACACAAACACACACACACACACACACACACACACACACACACACACATATACACACACCCTCCAAATGGCACTGTGCTGCCTCCATCATGTCCTTAACAGAATATGTGTACAACCGGTGTGATCATGTGCGCGTGGATGTGGGTGTTGCTTATACATTCACCACAGGCCTCTAAAGATTTGGCCCCAAGATTTTTTTTCTGCTGCTGCTTGAGTGTCTAATTGTCCTGTATTTTGTAACTCTTTAGAAGAATACAGAAAAGTGCAGTCTTTATCTTTCTTCATATTCTTTAAGCAGTAATATTGCTTAGTTTAATATTGTGTCAGGTCCTAATATGAACCAGGAGGAGATGACAGTAGAATTCAGTGAACAGCACCTTGACATCCACAATTTAAAAAATGGTGATTGAAGCGAACTGTGTAAACTTGTACTGGGTTATCGTGTGCTTTGGAATAGAGTATTGTTGAAGTAATTAGAAAATATATTAAGGTTTTCCTGGTAATGAAGGCATGTAAGTTATAATAATTGTAGCTTTCTGAATAAGTGTCAAAATATATCTTTAAATGTGCTGTACGTGGAGTTACAAGTTAGGTCACCTATGAATGGAATGTAAAACAATACAAAAACTGCTTCAATAACTTATCTTGGTATTGCTAATAAAAAAAAAAGCTGTGAAACATTAGTGTAGTTTGGAGTCATTATGTTAATTCATTCTACAACCAACCTTTCCCCCTCCCTCTTCTTCGTCATCCGTGAAGTCCTTGTGTCGAAAGCCTCCCTAGGACCTTTGGGCAATGATTATTTTATAATCCCCAAATCAGGAAGCCAGTGGTGCAACTGGTTGCATTTTCCCATCTATCTATAGACACATCCCTAAAACTAACTACTCGTGAAGTTGCGACTGTCCAGTGTTCTCCTGATTTGAGAGGGTTTTGTACAGTCCTCAAAGGGAGTATCTGTGTGAGAGTGCATATGTGTATGCATGTGCACATTTGAATGCATGTGGGAGTTCATATTTATACCTGTGTCTTTTAGGGATGTGTTATGAACCATCTCTACCATTCAGCTTCATGGGAAAAGCCTACCCTGGAAACACGGTGCACATTGTCACTGAGAGCAGACCCTTCCTGACATTACCATCAGACATCCCCTATAAAATGTTTAGAAGCAGAACCATACCTATTCATTTTGGCTCCCAGGGGCAAGAAGAGTAAAATACATATGTGCACACATGCACACACAAGAACATACTTCTATTTCATATTTATTTGAGCTTCAGGAGAGGGGAGAGACCCTGATATATAAGACTTTGTTAGTAGGGGGAGTTATGGAGGCAGGATCAGCACCTTCCATTGGACAGGGACCCCAGGACATGATGAGGCTGCTCTTTGTAAGTCACAAGGCTTTCAGGGAATGAGGTGGGTAGGAGTTTACCTGGGATTTGATCATTGGGTAAAAAAGGATACAATCTCCTAGGATATAACCATTGGGTAGAGGAAGGTTACAATCTCCTAAGATTTGACCATTGGTATAGGAAGAATACAAACTGGTAGTTTGCTATTTTAACTAATTATTTTTGCTAACTAAGGCCCTCAGATCATTTGTTTATGTTGCTGATTGACTGTGAATTCTGTGACTGTGTCCTCTGAGTGTTGGTGCCCCAAATCAAAGCTCTGTTTGTCCCACCATAGTTATATCTCTGGCCAGAGGGGGCTATACAAATCGAATCCTATAACAAAAATTGTGAGGTAGGCATGATGAGATTATTGAACCATTTACTGGGACTTAGGAATCATATTGTTGTGCCCATATTTGTGATGAGATTTGGCCTGCCACACTAAAATTTGGGATAGATTTTTTTTCCATGACTCATATTGTGAATGAACACAATTAATTGCATTTCTTAATTGCATTTCTCCTGCTTCCTAGCTTGGAGAAAAGAGTAGTTAATACCTGTTCTTTATTTCTCTTGGCCTTTCTTTCAAATTCTAGCAAGAGCTGCTTCTGAGAAAAAGTGCCTATACTTCTGTTATGGAAATTTTAAGTACTGAGGTTACCTCCCCTCTCCTACTTATGCCCTTAAATACCTACTACATAGTTGACAGAGCTAGTAGGGGAGCAGAAACATAGTGGAATCTACTTCCCAGTGACAAATTTCTATTAAAATTGTCAGTTTGAATAACCTGTCAGTACTTTTTTATTAATTCCACCTAAACTCCATGAGTCAGGGCCTGACATTTCAGTGCTCTGTGTCACACTGGGAAAAAAGCTGTAGTTCAGACTTGGAACAATTACATTGCTGTTGACTAGTTGAAAAATCCCCCATGGTATTTATGATAAAACTGTTAAGAGTGAGTCAGACCTCAAAGACATAAATATTGGATTGCATGGCCCCTTTCCCACCTCCCATCCCCTGATTGGGGATACGGTCTACAAAACTTAAGGCAAACTGGGAGCCAACAACCATCCTCTTCAAAGTATATATTTTTGTCTTCAATAGAAAACAATGCTATGCAAACCTAGGTAATCTGAAGACATAAATACCCCTTTTAGTATACTGGAGAAAGTGTGAATGAGCTAAACATTTCCATGAAGGGTAAAGTCCTTGTCATGTTAGCAGCATGACCCAGGTTTAAAATGTTACATCCCAAATTGCAATTAGAAAATTGCCTTGGTATCACTAGGGTGGGTGTGAGTTGTGTCAGCACTTATCTGAGGACTCTGTTCAAGTTCTCCAAGGACTTCTCTCATGGGAGAGACTGATTCTCATTTATATTTACAAACACTTGATTCCCTTTCTTGGGTGATTATATACACATGAGGAAAAAGAAGAATGTGGTGCTGATTAGGGAGAGTATTCAGGTGAAGTTTTTTAATTCTCTGTTTTCTTATTATTACTGTTGAAAATCACCAATACAGTCAAGTTAAGACAACAAGCATCACATACCAACAAAGTGCCAGACATAATGCTAAGCAGGGAACACAAAGAAAGGAAAAAAGATTTCAAGAAGCTTTCAAGAAGCTTTCAAGAAGCTCACAGTTTAATAAAAAAGACAAAATGCAAATAGTGATGTCCAAACAAGAGAGATAGGTAGATGGGTAGATAGGTGGAAAAGATAAATAGAAAGATAGAGATAAAAATATATACATATATATATTCTATATATGTATTATACATTGGAAATAATCACAGAGGGAAGATACAAAGATTAAGGTGGACTAGATGAACCTTCATATGGAAGGTGGTATTTTGGCTGAGACTTGGAGGAAGCCAGGAAGTAGAGTTAAGGAAGGAGAACATTACAGGTTTGGGGAATAAGCCAGGGAAAATGCCATGATTCAGGAGATGGAGTGTCTTATAAAAGGTTCAGCAAGGAGGGTAGTGTCCTTGAATCACAGGGTATGTGAAGGGAGTAAGATAGGAATATGAAAAGGAAGGAGGAGATCAGGTTATGAAGGGATTTAAAAACCAAATAGACAATGACACAGATCTACATACCTGCCACTCAGATGACATGCTGATTCCACTAGATTTAATTAAGAAATATGCACCATGGAGATGCCACCCAGTCCTCCACCTGCCACCAAAATGGTGCTGTCGAAGACCCCCAAGGGTAGGGATTAAAGGAGAGGAGGGCATGGCTGTCCTTGCAATGCTATGTATGACTGACTTCACTTCTGGAGGGTTGGGGGGATCAGAGAGGAAAAGTAGAAATCATTTCACTGGTCCCTTCTGAGGCCCAGTTTAAGCCCTGGCAAATTACCTTCATGTTCCTTTGCTCATGGGTTGGACTCTTTTCTGATCATTTAGCTCAACCCCAAAGCACAACTTTTCACACTCCCATTGACTTTTGGTGCCATTAAAAAACTTGTCTGTGGCTCTAAGGAGATCAGGGAAGTTCCCCAATGAGGGCTACTTGCTTACTAGGGTAAGGACAGCTCCCAAAAATATTTTATCTGAAATAAGTTAAAGGGTAACACCCACTTGAAAAAAATCATTTTTCCACCCATCCATTTTGACAGCCAGAAAGCCTCTCCAGAGCCATAAGAACTGAGTGAGCTATTCTCTCTTTCTCTCTCTCTCACTTCTTCAAGAACATATAATCCCTCTAATAGCATCTCCAAGCCAGGAAATTCAGGAAGTGCTCAGAAGGCGGAAATACAATGGAACCATTCTCTGGAGGCAACTTCTCAAACTTAGATGAGTCTATAGTGGATTCTCATTTTCCTAATTTTATGAAGCCAGCACCAACCACTCTCCACACTTTAGCCTCCCTCTGCACATTACTCCCTAACTTCTTAGACTCTCTTCCTTACATATGTACACACACCCCGGGAAACCAATTCCCTTCTCAGTGGTTGTGCTTCCTAGGAATGTTTTTGTCTGCTATATGAAAAAAAAGAGGTATTTTTTCCAGTCTCAATGGAATTGACTTCATTTTGGCTACATTGCATGGAAAAAAAATTAAAATCTATTCCCTAATAGCCCATATTCTCTATTCTGCCCTCAATTCCCCATCAACCTTGCCTTTCATTGGCCAAATGGCAATGTATCACCCATGTTATCTTTATAGTTGAATATCCACTGTGCCTACTAGGGCATCTTTTCCTATGGACTCTTCATTTTGGGTATCTTGGAAGCATATTTTATGCTCTACATAAGCACAGACTATCCACTGGTTTAAGCCTTGATGAACTGCCACATTTCTTGTTCCACTGCTCATGGTTGAGTGAGGCCTCAACCGAAGCGGAGAAAAGATCCATGTTGTAGAACGGAGAGAAGTCTCGGGGAGGAGGTGTCTGTGGCTTAAGAGGAAAGTCAAGAAATGTGGGGCATTGCACTCTGGAGCTAATGGTAAGAGAGGCTTCTTTCAAACATTTATCCATTTAACTATGTTGGGAAATATTTCTGCTTTGATGAAATTTAGGTTGTTTCAGGGGGGAAAATGGAGAGTAAATGCTGATGATACCAAACTTTGGGAAATGATTATTGCTCATGCATAGTCACTTCTTTTCAAGGAAATTCCCCAATGATTAAATTATACCTTGAAATATGCAGCCGTGCATTAGCAATCATGCCTCTGTCGTATATAAAAAATGCTATGCATTTTTGAGGTGGAGGAAGTAGGGAAGTCAGCACAGCTATTTCGTCACCAAAATAAAAAATGCTCATCCACACACCCAGAAGAGGTTTAGATTAATGAGTGACTTGGTTTTCATGTTATTTGAAGTTGTCCAAGTATATGCATCTAATGGTGTCTCCCAATTCCCAAGTTATGTAGATATTGAATTTTATTTTTCTACATCTGTCTTTGTCAAATGATTAGGGTCTGTTCATGGTTATCCACAATAATAGAGAAATGCAATGGAGTGGATAATCCAAAATCATGATTAATACTCAAAATTATCTATCATTGGCTTTGAAATGCATTATTTAATTCCTCACCAGTAAGCTTCCCACCCCCACTCCAAAGATTTACTCTCCTATTTATGATAGGCTTGGTCAAATATTGAAATTCATTTTTTTGTTTTCAGGGTAAGCAATCAGTTGACAATAGGAGCTGACTGTCAAATTAGAGGGCAGTCAGTATAAGATAAAACTCTTATTATGTAGTGGAATTGGTAGATGGGTAATTGGGGGTTAACCTCACATGGTTATCTATTTCTTGTCACATGAGAAGTTTATCTTCTATTGAACAATCATAATCATTTTTGAAGGTGGGTTAATTCTTTCAGGTCACTTTATATAGCCATTAGAGTAAAAAAATGGTTTAGTAGCAAACCATTGATCAGAGAGTTTACTCTTCCCTCTTTCTATAATGTAATATCTCTTTAACACTAGTATTTGACCAGGAGCAGCACATACATGCCAATGCTACTTATTTTAAATCCTGAAAGTATTAACTGACCAAGATATTCAGGTTGTAGAAGGATGGACCAGATGGCATCTCAAGGTCCTCTCTAGCTCTGGACTCTTGGGATTCCACAAAAAATTATCATCCAAACTGATCGTAGAATGTAGGATCAAAGTTCATTTCCTTAGGGTAATGAGTGCGGGAAACTTTGATTTGCTATCCAGTGGAAAAACTGAATAATTGCTATATGATGAAGAAAATTAAACCAGAAATTATAAAAACTGAGTTCAAGATTTTTTCTTTCATTCATCCTTTTTTTTTGGCTTCACCATTGAATGTTCACAGTCCTCCTCCCTTCACATAATACAAACTTAAACCAATTTCCTACTACTTCCCCGCCCCACAACAAACCATGTTTGTATTCTTTTAACGTCAAAAACATCAATTTTTTTAACGTCAATTCAGTCAACTGATCCTATTAGTAGGGAAAAAAAAATCAATGAATATATGTTATATAGGAAAAAAACAAATTAATCAGTTGACTGAACTATTCACTTTTTAACCTGTTATGCTCACAACCTAAACAAGATAATAATGTTCTTTATTAAATTTACCAAATTCCCAGGTTTGCAGAGAGAATGATGGCCATGTTCACTAGATATTTCCAAGCACTTTTAGGCATCAATTAGCTAATTAGTTACACTGTCTGGGTTGGAAATCTCATGTTTTACTTCTCGGACTTCCACTTTTCTTCCTTTTAAGACTTGTGACAAAAATCCAGGGTAATCTTAGAGTTCATGAATGCACATCAAGCTACATGAAAACATTTAAAAATTTTTTCTTTCAATATTTGTGTGCTTTATTGTCTTTATCCCCCATCTATCCTCATAATTTTCTTCCAGGCCTTATTCACCAACAACTGAAGTCACCCCCCCAACCAGCAGTCTCTCCTCATGATTTCCAGTTCAAGGTGTGAGTGCCTAAAGGCCTTGAATTTATTTCTGGTGTGAGTTTATGTGTGTATCTCTCTGTTTGGTCTATGTGTGTGTGTGTGTGTGTGTATGTGTGTGTGTGTATACAGACATGCAGTTGTATTCAAAAGCTCAGTTGTCTCAGTGGCCCACACTATAACAAGAGCCCAGCAAGAGAGTGAAATAAACATGAACCTAAAATTTAAACATGAATATGTTTGTCATTGTTTTAGAATAAAACAGCAATTTTATGAAAGCCTAATTCTTCCTAAGATCTAACCAAGATGGTAGAGAATTTCTACGATGTGATTTTCTACCTTCTCTCAACATAGTCTTAGTAGTTGACTGGCCTGTTTCTTAGTTTCTCCTTTGTATGATGATTTGCCCTTAAAGAACACAGTGTTTGTGTAAATCACTGGGAGAATCTATCACTGAGAGATTGATTATTCATGGATAATCCTATCCCTTTATATCCAAATAGTGCAATGAAACAATATAACTGGAAACGCTGGCATCAAGTCATCATCACTAAAGTTTAGTTTAAGTCTTACCTCTTACCTTTTCCATTCCCCATATCCTTCCTTTTGTTTTTTCTTATTCTTTCCTATAATCTTCTTTCCTCTATTCTCTTTTTCCTTCTCTTCCTTTTTCCTCCTGATTTTTTCCAAAGTAATATCCTTATTGAAGGTTTGGTTTGCATGCCAGCAAACTAAATAAGAATCATATCATATCTCCTATTCTTGTTAGGCTTGGTCATACCTTAAAATTCATTTTTTTTCTTTTAAGGGTAAACAATCAGTTTAACAATAGGAACAGACCCTCAAATCAAAGGGCAGTCAGTATAGGATAAAACTCATATAGTGGTATTGGTAGGTGGGTAATTCAAGGTTAACCTCATAGGGTTAGCTATTTCTTGATGCAATCTTGGAGACTAGTAGACTATAAATTAGATAGTTTATTGTATATACCATTATACAGTCAGCTACAAGATGGAATCTTCCCTCACACATACTCCATCTTCCATCTACAAGATGGAAGTGTTCTACAGGTATCTCATGATGCATCATTTTTCAAAGCAAAGATTTTTTTTTTGTAAATTTAATGATCACCCTTAAGTTAGGTATTCTTAACCTTTTTGTGTTGTGTCACCTTTTGGCAACATGTTGAAACTTACGGTTATGTTTCTAAATGTATAAAATAAAACACAGATTATTATAAAGTAAATCAAATATATAGAATATAAATTAAAATAGTGAAGAAAAAAAGTTCACAGACCCCAATTGACTGACCCTAATGTCTTAATTTCTCTGTTTTGGACATCTGTGGTTTACTTGTGTTGTTTATTTGCTTTTGTTTTTCATGTGTAGGATTTGTTTAAGGTAAAACAGCACCCTGAAGGACAGCAAGTCAACATGGGAGGATTTGGGAATGAAATTACATTCATTCCCTGTCTTTTTAACCAGCTGTTGATTGGGATTTAGGTGTCAAGTTAAGCGGTTCTGAGAGACCCTTAGGTCTCCTAATCAAGCAGTCTTCCTCATCATAGAAAAATAGAATTTCCAGTAGAGTTTATTCTACTAAGTTTGGGAGAATGGTGGAAATTGAAATCCTTGTGTTTTCACCTTCAAACCCCATCCCTCTCACCCCCATTCTTCTTTGAAGGAAATGAATTCAGTCTGACATGGTTGTTGTACAACCGCTGAAGTTAGTAACGGGGAGGCCAAGTTGCCTGCTCTCTGGGGCCAGACACAATGTAGTACATCCACCAAGGACAGCAAGGTGGCAAAGTGGATAGAGCACTGATCTTGGAGTCAGTAGAATGGAATTAAATTCAACCTCAAACACTTAGCACTTACTAGCTGTGTGAGCTTGATCACATAACCCTATTTGCCTCACATCCAGGGCCATCTCCAGTCATCCTGATTCCTGTGTGGCTACTGGCTCTGGAGGATGGCTCTGGAGGAGGACGTGAGACTGGTGATTTAGCACAGCACCCCTTCACTCAAATCAAATCCATGTGCTTGTCATGGCATCACCTTCCCTGATATCATGGTCCTCTTCAAGAATGAAGGATAAACATCATCAATACATCCACCATGGTACAGTCCTTAGGATGGGAAATTCCCAGAGAACTAAACAGCATGATAACTGACAACTTTATTCTACTTTTGAGTCTACAGGATCCCTATTCCCTTCAACCCAGGGAAAGGTGTCACTGTTCCAGGGCAACCCAGCTTGTGTCAAAAGATTGAAAAAGGAAATGAGAAGATATGGGGCATGAGAGGGAGATAGAAGAGAGAACAAGAGAAAAGAGAAAGGGAGAAAAGAAAAAGAAAATATATTAAAGGAGAGAAAGAAGAGGGAGGCAAAGAATTTTAAAGGAGGGCATTTATCTGGGAAATGCAGAGGAAGATTGTAGGAAAGTAGACAAAGAATGACAGAGAGAGAGAGAATACCACCAGAGAAGACTCCCTAAGGACCGAGGATGGGAAACTAATTAATCTGATTTGGTCCTTTCCCTGTAGAAATGAAAGTGTGTGTGTTGGTGGAGTGGAGTATGTGTGAGGGAACCAGAGTGACTGCAGTGGGTAAAATGATCCTGGACTCGGGGTAGGGAAATAGTGAGGGATGGATGAGGATGAATGGGTGAGATGGGTGAGAATGAAGTAAAGCATCAACACCAGTGGGGTAGCCAAGGTCTGGTGTCTCCAATAGAAATATCCTCCCCCTCTGCTCCCCTACCATTTGTTTCAGGGGGAAAATGCTGCAGCTTAATCAGAATTATTTACAAGATAATGGTCCATTGTTTGCACTAAGACAGATGTTGTCTGTGGGAACTTTGTGTTTTATGCTTTATTCGCTCTTCTGCCTTTGCTGGGTGCAGATGGGCTTGGAGGAATGTGAGTTATTATCCCCTCAGATTGGAAATTTGGAGCTTTATAGGAGAGGGTGAGCCTGGCTGTGGGTGAGCTTTCTCTCATCAGAAGTAAGGAGACAGAGACCCAAATTAATTCATACTGCTTAGGGGAAAAGTGATGTCCTTTGGGAGGGCATGGTGATGAAGGACAAATTCTAAGTGTTCAGCTAGTGATGATGGAGTTGGTTTCCCTTTTCCATAAGTACTATCTCTTCTCCATTGGTGGGAGTGCCCCACTCATCTATCGCCCCTTGTAGTACCCAGTGATTAAATGGGGTCTTGTTTCCGTAATGGGCAGGTCAGTGTAATCGTCTTGTCCAGAGGATGCCCTCTGATTAAGATGTGGTTGCTCCCACTCATTTGAGATGTCAACACTGACCTCTCAACCCTACAAATAGCATCTAGTCCTTCCCCTGGAAGGGGGAAGCCATTCAGTTTCCTGGTTTTCAGCAATAGCCACTTAAGTACTTTGAGTTTGGCCTTTCTGACAAATGTTGTTGGAGAGAAAAATGAAAGGAAGTGGCTCTGGGAACCAATGTCCAATCCCGAGATATAATTCTCTCGTTATTTATTTTAATTTCAAGATATCTTCATCCCTCCCTTATTAAAAAGAGTATTTTGTGATCCTTACCTCATTTAAAAATAAAGCTGAATTAAGTCAACATTTCATTAGAATGTGAGCTCCTTGAGGACAAGTACTATATCAAATGTGTCTTCTACCAGTAGTTGGTACATAGAAGATATTCACTCATTGATTGATGAGTTTGGATTTTAAGTATGTTGGAATAACCTTTAAAGTATTTAGAGATACATTTAGAACCTGGGCTGTGAATCCTTAAAGTTCGATTGTTTGAAGCCCAGGTTTATTACCATTCACCAAGGGTTTGGAGAAGGTATAGTATATCTTAGGTTTGTGATCTGAAAATAACTTTTTCTTTCCTATTAGGATCCTAGAAATCACTAGTTATCTAGTATAACCCTTTACAAAAAGGAAACTGAGGTTTAGTAAAGAGAAGTTACTTGCTTAAGGTAACACTGCTAATAAACACTGCTAGGCTTACTTGGTGAACAAAATTATGAACCCAATGAACATGAGAACTAAACAATATATCTCTGAGAGAAAGTTTTGATCGATCATTTCCCTTTTTCACCTGTTACTAGTATTAAATTAGGAAAAATTCAGATGATTAGAGCAAGAATTTATCTAGAAGGAATAAAGTAGATACTCTACTTCAGACCTATCCCCTATTCTGTTTCTCAAGAGTAATCAAATAATTCTCTGGATTTTTAATTTGTTGTTCATGGAAACAAATGCTGATAAGTTTAAAAGTAGCATCTTGCCTTCTTAAAGAAAAAAATGATATAATGTAGAAATATATATATATGTATATATATATGTATATATATATATACATATATATGTATATATGCACACACACACACACAAAATGAAGTCTGTAATGGCCTTGATAGAATATTCTGTGGCTAGCCCTCTGCTGATGATACTGAATTCTGACCCTTACTTCTGGTTAGGCTGGCTGACCACTCAGTCCAGGATCACTGAGTGATATAGATACCTATGCCTTCTGAGTCCCAATAAGTCTCCTAGGAAACACTACCACATGATTTGAAAGCACTTACAGAATTTACTCCTACAACAATTCAAAAAATATTACTGAAGATTGATCAAGGTTGGGTTGCTTCTCCACCATTTTGACTACCTGTTTTCTGAAAGAGGTAAGCTCTCCCCTTAAGTATCAAATTACTTCTAGGAAATTGCTTCCTCAGTGAAAAGGATCTGGCCCATAGGGGAAATTTTTTGTCCTTAGGAAACTCTCATTCCCCTTCTTCACTTGTCTGTAATTTGGAATGTATCAATAAAACCTGTTATTTCCATATCTGTGTTTGAAGTCGTTAAGTCATGGTGAAAGGGTGGCCAGGAGGATTATAGTATCTTCTTAGGGTAGCCACTTGATCAAAGTATTATGAGTTGAACCAGGCTCATAAAGGAACTGAGCTACTCAGTTTTTCTCTCTCCAAGCACAAGAGGAAAACAACAACAAACAAGAAGCCTAATTGCCTTACAAAAAAAAAATAGGGTAAGGAGTATACTTGACCCTCCTTGCTAGATTCATGGAGCAGGTGTTGAGTGAAACAAGGTGTCCAGGAAAGCCAATGGAGAGAGTTCCCAGCAGTGGACTTTCAGCAGGCTTCTTAGCAGCTTCAGATATGCACAACCCCCAACCTAGAAGACTGCATAGATCAGACTATGATAATATTTATAAACCCTATTCTCCCGGTGTCAGCCTCTGACCAAAACAAGGAGTCACTGGAGATTGGAGATTATGTCTTTTAAGGTCCTGAAGAGCCGTTTCACATGTGACCAATTACCTCTGTCAAGGCAGGGAGAATAAGGTCCCCACCTCAGTGGGTGGGATCTGAACTTGGGCTTTCAGAGGTCAATAACAGGGATTTTAGGCCTTTGAGCCTGTCACTCCCCTATAGCCAGACCTTTTCTGTTAAAACTGTTTAAATTACAAACCAGTAATAAAAGGATCATATGTGTTTCCCACCGAACAGGTTCTTTAAGGCTATTATGATAATTAAAAACATATGGTGCCTTTGCCAGTCAGAGGAAAACCACAGATGTACAAATTAGGTATTATATAAGGTTTTTTCTTCTTTTGCCCTTTTAAAAACGTCAAGCTAAAGAATTCTAAAGAGATAAAATGGCAATTTTAGAGATGGTAGGTAGCATTTTGTTTTTAGAATCATTAAATATATAAACCCTTTTCTTTAGCCTAATAAGAACAAACTGTTTCTAATATGTGAAAGAGGGAAAGGAAAACATTCGTTGATGAGGACTTTAGTATTTATGGAGGAAATAAGGAAACACTTTCTTACTCCCAAGTTCTTGGAGACCATGAAACCTTTTGCATTTTTTATGATGTTTTCTTGCACAGACGAAGAGGATTATATTTATTAAATATTGAATTATATTGAAGTTGAATTGATGCAGAGAAAGGAAAGGATTTCTTTACATTCAACTTTTTTAATTTTTTTAAAAGACAAAGATGCAAATATTGATTGGGATAGGAATAGTCATTTGTTTTAATTTAAAATATAAAATTGATTTTGAGAAAGTGATAAATACTGCTAATAAAAAAAATCCAAATGGGCCTTTTTAACGGTTCTCCATTGATGGTTCTCTGAGACCAGTGTGTAATAGGAGTAGAAATGTGCTGAATTTCCTATATTTAGGATGATGGTGACTGATTGTAAATGCTGAAGATGTACATCAGTTTGCTAAGTTTCCTGCAAAAGTTGGAAATCTAATGCTTTTTGATACAAGGCAGTAATTCATCAGAACAAATTGATTGAAAGTACATCATATTATTTACTTTAAGGTTTGTTCATCAGGAGAACCAGCCTCATTTAAAGGAAGTTATTCTAGATAGTAGAAAGAGCATAGGAGAGTCCTTTTAGGGATCCCTCCCCGCAGTTGGAGAAGCAAAGAAATGGGAATAGAACTGAATCTTCAGAAGGTTCCAGTTTAGCAATCTTGCTTCATGGAAGAGAAAAAAAAATTCAGTACCAGGCTTAAATCCAAAGAAAGAACATCCCTGTTGGAAACTAGGTAATATCTCATGGCCCAGTTAGCCTAAGTTATCAGTTTCCTTCTACCCAATCCTGCTTCATCTATCAGGCAATATTCAAATGGATAGTAAAGTGGGAATGAGGGGAAAGATTTCAATAGCAAATTCAATCAAGGAACAGGAAAATTATACTTACCCAGAATTCATACAATTAGAAGTTCAAAACCCCAAGATTTGTGATTAACCATTACCATTAATGGTCATTCATAGCTTCATAGATTCAGAGATAGAAAAAGGATGTCAGAGTCCATTTAGTACAGCCAGAATTTTACAGATAAGGCAATTGAGATCAAAAAGGTGAATTCACTTGTTTCAAGATCACACAGGTCATAAATGTAAGAACAAAGATTTCCTCTAACTCCAGATTCAGCACTCTTTCATGATAACTTTGAGGGACAGTTAAATTTTCAAAGAAAGATCAATTTATGACAAAAATATTTTTAGCACCAAGTCTATTTTATCATATTCTAGTTATTTGAAAGCTGGGAATTCACATAATGGGAACTCTATATTCACCAGAATATCTAATTAACCAGAACATCCCATTTCTCAACCATATCAGATTGAATAGGAGTCAGAATTATTGCAGAACAAAAAGCCATTGAAAGTATTTATTTACTTTTTAAAAAATGAACATATGTGTAATTCATTTAACTTTTCACTTTGCTTCATTTTTGTCAATCTTGTGTTAATTTTATTAAGATGATAATGTTACTTTGTCCTTATGAATCCAGCACCTTGAGCTCCTTGAGAGCTCTCCTTTTGAGAGAATAACTGTCTTTTGCCTCTTTTTGTATCTTCAACACTTAGCACAGTGCCATATCACATGTAGTAAATTTTTGTTGATTGATTAGTGCACACAGGCATCTCAGTCCCTAAGAAATAAGCAAGTACATATAACTTCCCCAGAATTGTTGGACTTTTGTAAGGGGGAAAAAAGTCACTGAAGATGTTTGTCCTTCTGCAGTTCTCAGGTCCTGTTCCCCGGAATAATGCAGAAACTGGGTGCTCTGTGTCCTATTCATTACCTTTTCTGTACATTAGTTTGACAGTCAATTTTTCAAAATTTTTAGTCACTTCCCCCAAGTAGTTGATGATTTGTTCTTTGTATTTTAAGTACAAACTGTGTATTAATGCCAATGTACTAGAAAAAAAGAAAAAGAAAAAGAAAAACATCATCAATTCTGAAAAAAATAACAAAGCCCTCTCTAACTCCCAACTCAACACAAGCTCCAAACTTCAACTTATTCTTGGGGTATAGAGAGGGTGGGATGGCTGAGCAGCTGGTTCTGAAGACAATCTTTTCTTTTCTGGTATGAGTGATTGCAAGCTCAGATTGTTATTTCGCATGTAGGTATTACCACTTTAACTTTTACAGAGGTAAAATAACACCTTGTCACTCAGTGCAAGTACCAATCACAAAATGAATTAATTGTAATAACTGTTGTCAACAGAACAAAAGACTTGTTGCTTTCCTAAGCAGATTTCAGTGCTACTGATAACTGTATACAAAGGTTCCCATTGGGCAGCCGAACTGAGAGTAGTCAGAACATAATTATATCTGTCTATCTCTTTACTTTGTTGTTAAGGGCTAAGAAAGAGAGTTAAAAACCTATATTTTAAACATATCAATAAATATACCCTTTTTTGTGCGTGGGTGACGTCTCCTCAAAAACATGGCTTCTCTAATAGATTGGCCATGAAAATAGCATTTGCTGCGGAAGACCAAAATACGGCCCAGCTGTATGGTCTGTTTGTTGACTGTAACTCATGAGGGGGAATTATACCCAATTACCCTCACATAAAACATGCTCACATTTCTGGGAGTTAACAAAACATATCCTGTATACAAGTGGTCAGCTTTCCATCCTGCCCCTTGGAGTCTACAAGGCCAAGCTCAAATGAGGGGATGCTCAGATCTAGAATGCTTGAATGTAGACATAGGATTCCTGGATTGAATTTAGTCCCCTTTTAAGATGTTCTTTATGTTTATTTTTATTTTTTAAATTAGAAGTCAGATGCTAGAATATATGAACAAAATATCTTTAGGAAATGAGTTGCTATTTGTAAGTAGCATAGTAGATTTTATATAAATGCTTATTCCCTTCTTCCTACCTCCCATTCCACACCCAGGAAATGGTTTATAAAGGCTCAGAGTAAGGGATGTCAAATAGGTCAGTGGGAAAAATTCAAGAGAATGATTATAATTTTCCCCATTAATACCTTAAAGTTCTACTTCTCCAAGAAGAAGTTGGAAATGGGATTTCATGCAAATGGATGTGACTGCATGCATTTGGAAATCTATTTTGGTCACAGGGAGGAAAGAAGAGTTAGGAGGATTCAGAAAAATGCATCAATAAACTGGAGGGGATCCAAAGGAGGATGACCAGAATGGTGAAAAATCTGGAAGTCATACCAGATGAGAAGTGGTTGAGGAATTCAGGGAGGTTTAACCTGGACAAGAGAAGGCTTAAGAGGGTCCACAATAGTTATCTTCAAGTATCAGAAACCCTATCATATGGAAGAGGGATTAGTTTTGTTCTGCTTGGCCCTGGAAGACAGCACTAAGAGTAATTACTGCAAGTCCCAAAGAGGCTCATTTAGGATTAATATAAGAAAAATGCTTCCTAATGATTAGAGCTTTACAAAAGTGCAGTGAACTACCTCAGGAGGTAGTGGATTTCTGCTCATTAGAGGTTACCAAGCAAAGGCCAGATGACCACTTTGGGAGCATGTCATGTAAAGAATATACATATATATATATGTATACATGTATACATTATATATATGTATCTCTATACACATATACACACATATATATATATGCATACATACTCTATATATTACATATTTTTTTATTTCAGGGATGGGGTGATCTCTGACATCCTATCCAACTCAGAGATTCAGTCATGATGTGTTACTGCCACTATTACCACACTAATATAAGAAGATTCATATGAGAATGGGTTTGATAAAGAAGGAAAAATCAAATCAAGTATACTAATAAATCAGTCATAAATCCAGTAAATTATCACTATTAGAGCTATACCAACTTTTGAAACAGATTTTGTAGTTTGTTGTTTTAAGAATCATAAAGCATTAGGTTTCAGAGGTTTCTTGGAGAAATGGGTCTTTGAAGGAAGATGAGGTTGTTAAAAAGCTAATATATAAAACAAGTGGATTCTAGGGGATACCTTTTACAAATGTATGGGGAAAGAGAATACATTGCCTAATCAACTAATCAATAAACAAATACTCATTAAATCAGATGCTATGCTATGCTGGGTACAAAAGAGAAAAAAATTCCTTCCCTCAAAATACTTACATTCTATTATAGGAAAGAACATATATATGTATATGTACAGATAGAAAAAAATATGCAAAATAAAATGTAAAGTCATCAAGGAAATGAGACATAAGAATTTGGGGGAGATCAGAAAGCCTTCATATATAAAATGGTGCTTGAAGAGAGAGATCCTGTGAGGCAGAGTTGAGAAAGGAGTACATTGTAAGTTGGGAACTGCCAATGAAAAGATATGAGAAGCAGAGAGAAAGCTGGTTTAGATGTGTATCTCAGAGTAAAATTGAAGATGAGAAAATAGGTTGATCTCAAGATATGAAGGACTTTAGAAGATATGAGTTTTTTTTATCATTGAGGCAATGGGGAACTATTGGAGTTTAGTGAGTAAGGGATTTAAATCGTTAGAGTGGTGTTTAAAGGAAATCTAACAGCTTAGAATGGTGAGGCTCTTGAGACAAGTGAACCTAGACAAGATAATTGAATAGTCTAGATGAGAGGTGAATCAAGTTGTTGTCTATAGGACTAGAAAAAATGAAGGAGTGGAATGTGTGGAATATTGTTGAGATAGAAATGACAAGAATGATAAAATATTCTGGTTAAGAAAAACTGGAACATGGTGTACTTTAAGGGAATATAATATTAAGTTGGAAATATTAGGTTAAAGCCCATTGTAGAGACTTTACACACCAGACTCTATTGTAGTCTATAAACAATATGCCTCAGGAAGACTATTTTAGGAGTTATATGAAGGATATTTTGGAATTGGGAAAGTCTGAAAGTAAGACCAATGAAAAGGTGAATAGTTCATGTGAGAAGGGATGAAATGTTTATCCTTCATTTTCAAAGAAGACCATGACATAAGAGAGGTGATGCCATGACAAGCAGATGCATTGGATTTGAGTGAGAGAGGCTGTGCTAAGTCATCAGCCTCACTTTCTCCTCCAGAGTCATCTGGGTCCAGTGGCCAGATATGAATCAGGATGACTGTAGAGAGCCCTGGATACAGGGCAATCAGGACTTAACTGTGACAAAGTCACAGAGCTAAGTGAAAGGGTCTGAGTCTGGATTCGAATTTCCATCTTCCTGAATCCAAGGTCAATGCTTATTCATTGTGCCACCTAGCTTCCCTGAAGGGATGAAAACCTAAACTAAGATGGTTGAGTGAACAGGGAAAGGGGAATTGGATATGAAAGATATGTGGGAAGTAGAATGAAGAATAATTGGCAACTAAGGGCATCTGGGAGTGAGGAGGAAAGAAGAAAAAAATAAGGATTGTCACCAGGTCATAAACCTGAATACTGAGGATGGAAGTACCTTATTTTGTGCTAATTTTCATATGGAACTACTTTGGAATATCCTTTCTTTTTTGTTGTGTATGGACCACATGAGACTCATAATCTCTTTTTGCCCATTCATTGTACACCATTAAATCATGATTGAAGCTTAAGTAGTGTAACTTGTAGAGACTTTATTAATAATATGAGACTGATTAGTTCAGTTATTTGGCATAGAGGTCAGGACCAATTATTGTATGGATTTGTTGTTATTGTTATTGTTATTTTATTATTATTATTATTATTACACTACAGGTTTAATCTTCTTAATACAGATAATTCCAATAAGGGAACCCTTCTACCAATACAAACCAACATTTATTCTGCAATTTTCCATCTTAGAAAGTTGCATGGGGCATTGAGAGGTTTAGTGATTTGTGAAGAGTCATATAGCTAGTATGTGCTAAAGGTAGTACTTCCAGAGACCCACTTGGAGGCCTATTTCCTATCCTTCTATCTCTCAATCCAGCTAGAAACAGTCTTTTATGTTTGTATAGAGTTTTACAGTTATAAAGTATTTTCTCACTCAATCTTCACACTATCTTGAGAAATAAGTAAGTTGACACCATCATCTCTATTTGAAAGGAAAGGAAGGAAGAGAGTCACCCAGCTGGGCAGTGGCAGAGCTCAGGTGGTCTGATATTAAATGCTGTATTTCCTCCACTTTGCCTCACTACCTAAGTTGCTGTAGAGAGCAAGAAGGTTTAGAGGTGAGAAACTACAAAATAAATTGATTTCAATCTCTCTCTAGTAGTGGAAAATGCAACACCCACTGTATATCCTATGCATGATACATAATAAGCAGGGTGATCTTTGCATTATAATAATTATACATTTGAAATATTAAAACCTATGACTAAATTAGCTAATGATAAAGCAAGGGGTGTACTAGTAAATGTTTAACAACCAGCTGGGGTAGGGAGAAAGCAAGGAAATAGTCCCACAGTTTTTTTTTTTTAGTTTTTGCAAGGCTATGGGGTTAAGTGGCTTGCCCAAGGCCACACAGCTAGGTAATTATTAAGTGTCTGAGACCTTATTTGAACTCAGGTACTCCTGAATCCAGGGCCGGTGTTCTATCCACTGTGCCATCTAGCCACCCTTACAATTTACTTTTAAACTTAATCTCATATTTAATATTTTATCCATCATGATCTCCAGTGTAGACAGTCAACTAAACAGGAAATCAAGCTTTCATTTGTAGCATTTTTTCATTTCCAAGGTATAAATACTCCCACTGAAAATGTAACAATTGGCTCTCAACAGCTAGTACCAGCTGGTTTTCACATGCCACTGGATAAGGCATGCCCCACTTACATTGCATGAAAGTCAATATCCAAAATCTCCACAGGTTAGAACAATGGGCCAAATCTAATGAGGTTAAATGTAATAAGGATCCTTGAAAAATTCTACATATTGCTTCAAAAAATCAACTCCACAAAGGCATGAGTAGCCACTACTCAAAGAACTGAATCTTTAGTAGACTGAAAAAAAATATGAGTCACCATTATAACACAGCAGGAAAAAAAATGTATATACTAAGGCAGTGGTAGAGTCTAGAACAAGAGATATGACAATTATCATAGCATTTATTTTAATTTTTCAAAATCCTTCATTAAACACCCATTACGTACTTTACTATGCTTGGTACTATAGATACAAAGATAAAACTGAAGCAACCCTTGGCCTCAAAGAACTTATATTCTATTGGGGGAATAGATATAAAAATTAAATATGGAATATGAAAAATATATGAAAAGGGACATAATGGCAACATAAGATCATAGAGCTAGAATAGAAGGGATCTTACAGGGTAACTGAATTTTATATTTGTGGAAACTGAGGCACATGAAGCACCAGCCCTGGAGTCAGGAGTACCTGGGTTTAAATCCGGTCTCAGACACTTAATAATTACCTAGCTGTGTGGCCTTGGGCAAGCTACTTAACCCCATTTGCCTTGCAAAAACCTAAAAAAAAATACAATGGGATTCTAAAGTAGGAAAGCAATAAGAGGGTTGAGAAGTCATAGACTGCCATGGAGAAATGAAGGATTGAAGAGTGAGAGCCAGGGAAGGGAACTTTGGACCATACAGTCAATGATCTGGAATAGCATTTGAAGATAGAGCAGGTGTCACTCCTTTCAATCACTGACAAAGATGGGGGTGAGAGTGGAAGGGGAAAATATATGCCTGCAGTGTCAGGACAGAAAGTGAGTTCTTGGTCCTACTTTATAGGAAAACCAGCATCAGTGAAGTCCTAGGGGATGGCTAGCTGTAGAAAGGTGGGACAGGTTTGAAATAATTCTGATTTTTCAGCTAGGTCAACTCTACCCCCAGTGATCACTCTAATGATCACTTAGATTTAAGAATAAGTTTAGAGGAAGAGGGGAGGGAAGAAAAGAACACACATTTGTGTAGAGTCTACTGTGTGCTTGACATTATGCTAAGCAGTTTTGCAATGGACAGTTAGGTGGCACAGTGGATAGAGCCTTGGACTCAGGACATGAATTTGAATCCAGCCTCAGACACTTGATACTTCGTAGCTGTGTGACCTTGGGCAAATCACTTAACCCTGATTGCTTCACATCCAGGGCCATCTCCAGTCATCCTGATTCATATCTAGTCACTGGACCCAGATGTCTCTGAAGGAGAAAATGAACACCTTCTCAACTCAAATCTAATTCATGTGCTTATCATGGTATCACCTCCCTGATGCCATAATCTTCTTTGAGAGTGAAGGATAAAACATCATAATCATCATCAAGCAGTTTTGTAAATATTGTTTTATTTCATCCTCACAACAACTCTGAAAGGTGGGGTCTACTATTATCCCCATTTTATAACTGAGGAAACTAAAGAGGTTAAATGACATGCCCAGGATCTCATGTTTAGGAAGTCACTGTGGTTACATTTGAATTCAGGTCTTCCTGCTTCCAGGTCCATCCCTTTATCTGCTGGACCACCAGCAGCTTCAGAAGAGCTTAGGGAACATCATGTTTAGTACCCTCCTTTTACAGATGAGGAAAAAGGCCCAGAGGACTCCAAGGTTACACAGATAATAAGTAGTACAGTATGGTTCCTGCTATACTTTGTTCTGATTGCACCACCTCTGAAGTATTTATCTTCAGTTCTGGGTGCCAAATTTAGGATGGTTTTCTATGAACTGGTACATGTCTGGAAGGGCATAGCCATGATGATGAAGGGACTAGAGATCTTTCCTTAGGAAGACCAGGTGAATGAATTGGGGATGTTTATCTTAAAGAAGGATAGATGTGCTGAGAACATGATGGCCATCTGGGTGTTTGAATGGTTGTCTTGGGGAAAGGGAATCAGAATTTTCTCTACTTGGCCTCAGAAGGCAGAACTCAGAATTATGAGTAGAATTGGATCATGGTGGAAATTTTCTTTGTATGTTAATTTTTAACAGTTGGAGCTGTTTAAAAGTCTAGCTGATTTGGGAACACTTTTTTTTTTAGGTTTTTGCAAGTCAAATGGGGTTAAGTGGCTTGCCCAAGGCCACTCAGCTAGGTAATTATTAAGTATCTGAGGTCTGATTTGAACTCAGGTACTTCTGACTTCAGGACTGGAGTCCACTGCACCACCTAGCTGCCCTGTAGGAACACTTTTTAAAGGCAATCTGGGTGATTGGATATCTAGGATATTAGAGAGATGATTTCTGTCCAAGTATTTCTTGGTCTAAATAGCCTGTGAAGTAGTCCTTGACTACTTCCTTCCCATTAGTTCATTTTAATCTCAATGTGTTCCTACTGGATCAAAATTCTAGAAAATTACCAAAGTTATCTGGTAACTTCATTTTGACATCCCTCTAGTTCTTCCACTATTAGACTCGCTCAATTTATTGGTTAATTCCTTCACACTTAAAAACCAAACACTAAGCCAGGTATCATGATGCAGCAGAAGTGAATTAATTCTATAGACAAGGATCCAGTATTCAAATTGACACTGATGGCTACAATCTTTCTGACTCTATGCAAGGCATTTAATTTACTGTGGCCTCAGTTTCCTTATTTATAAAATATGGTACTGAGGCCATTCCAGGGCTAAATCTATGATTTTTTTGAGAGAAATGACAAATTTTCACAGAATTTGAAAGTTGCAATGAACCTTAAAGGGCAGTTAAATGATACAGTGATTAGAATTCTGGGTCTGAAGTAGGAAAACTCTTCTTGAGTTCAAATCCAGTCTGACATTTTACTAACTGTCTGATCTTGGGCTAGTCATTTAACCTCGTTGATTTTAGTTTCTTCATTTATAAAATGAGCTGTAGAAGGAAATTCTGGTATCTTTGTCAAAGAAAACTCCAAATGGGATCACAGACATGACTAAAGAGAGAGGGAGGGAGAGAGAGAGAGAGAGAGAGAGAGAGAGAGAGAGAGAGAGAGAACTTAACAGTTGTCAAGTCCAACCAATAGAAAGAGCTTCTGTTGATTTGCCCAAGAAATATTCATCTAACTGCTGCTTGAATAACTCCAAGGAAGGAGAATTTATTCCCTTTAAAAAGAGTCCATTTTACTTCTGGAAAACTTTAATTATTAGCCTATTTTTTAATACCTGATGCCAAACCTAAACTTGTTCTTTGCTCCATAACTCATCTTGCTCTGGGACCAAACAGTAAGTCTAATCCTTCCTGCACCAGCAGTCCTTCAAGTAGTGATAGTTACCACAGGCTCTAGATTTATCACAGATCTGACATAGAAACTATGTTCATTCTTGTTATATCTAGACCAGAGTCACCTGGGGGTGGATTCATCCAAGTCTTCCCAGTTTAATGAATGATATTAAGTTAGTTTTGAAACAGGACACTTTGAGATTCCCTTGGCCTTTGTCTGTACTAAGTCTTCTCCAGTAACATGTATCAAGACCCCCTTTTAATGGCTCTTCATAGAGCAAGGTAAAGATGGTGACCATGCTGGGGACAGCTCCCATTTAACTAAATATCCTAAGTTTTCCAGCAGCAGCTGCTGCTAGTACTGGCTGGTGACTTAGATTTTCAGGATTTCTGTTAATGGCCAGGCCAATTGCTTTCAAATGAATAGCTATTTCTGGCTGATTTTTTTTTAGTATTTCCTCTCCCAGCTGGTTGCTATATTACTTGCATCTCATGCCGAGCAGGCCTCCATAGGAGGCATGAGGTAGCACACCTTTCATATTATCTACATTGTGTCTGTTTTCCAATATTAAAAGGTGAAAACAGGAACTATAGCAACCTTAAAGGACCCTAATCACTTTCAAATTGAGAAGGTAAGTGAAAAGGTCTGTTAGTTGTTACTATTGTTTGTGATCTCCTCCACACCTTAGTGGAGAATTTGGAGAAAATCCAAGAGGAGAGCAATACAGATAATTAAAGGGCTGGAAAATAGGACCTTTGCTGGAAGGTTAAAGTCACAGAATGGTTTGGTTTGGTGAAAAGGACCCAGAGCAATGTCTTGCTCCCAGTCTCTTTATAATGTGTATGAGAAGGGTTACTTTTAGGCAAGATGGTAGTTTACTCAATCCAAGGTTGGTGAATACTCATAAAAAATGTGCCGTGGCTGATTAGGATGGTGAACTATCTCCTTCACTGCTGCTGGAGACTGAACAAAAGGAAACAAGCTTAAATAGCAGCAGAAGGGATTCAAGTAAGACAAATCTTAGAGCTGGGGCTTTCTGACAGTCAGAGTTATTAGACACTGGAATCTCTTTCCTTGGGTATTTGTGAGAGGAGGCCAAACACCTGTCTATCAGGAGTGAATTGGATGCAATCCTGTTTGAGGTAGGGAGATTGATTCTGTGACCTTTTGAGTCCATATAATGCCTCTGAAGTACTATACTTCTTTGTCTAACTTAAAGCAGCCAGCATTATATCCATTTATACTGCACATAGATCCTTTATGACTGTCTAGCACTGGAGTAAAAGTGCTCTATCAGTGAATTCTCTTGGTAGTTTCCCTTGAATCTTAGCAAGTTCATTTTACAGAAAAGAAAACATGAGTCATGGAAACATTTGGAACCCCCCCAAAAAAATCCCTCATTGAAGAATACCAGCAGATCATGTCATTTCCATTAGCCTTCTCCATCCGTGGTAGGAAATAGAGAGGCCACCTGTACAGTCTCAAAGGGAAGGAAAGATTGACTTAGCAGAAAACTACCTGTACCAAGAAGCAATGAGGACCTAGGCTTTTGTAGGGACAATGTGAGCCTTAAATGCAGATCCAGGGAGAGTGGTGCACTCTAGAATGGGGGTCATAGTCAGGGAGAGATGTGATCTACAGAAAGGGGCAGAAGGATTTCCAAATTATAAAAGGACTCAGGGACAAACTAATTCTGCAATTTTTATTTGTTTACCTAAAATCCACCTACCTAGTCCGAGTGTTTGCAGTGGAACATTGAGAGAAAAGCATATACATAACATTGATGATCTAGGGGAAATGCTGGTTGGAGTATGAGCCAAAAGGTTTTGTGAATTATCCCTCAAGATTGTATCCAAGTTTATCATCTCAGGAGCTAAGGCTCAATTGGTTCTTGGTGCCTCTGAGGATCCTGTTGTCAATTTTTTAGAAAGCAAAGCATTATGAGACTCAAAGCAACAGAGAATCCATCCCCTCTTCTTCAGTTTCACAGGCAATGTGGCTGCAATGGGGTTAAGTGACCTGCCCAAGGTCACACAGCTAGGCAATTAAGTGTCTGAGGTTGGATTTGAACCCAGGTCCTCCCAACTCCAGGACCAGTACTCTATCCACTTAGCTGCCCCCCAGTGGAATTTCTGAAATCACATGCTTCATAATGTGAGTACTACTGTATTCTAAAAGTACTTTAGATGGTTCAGCAAGATAAATGGAATTTTCTGACTATTGTCATGACTAAAACAAGAGGTCAAGTACATCATCTCTGGTTGAAAGTAATCAATTACTTTTTAAAAACACAGTCAAACTGTTTGGCATTTTAAACCAAGCAGCTGGTCCTTAGTACCTGAATTTTCTCTCTCTCTTTTTTTAACTTTAGTGTGACATTTCTTTGATATGGCTTCAGTTCATCATTTTGTCTTTCATTTCTACCACCATATTGAAGAGTCACATAACCCTCTAAGGTCTTTTGTATTCTTAGCAATTAATCAACAAGAATTTACTAAATAGCAACCACATACCAAGCACTGGGTTAGACTTTAGGGATAGAATCATAAGGCACTTATCTTCTGTCAGAGGTGATAATAAATATACCTTTAAATACATAGAAAGCAAATAAAGAGAGAATAAATACAAACTATGTAGTTAGGGACAGAGGGCATTAGGAGTTGGGGAATCAGGAAAGGCTTCATATGGAAAATAGTATTTTGGGTTTCCTCTTGAAGAGAGGAATTCTATGAGGTAGAGGTGGAGTGCTTTTTAAGCATGGAAGGGGTAGGGAGAAGGAATGGGATACTATGTATGGAGAGAAGACCTTGTAGACTGGATTATAGAGTGAAAAAGGGAAAGTAATTAATGTTGAATGATGCTGGAAAGGTGTTAGGGGCCATGATGTCAAGACTTTAAAAGATAAATGGAGGAATTTATAGTTTATCCTAGAGGCAATAGGGAGCCATTGGAGTTTATTGAGTAGGCAAATGACATGGTCAGATCTGTGCTTAAGAAAAATCACTAAGATAACTTGTGAGAAAGATAAGAGTAGTAGGGGCTATGTTTCTTCCCTGTTTTCTGCTCTAACTCCTTAGAGGTTCCATTTCCATTCTCTGCCTCTTTCTCTGTCTCTTTCTCTATCTCTTCATCTCTATATCTCTGTCTATCTGTCTGACTTGACTCTGACTCTCTCTCTCTCTCTCTCTTTCCTTTTTGTCTCCCTATTTCTCTCTCTTCCCCCCTCCCTCTCCCTCTCCCTCTCTCTATCCCCCTCTCCTTCTCTCTATCCCCCTCTCCTTCTCTCTATCCCCCTCTCCTTCTCTCTATCCCCCTCTCCTTCTCCTCTCCCCTCTTTCTCTTCCTCCCTCTCCCTTTCTCTCTCCCATCTCTCTGTATCTCAGCTAAGTTCTTTAAGGGCAAGAAATATAAGAGAAATTCAAAAGTGACTTTAATAAGTGTCGTAAGAAACAAAATGCTATGGGTACTCAGAGAAAGAAGAGAAAATGGAGAATATGGTCTTCATGGACTATGTTTCTTTGTTTTTCTTTGTTTATTAACTGGGAACCAATTTTCTATATTTTTATAATCACCTTGATAAATTCCATATATCTTGAAAAGCAACTTTTTCAATTTCAACAAGAAAGGGAAAAATTTGTTTTAAATTCTTAAAGTATGATGTGTATATACGTGTAATCATTTGCCATCCCTCAGAGCACAAAATAGGGGTTGGGTTTAGTTTTCACTTTTTTTGGGGGGGGGGATATTTGGAAGGGGGGAGAGAGATGGTGAGAGTGTTACACCATGAATGTTTTTCATCTTTTAGACTTCAAATACTAAGTTTTAGTTTGAATTGTGTTTTTGTTGTTGTTGTTGTTGTTATTCTTTAACAGCTGAATTATAATCTCTCCAAAAAACCAGAATTTATCTTGGAAACAGCCACACAACCTTAGCCATGGTGGCATGGTTGGTGTTGCAGTAATATACTGTAAGGAGAAATCAGTTCATTAGTTAGTTATAAACAAAGGACAGAGATAGTAAATTACAGTAGGTATTTCAGCAGTTTTCTTGTATTTATGACACCAAAATATGCAGCTGCATTTTATTTCTTGAGATAGTATTTAAGAATTTCAGATTTAATGCACATTATTAGTTATGACCACAGTGCATTTTTTTAGCCTTGCTGTTCTCTTCCCTAGTTTTATTCGTGGTATTTTCTTCCTTCTCTGTTGCTCATTAGAAAAATGTTAAAAATCCATTTTCATCTGATTAATAATAAAGCTGATCACATGTAACCTAATTTTCATTCAGTGCTGCCCCTGTCTGTGGAGTCATATACAAAGTGACCTTTGAATCACCAGTGGACCCATAAAGTACAATAAGCACCATTGTCCTGTCAAAAATTGAAGATGTTTTACATCATTACAAAATTTAATGTTCCATCTTTTCAAATGCACTACTTTTCAAAGGCCACATTCCAATTGAAGCTCATTAAAATCAGACTCAAGTTTCCTGTGGTGGGGATGAGAAGGAGTTTCTCATGCATTGGGAGTAAAATGAATCACTCTTTTAAAACAGATATGGTTACATATTAGTTTTGAAAGGTACAGTAACTGCTGAGCTTCCACTGTCTGCAACAGTGAGGCTTTTGTGCTTATAAATCTAATAACTGCCTCCTGGTTCCTTGTACTTCATCCACACTGTATCCTATTTGCTTATGAATAAATCAACTTTCTAAATAAAATTGTTGTTTGAAAGTTCAGAGGTCGAACCATAGGAGTTAATGGCGGGAAGCTGCTGTTCAAATGCACTCACTGAGCTCAAAAATCTGTCATGAGATTTCAGATTTCTTGGAACCTTCCAATGACCCCGAGACCTGATATTTTAGAGGAGAGGCCCTTGAGTGAGTTTCCTTAGCTGCATGGTAAACCAGGGTTCATAGGCGGGGTCAGCTAGCTTAAACCTAATATCGATGGCTTAGTTGAAGTCCGACATTTGCCTACATGTCAAATTCAGCTGACTAATGAGAAGAGTTGACTGCAATTGCCATGTGAAATCTGAGCCCCAGGTTAATTCTTAACTTTGCAAAGAAAGCATCTTCAGATCTGCTTGGCAAAATGCTTTCTATTTTGCTTCTCCACTGCCCATTGTCAAGAACTGTGACTTCTCCTGTCCTTGTCAGCAACATGACTGGGTGGTAGGCTGGAAAATGGAACTAATGCATGGAAATAATGTTATCTGGGTATTTCACTCTGTGTGTGTGTGTGTGTGTGTGTGTGTGTGTGTGTGTGTGTGTGTGTGTAATCAGAAATGTTATTTCCTGCCATTGGCATAGAACCCTTACCTTGTATAGCACTAATGGGGAATAAATGAAATAGGTTCAATTCAGTCATGCCTTAATAAATATAATAATCTGCCTGTTATGGAAGAGGAGATGCTATACTAAGAAGGACTAGAGGAAGGTGGCATTACCCAATATCATAATGTCAAAAGAGTTCAGATGCTTTGCACCTAATACTTGTATAGTTCTAGTCATTAAATTATCACTGAGACACACCTAGAATGGGGCAGAATATTATTCAATGAGTTTAGCAACTGACATATTAAAAATGAGTGTCTGGGTACTTAGAGCAAATGTATTCCTTGATTCAGTAAATTTTATTGAGTTTTAGCACCGCTCTGGTATGTGGAAAATGGTTTGGGTAGAAGAATACATTTTTCAAAAATATTGAAGAAATCAAAACAACTTTCATTTTCTTAAAGGGTCATAGGATTTAGAGTTGGAAGAGAATTAAGAGATTATATAGTACAGAAGTGTTTAAAAAACTAACCCTGCAGTTAATACCCACACCAGATTAAAATGTAATTGGGAGGGGCAGCTAGGTAGCACAGTGGATAGAGCACTGACCTGGAGTCAAGAGGACCTGAGTTCTGATCAGACCTCAGACACTTATAATTACCTTGCTGTGTGACCTTGGGCAAGTCACTTAACACCATTGCCTTGCCAAAAAAGCAAAAAATAATTTGGGAAATAATATTTAAAAATAAATAAAAATACAATAGGACATAGATAATGTTAATGCATGGTTTTCTGAATCAATATGAAACCTACAAGTACATTTATATATGGTTTAGTGGCCTCTATTTCTAGTTGAAATCACCACAAATTGATAGTATAGTCCAGCCTTATATAGCTAACTTGCCCAATGTCATACAAATAGTAAGTTATTGGAATTCAAACTCAGGATCTCTCCATTTTGTAATACATTCTATGCATAGAAATTTCAACATGATTTGATAATCTTTAGAGTGATAATACATAGTCTTTTCTTTCCCCAGAATAGACTTGCTAGATCATAATGATAATAATAATGATTTCACATTTATGTATCACCTTAAGACTTATGGGGTTTTCTTTCTCACTGGAGTTTAGCTTCTTCTTCATTTATAAAGTCAAAGATCTCTTCCAACTCTATGATTAGATGCAAACTACAGTATGTCTGGATCAATCTTCAATTTTTTTAGATCAATTTTGTTTAACTAATTGAAGTCTGGGTATACACACATACAGGGCAGCTAAATGGCACGATATTTTAGAGTGCTGAGCCTGGAGTTGGGAATATTCATTTTTCCAGAATTCAAATCCAGCTTTAGACATTTACTAGCTAGCTTTATGTTCCTGGTCAAGTCACTTAATCCTGTTTGCCACAGTTTCCTAATGAGCTGGACAACAAAATGGCAAAGCACTTTGCCAAGAAAACCTCAGATAGGTCACAAAGAGTCAGACATGACTGGAAAATAATTGAACAACAACAAAATATATATACAGAATATGCACACAGCATAACTATCTCTCTTCATATATATGTATATATATAATGTGTGTGTGTGTGTATCCATACCTATATGTGTATATATACTGATATACACATACCTGTTGCATCTACATGCCTGTTTGTACACCTGTTGCATCTTTCTAGTCTATGCAAGATATTGTATATCCCTGAAGGAAATGTCCCTCCTTTTGATATGGGACCACAGGAAACATAGCAAAGAGCAAAGATTATCTCTTTATTCTCTTGATATTATCCTAATCTATTAGTGGAGCAGGCAACCCCTTCTCATTCTATAAACTATTCCCTTTTGCAAGGATCCTTTTCATTTAGTCAGCCCACTCTTCTCTCATCCCTCTTCTCTCCTCATTCTGCCCTGCACCCTCCCTCTCCCCAGCCCCTGACCCCCCCCCCCAGCTTTGGTGGGCTAGCTTGGGGAAGGGGGGCAGTTTATTCCACCTGTGGTTCTGAGGGACTGCAGTGCCCCTATAGCTCCCCCAAGTGGCCAATCTTCAGCCAACTGTTGCGCCTCTAGGAAGATTTTAAACCCAGCTTCCAAACAGTCCCTCCTCCTTCCCTCTCGTGTAAAGGTCTGTAAATCTGCTCCCGACTCATAATTTCTATCTCTGACCTACAGTAAAAGGCAACCTTTTAAAATGACTTGAGAGTCTTAAGAGTAATAGATTCGACGCACGCAGGCCCTGGAAGCCGGAGCCTCGCTCTACCTGAGGCATCGGAGAGGGCTCCTTTCCCTCCCGTGCACTTCAGGAGCGTGACCCCGGCAAGCTGAGCGCTCCCATGGAGGCTTTCCCTGCAGTTCAGTTCTTAGGTCAAAAATCTCAACCACGGTAATTAGTAAAGAGCATCTATCCAGGAAAGGAAAAGAAAAGGGAGGGCTGGGGCGAGCGGGTGCCAGATGACAGCTCCGTCCTGGGCTCCATCTAAGAAGTATCTCTGGCTGGCCATGGCAGTCCGAGTCGTCTTTTAACGTAGGGAATGCGCTGGGATCAGAGGCGGTCATAAAAAGCCTTCTGTTTCCTAGGCCCCAGATAGGATACAGCAGCAGTCCTGCTCTTAGCCCTGCCTGGGTTTCTATGACCACAGTTAGAGATGAGCCAGCAAAGGAAGGGCGAAGCAGAAACAATAGGGGATTAAGAAAATCCCAGCATTGGCCCCTATTCCACAGAGCCTCCCTTAGACCTGTCTTTGTGTCCCTTTCTTTCTTGCTCTGTGGCATATTTCTAGCTGGGGACCTTCCCTGCGGTGATTCTTAACCTAGAGTCCTAATTCTTGCTTGCTGCCCTTGCTTTCCAGCTCCTCTTTGCTAAGTAACCCCCACAGAAGCACTGCACGATGGCTTTGTGGAAGTAGGTCGGACAAAGGGCTAATTTTAATCTTTGCAAATCAGACACTAGTTAAAGAGTTTGCCACGAAGCCCGGCTTGCTTCAGCTCCGAGTGACTCAGAGCAACTCCATTCTGCTAGCAGGATAGATGCGAAGGGCCAATGCCATTCAAATGACTGCGGTCCTGCTTTTTGGAGGCTCTTGTTCATTTTCTTAGGAAATCAAAAGGCTATCCCCGTCCCTTTGAAACTGTAGCCCTTTGATTTATAGACGGGTAGGTGATCTGTAGATAGACTGCCTGGCCTGAAGTCAGGAAGACTCATCTTCCGGGGTTCAAATCTGACTCCAGAAACATTCTGGCTGTGTGACTCTGGCCAAGTCACTTCACCCTGTTTACCTCAGTTTACTTCTCTATAAATAAGCTGGAGAAGGAAATGGCAAACTACTCCAGCAGCTTTGTCAAGAAAACCTCAAATGCGGTCACAGACAATCAGACAAGACCAACAATGAAACAACATACCGGTGTTTCGGGTTCAGTAATAATCTAAGCTCTTTGAAGGTAGGAGCTGTCCACCTGTCTTCCTCTCTCCCTTTTTTCTTCTTCCTCCCTCCCTTCTTTGTCTGTCTGTCACTGTCTATGACTGTCTCTGTCTCTCTCTGTGTGTCTCTTTGTTTCTCACTCTGTCTCTGTCTCCAACTCTGTATCTATCTTTCTGTGTCTCTGTCTCATATCTCTGAGTTTCTGTCTCTGTCTCTAACTCTCTCTTTGTTTCTCTCTTTGTCACTGTCTCTGTTTCTATCTCTGTTGTCTCCCCCTCCCCTTTCTCTTTCCCTGACACCTCAAACAGTGCTTGGAAATTTGTAAGTAGGCATTTAATAAATGATTGATAACCGAGTGACTGGATGGTATAATAATAAAACCCTCCCACTGCACCCCACGAAGCTTTTCCCACCCTTTTGGAATTGTGACTACTATTGTCATGGTTCTAACCTATGATGCCACATGTTCATTTGGGTTTAGGGATACAGACTTTATTGAAGCTGCCAGATGTCTTGCATTACTAGCTCTCCAGAAAGCAATCTATAGGAGACCTGTCTTTAAACCTGCAGTCTTATCCAGGTACTCAGTATAGTCAGCTGAGTGTTTGAATTCATTTTGCCTATTTTAATTCTGTAATGGGCTGGGATGGTTAGCCATTATTATTGGCCATCAAGGCAAAATATTGAACTACACACCTTATTTCCCTAACACTTGTAGGTAAAAGCACTCACATCTTTTGAAGTTGTTATTAAAGAGCCCTTCTGATTATGATGTATTTTCTGCATCTAGTATATTCTAGATACAAAATGGGGCAAAAAAAAAAAAAAGAAATCCTGTGAAACAGATGGAAAAGAATCCTAGAAACTCACTATGTACAGAATTCCAACATTAGGTTCCTTGATGGGGAAGGAGGCAATATCTACAATATGATATGGAGTACTGAAGGGCTTACAAGATCTAGTGTCCTAAGGGGACCGTCTTTTGAAAAAGTTGTATGAGCAGAGGTCATTTTTTTTATAACCCTCAGATCTTTGGGTACTTTTCATCAAGACAAATGTAAGGTTAGGAAGGCATCTAGGAGGCCAAAGCTCTGGGGAATTACAATCAGCCTCAAATCAACAGCTTCTGAAAGGTGCTCCAAAGAAAGGTGGGAGGGTTAATTCAGGGATTGACTTCCCAACTTGGCTTATTATCATCTTCAAAAAGACTTTCTCTTTTACTTAGGAGAGTTGTTTTTAAATGTATGCAGCTTCAGGGCATGTACAATTCATTCAGGCTCTGCTGGGGAATGAGCCATTGCCACTGAAAGTTAGAAAATGTTTGTTTGCCTTTTTTTTTTCCTATCAGAAACTTAGCACAGCTTTGAGTAGAGTATAGAGTGAAGTGTATAATAGCATATAGAAAAGTCACTTCTCCAATTGATCCTTGTGGGACTCACAGAGATAACTCCTCAGCTCTAGTGTTATTTGCACTTTCAAATCCCCCAGCATCAGTAAGTTAAGGATCAACAGTAAGAAAGCTTTTGGTGAAGGTACTGTGTATTTAGTTTGGCTTGGTGTACTGACAAATGGAACTTCCCAGGAGACTACTCTTGGATCTTTTTTTCTTTGAATGTTGCAGGAACCCAGTTTAAAAACAATGTAAACATATCACTATCACCATCATCATCATTCTTAATGTTAGTCTGAAATTTTAAATAGAATCACAGAATTTCACAGTTGAAATTGAAGGAAATTCATAGGCAATCTAGACTAATCCATACGTGATAAAAAAAAGAAGAATCACCCAAAGAATTACAATATACTCTAAAAGCAATCATCAGATCTCTGCTTGAAGACATCCAAGAAAGGGAGCTCACTACCTCCTGAGGCAGCTCACTCTACTTTTCAGCATCTAATTGTTAGTAAGATTTTCCTGAAATTAAAGCTAAATTTGTCTTTTTTGCAATTTCTAGCCATTGGTTCTCCTTATATCCTTTGGCACCAGCAGAAAAAGTCTAATCCTTTCCCAGATGATAGCTCCTTAAATACTTGAAGACAGCTCATGCTATACCTCTTCATAGAATGTTCTTCCCCATCTTCTCTCATGATCTAGGTCCCATTCAGCCTTTAATGTTATACTCAAACACTGCTCCTTTATAAAACCTTTCTTGATCTGTCCAACCCAAAGTGTTCTCTCCCTTTTTCACCTTCCAGGATATATTATAGGAGACATCAGACCTTCTGCTACTTGAGTATTTATGTTGTTGTTTGCTATAGACCTAGACATATGCATATATTTATATATGTATATCTGCATGTGTATCCATATACATGTTTATATTTGGAAATACCCAAATAGCAAGTCTGTGCATATATACTTATTTACATACATATATATATACATAAATGTATATAATATATGAAACACCCAATAACTATAGCAAATGTGTATGAGTATAACATATATGCGTTTTATATATAATATATTTATGTATTGTATATGTGCATATTACTATATATGCCTTTCTCTTTGCTCATATGGGACTTGGCAGGATCTCGGAACTCATGTGAATGTAGAAATTAATTGAATTGAATCAAACCTGTACTTTCTCTTTTAGCATGAACAAAAAAAAGTGTACTTGCCCATGAAACTCAAGGACCAGTAGCTGAGAATGAATAAACTATATCAAAATGTAAATTAGTTCCCTGGGTACATGCATCAATTGGTGTTGATCATTAGGATGCCATACAGCACAATGGAGAAGTGAGCCTGAGCCCAGAGGCCAAGAAGATGTGATACATTGCCCAAATGATTAACTAAAGTTGCAAGAAAGTGGAATTGGACTAGATGTTAGTAAATCTAGATTCTAGTCTCAGCTTTGCCACTAACTTACATGTGATCTTGGGCAAGTCACTTTCCTCTCTGAGCCTCCGTTTTTCTCCCCTATAAAATATGAGATCAGACTCTATGATCTCAAGATTCTATTCAACTTGAATTTTCTATATTTCAAATAACAGAAAGCTGACTTGTTAGATCTTTATGTTTGCATAGAATCTTCTGGTAAAAAATCTTTTCATAATCCAAAATTAACTAGAGGAATATGCTTCTGCCTAGTCAGACTATGTACCTTACTTACTCCTACACAAACCACACTAGGTTCATTTTTGCTCCCAAATCTTTGTTCAGGTTATACCCCCAGACTCATCTGGCTCTACCCCTCCATATTTGACCTAACCTTCAAAACTCTCTCCAACTATTAACGCCTTTAAGAATTCTTTCCTAATGACACTGAAAAAACACATTTTCCAGCTCCTTCAGCTTGATTGTCTGTCCTATAATCTTTACCCTCTGGCTCATGTATTTGATTTTCATAGAATCATAGGCTCCCTCCTAGACTTGGAAGGAAGCCTCAGGGTTTATTCTGGCCTCAACCAATTTGACCACATTAGCTAAGCCCTTTGACCAATGTAGTCAAAGTTAAGTTCCTTGAAAGCAGGACCTTTGACTCTTTTAAATCTTTTATTCCCAATGCTGAGTATCATTGAATCTTAATCAATATGTGTTAAACTGAATCTTATCACAAGAGACTGTGAGATCCATGAGTGGGGAATTTCTGATCCTTTTACAGTGCAGAGAAAGTGTGGGAGAGTGGAATAAAAACTGGATTTTGAGTTCAAATTTTGACTACTTATAAGCTGTACAACCTTGGGCAAATAGTTTATCCCTTTGTTCTTTACTTTCCATTACTTAGCATCGTGTCTGGCAAATAGTAGGCACTTAATAAATGTTTCTAGACTGGCTCTAAAATGAGAGAGTTGATCCAAATGATCTCTTAGGTCCTTTCTAAACAGTTCTCAATCAGTGATAAGCCTGGATACATCAGAAGTATTTTTTTAAAAGATTGAATTAAATGCCTTCCATTCTATATGCACAAATAATGAAACCACAGTGCAAAAATTCCTTTTCATGCCCCCAAGTTGTCTGATACAGGGATCACTGGATTTCAAGTGGCCTTTGACCTCATCTAGCCTAGTCCCTTCATTCTGCAGATGGGGACTACAGGCCCAGAGATGGTAAGTGACAGTCTGAAGTTCACACACTAAAGTATGTGGAAAAACTAAGAATTTAACCCTGGTATTTTCATTCCAAATTCTTCCAAATTCCAAATAACCCAGGTTTTTAGACTCTTATTTCCAAATTTCTGATTTTACCCTTCTGTCTTCTACATCTGAATGCCAGGATCTATGAACAAGGAGACAGTAGGCCAAGTCCCTCAGTGAAGAGGAGGAAAACATAGAAAAAAGACTTTGATTATCAGTAAAGAAAGCTCTGTTGTTTTTCAAGTCATTTTTATAGGTCCCTCTATTGAACATCACTTTAAAAAAGAATTCCTCTGCCCAGCCAGCTTCTACATGATGGTCATAAACTGGTAAATTATTTGCAATCGTCTCTTGAGGCAATTGTACCTTCTGGAAATTAATTACATTTTTAACACAGTTAGCAAGCTTTTCGCCTACCTGTAAAATATTGCATGGATTGAAAATACCATGAGTATCGTGTAGCATTTAATATGCAGTATTGTAGTCCAAGAAACATTTGTCAACATTATATAATAATCTATGATCAAAACACTAAAACTTGTCAACTTGTGAAGTCTGTTGCATTCTAGCACCACAACGAAAACTCATTTAAAAGTAAGTGAAAGTCAAGAGGATGAAATTCAATTAAAATTAATTTGAAGTATGGAAAAAATGATCCACAATGATATAAATCAACATATTGTTATTGCCTACTTTATCTTATCCTGTAAGGGGCTCTTCTAACAACATGCCCTCCCCCCCAAAAAAAGGTAGCTAAATGAATGAATTATAGATTCAGAGCAAAGCACTTAGAAAGATGGGGGTGGGTAGAAGAGAACTTTCTTCAGGAAAACGTTTGGGAAAGACTGAAGACTTAGTATCTTTCCTTATAGAATCTTCAGCAGTCTTCTTTTTCTTCCCCACCATTCACTTTTCCAGACTGAAGCATAAACAGAAATCCAATTAAAACCTGTCTTTGTTTAAAAAGTATATTTTTGAGTATGCATGCAATTTCACTGATAGCAGGATCTCAGCAGAGAAATTAACTTCAATAATCTATGGATTACAAGACATATCAAACCTTCAAAGCAGCCCAGCGTTAGATCTATTCTCAGAAGGGTTTAAATGACTTTAATAGTTAACAACAAATGATAGGATGCATTTTTCACAACTAAATCAAGATCAGTTGGCATTAGTTCTCCAATTCTCCAAACCTTTTAATTATAGTGAACAAATTTTTTCACCACCCATCGTGAATCTCTTGAGGTACCTGACCCCCAACATGGTGGTAAGTGTCTGGTTCCTATTATTGTAGATACAACTTGAAAAAGGCAAGAGGGCCTTTAGATTGACTACCCCGCCCCCACACCCTGTTCCTTCCCTCCAAGTCCCACAAACTTTAAGGCCCCATTGGAGAAATGTACAGCCACCCCACTGCATATCTAAGTTCTCATCCTTTATTGTCAATTGAGCTATTGATCTCCTGTACTGTAACACATGGAGTGCACTTACTGCACAAATTAACCAGTCAGTTTACAAGGTCATGTTTTATGAAACATTCTGGGGAAGAATATTTTTCAGCAAGAAGAACAGATGAGAGAGAGATGCTCTTTGGCTTTTTAAAAGAGTCATGGCACTTTAAAACAAGATTGTAGAGAAACCTACAGAGTGATGGCAAACAGGGTACACTTAGGCTGAAAAAAAAAATAGAAAAGGGGAAAAAAAGACAAAAAGGTAAGGGATGAAACCAAAGTTCTGACTCTAAGATTCAGAAGGTTAAATCTGCATCACTTCTCTAACTGGCAATATATTTAAGGAAAAAAACTAATTAATGAACTTAACCAAATCACACTTTTTTCCTCCCTCTTCTGATTATCTTCCCATCCATATAGAGCATACTCAGCCCCCACACAAGAAAACATAGCTAAACATGTATCAGAAAGCCCAGATGCTCAGAGTTCTTCCAGTAAGGACATATGGCCTCTTGATGAGGCCCATGAGCAGCTGTGCAAGTAGCTTTGGAGAGGCACCTTCTGGGCTTCAGGTTGAATTGCCCATGACTTTCTGGCTACTCTTTCATCACCCTTCTTTTAAAAATCTGACTCCCACCCCCCAAAACTGTGTTTCATTTGCTTGCTCACTCTTCTCTAGCAGGTTTACCTCTTGTAAAATTCACAAGAATTTTTTGAAAAACAAAATGGCTCAGTGTATCTAGGAATGTGTTGAGGCTAGATCCTTGGGTACTCCTAAAGTCTCTTTAAGAGAATTAATGCTTCTCAAAAGGGATGAGAATTATTTCCATGGTTCTCTGTGCTGGTCATACTATATCTGGAGTGGTATATATCCAACTTAGAACAACACTCTGGACACTCTCCAGAAAGAAAGTGACTAGAATAATGACAGAACTGGGAGCTATGTCTGATGGGGATCAGTTGAAGGAAATTTTGGATGCTTAGCCTAGAAAAGACTTTAGAGGGTAGAATATGTCAGAAATGGGCTGTACATAGCATGCACTTAAAATGTGTTTGCCAAATTTTACTGTTGGTGGTAAATTTTGACCTAGAAAAGACCATCTGATCCAAACTTTTAATTTTACAGGCATATGGAAGTGAAAGGGATTGTCCAAGTTTGCACAGGGAGCAGGTGATAGAACTGAGATATGAATTTATATCTTCTGACTTCAAATCCAAAAAATAAATCCATTATACTAATTTGCTTTATTCTTAGGTGGGGAAATTAATGAATTGGGATCTAGTTTATAAAAAGGAAGAAACAAAATTAGATTGAGAGCACTCCTTTGAGCTCAGTAATAGTGCTAGCATATGCACCTAGTTCTCTGAAACACCAGCCTGATGCCCAATCATTTGGTCATTTGACCAACAGCATTATGGTCATGGCAGTACATAGAGTAATGAGCCAAATGTGTCAGCACATTGAACCACGCTAGTCTCTCTTCATGCTTTTCTCTACTGTGTCATGATCCTTGGAAGCAATCTACACATCAAGAGGAATATCCTAAATTTCTTCACCATTTATAATTGGGCTTCAGTTAGCTAGGAAAGCATTTTCGCAGAACCTCCAATGAAATCAGCAATTTAAAAAAATGTATCAGCTTTGTTTTCTTAGCTAATCTTTTACCAGACTCAAAAAAACATAGAGTTTTAAACTTGGAAGAGATATAGAGAAAATCTATTGCACTTCTCTTGGACACTATCTTGGACAAAAGACAATCATCAGGATACCTAGCTTCTTCTGACTAATTTTTTTTAATGATATTCTTATGGCATTTTAAAGTCCACAAAAGAACTTTGCTGACATTATCTTATTTGAGCCCCTAATAGACCAATGAAGTAATCCCTATAGGTATTATCAGACCTGTTTCACCATTGGCTGAGATTTCGTCTTTCAAATTGGCTGTAAGATTTGTCCATGGATGTCCCACTAGTGGCAGAGATGAGGATTAGACCACATCTTTCTGACTCCAAGTGATAACTACCCTCTAAGTCACATTACTCAAAATTACACAGATAATACTGTATTCAGAGAAAGAATTGTGGAGTTTGAACTAAGACCAAAGACTATTACCTTTAGTTTAAAAAAAAAAACTTATCTTATTGCATAATTTTGCTATCTCTTATACTTTATTTTTCTTCCTTAAGGATATGATTTCTTTCTCATCACATTCAACTTACATCAGTATATACCATGGAAACAATGTAAAAACTAATAGACTGCCTTTGTGGGTGGTGGGGGGGGAAGGAATTGAGATTAGGGGAAAAATTGTAACATTAAAAATAAATAAATAAATAAATAAAATGCAGTGCTCTAAAAAATATATTACACAGATAATAGCAGAGTTGTGATTTGAAGTCAAGTCTTCTGACTCCAAGGGCAGTTAGATGGTACCATAATGCACAGAGCACCAAACTTAAAAATATCTGAGTTCAGAGACTCAAGTTCAAATCCAAAGTCACATACTTTCTAGCTGTTTGACCCTGGGCAAGTCACTTTGCCCTGTTTGCCTCGGTTTCTTCAATTATAAAATGAACTGCAGAAGGAAATGGCAAACTACTCCAGTATCTTTGCAGAGAAAACATCAAATGGATTCACATAGACTTGAACACACCTAAAAACAACTGAACCTTAGATCCTAGATGCTTTGTTCTTTCCTTGGGACTATACTATGTGGCCATCACTTGAGTAAAGAAATACTAGGTTCTCTCTTAGATAGATACACCTGGTCACAGGACAGGCTTAATCTTTTCTCTCAAATCAGTTTCTCCTCAGTGAGTGTTAGTTCTGTAAATGAAGCCTTCCAGCCTTCTAATTTTTGTTCTCTCTCTTCCTCAAGCCTTAGATAGATTCTCAAAAGCTTCTGCTGCTGGTTTGCAGTGATAGCTGGCTTTGTCAAGGTTATAGATAATGGCTCATTTTAAGCCATAAACTATCATTTCATAAAAAGTACAGGCTCAGTCTAAGTCCTAAATTAAATTAAATTTATACACCCATTCCAAGAGTCTTACCCTGCTTTGATTGATAAAGTATCTACAGAGACATAATACTCAGCTCTAGGGACAGAAATACAAGAAAACAAAACTGTGCTTGCCCTCAAGGAGCTTACTTTCTAATGAGGGAAAGCAATACAAAAAGGATAGCAGGAATCCTGTGGGAATAGAAATAAGATAGCTGCAGAGGGGCCCAAGACCTTCCTTGGAGCAAACTTAATAAAACCTGGTTGGGGCCTTGACAATTAGGGAGCATACTCCTACAGGCCCACAAACTTTCTCAACTCATTATTGCCAGTTACTGTACTCATTCCTGAAGCAGGCATTAATGAGGTTCCCCTGTATGTCGGCAATCATTTGAATATTTATAAATTTAAGTATTTATTTTCATATTAAAATTAAAGCTCTATTGTCTGGTAACCAACCTGCCTTGTTCTGCCACTCCAAAAACAAAACCTTCTTCAGTGCGATAACCTTTATTTATAGATGGCAATAAGCATATTTAGTAATTTTATTATTCATGACCCTTGCACTAAATATCATAATCAGAATACAGATGTGCAGGATAATTTCCACGTACGAGTCAGGGTGCTGCAAGTGCAGGAATATACAGCAAAAATAGCATCAGTGGTTTGGGGAGAAAGGACTGGAATCATTGATGTTGAACTGAGGTGTCAGAAAGGAAACAAAGTCAAGGCAGGAAAGAATGCTCTTTGAGTAGAGAAAAACTGAAAGAATATGGTAACTGAATCAGGTGGGAGGTGGGGGTGGAGATGTGGTGTTTTCCTGGCCTTTTAGATCTCTCCTAAACTGGACTTGAATGCTGTGACTATTCAGAAGTCTAGTTTGATGAGCCAGAGCCTCCTTAGAACTCAGCCCAATCTTTTGTTAATAACTTCTTCACTTTTGACTGTACTAAAGATTCAGATGATCAGATAAACAACATATTCAGACTTTGCTCACTAATTGACTGAACAAGAATCGGTCACACTTTATATACCATTCCATAATGGATTTCCATGTTTGTGAATCCTAACTGGCTGTGGAAATGCAAAGCAAATATCTCATAATCACAAATATTTTCTGTGTTTTTTTCCCCTCTAAACCCAAAGATTAAATCAACTTTTTTTCCAGTTGGCAGCAAGTTCATGGTTATAGAAGGATGATAAATGATCTTGTGATGGACATAGCAGTTGTGCTACTGTTTAGCAAATTTTTTTTATAAGTGATTGCTAGCTATAACACATTTTTCTGTTAGGTGTTACATGAATAATTGGTATATTAAAGAAAGTGTGAAATAAACAGGTATAAAGCTTGAGATGCGTTCATTATTTGCTGAGGTTTTTCACATTTTATACCATTTAGGAGATACCTCAAGTTCAGCATTTTCTCCTGAATGTCAGAGCAGAATTCTCCAGGAAACCTGTTGTTTAAAAAAAAATCCATTTGTGAAAATGCTACCAAGTATTTACATCTACAGAAAGATCAGAAATGCTGTTATTGAGCTACAACATAAAATGAACCAGAAAATTCCTGCATCTTTGTGTAGGAGAATGTACACTTCTGGTAGTATTCTACTTCTAAAATCAATTAGTTGATGCACTAATTGACTAATTAATTTCTACTTATTCTTCTACTTATTCTTCCTACGTTCTTCTCTACATATTTTTCCTTTTCCCTAGGTAGATAGGCAAGCATGAGTCTTGAATTAAATAACAAGGTTTCTGCTGTAAATATGGCCACCATTGCCATTACTGTGGTCCTTGAATTCACCTCAACTAAGAAGGTATCCCTATTTTAAATGATAAACCAGATCAGAATAGAATGAACTTTCCTTGTAGAAGAGGACCATAACAAGCTACTTATGACAAGCCATCTGCTGTCTACCATTCCTGGTATCCACTTCTTTTTTTTTTTCCAGAAGGAAGGAAGTTTGGAAAAGCCCCCACCCCACAAATCAAATTCACCATGTGGCATGGCCCAATGTCTTTCTGTAGCTGCCAGAGGCAATATGTTGACTTGACTTGCCAGACTTCCAAAGGGACTATAGCAAATGAATAAATGCCACCTTCTGAAGTGAGTCAGTTCTTGACAAAGTCACATTAATGCAAATTGGGTTATAAAACTATTTGGCAAAACCAAATTCTTTTGATGGTTTTTAGTGGCTGGGTTTGAACTTACCAAATAAATGATTTTTGGAGAAATAGCTTGACTATTGTTTTTTCCTCTCCTTTGGGATGGACTTTTAGGGTCCTAGAAAGAATTGTTAACTCTCTATAAAAGGACTCATCACTTATTCATCCTTCAATGAATGACCTTAGAAACTTCAGGGTCTGGAATTTCACTGTAAGCTCTAATTCAGTCATTGCATTCAACCCCAAGATGATTTCAAATGCATATGAAAATATGTTAAACAGAGTATAATTAAGCTTAAGCCTTACATTGATGCTTCATCATGATTTGGAAGTGATTTGGGGTTTTCAAATGCATGGAAGTTCTAAGTTCTTACTACACTAGAAAGCCTTCAAGTAGTGGGTCTAATATCTGAGACCCAAAATCACCAGATCATGAGCTATTTTAACTATTATAACTCAGTAGTTCATTAACAAGGTGTGGAAGGACTGAGAAATGTAAGGTAGATATAGTCGTGTGGATTAAAAACTGAATCAAGAATTAATGGTCCTGGTTAAAATCTTGCCTTTGTCACTTTTTAACTACATGACCTTGGGAAAGTCACTGAACCTCTAGGTTTCAGTTTCTGGTAAAATGAGCAACTTACACTTGGCGGCCTCAAAGATTCCTTTTGGCTCTCAATCTATCTTCCTCCCCTCAACTGCCAAAGTAATTTTCCTAAAGCTCAGATCTGTCCATCTCAACCCCCCACTCAATAAACTCCAATGGCTCTCTATTCCCACCAGGATCAAATATAAAATGCTCCATATGGCATAGAAAGTCCTTTATTGCATCGCTTCTTCTAGATAATCGAATCTACTTGTTGTTCCTTATAGAGAAACACACCATTTCCCAGCTCTATGATTTTTTCATGGACTATCTCCCATGCTTAAAATGCTCTACTTTCTTATCACAGCATTGTAGCTTCCCTGGCTTCCTTTCTTCAAGATTCAGTGCAAATTTTATTTCCTTAGAAGAGGCCTTTCCCAGTTATCCCCCTACTAGTTCCCTCCAAGTGAGATCACCTTTCATTTATACTCTCTGTATCTATGTATTTATTTCTCTATCTTCTGTGATAGTTATTTGCATTTCTCTTCTCCTTTAAACGGTATACTCCTTCAGGGTAGGGACCAAGGTTTTGGTGTTCTTTTCATTTCTAGAACTGAGTACAACAAATACTTATTAAATATATGTTGCTTGACAATAATAGAAGATAAAATACAGATAAAATTAAAGATCCCTGAATGACTTAAGTCAGTTAAATAAGAAATTTAGTTAGTTATTCACATTTTTGATGTCTAAAAGAAGACAAAGCAAAGGTTAGGGCTTGAAAATGTTTCAACTTCAACTGTGAACAGTTTTAAATGGTTTGGGGCCACCTCTTCCCTGCTTATCATGGCTAGTTAGGATTCCCTTATTCTCTCTTTTCTTTAGAAATAGTTCCTACAAATCTCTTTGTATTAAAAATATAAAAAAGCCAAAGTTGAATTAGGAATCCCAGAATTCTCAGATTTTTCAGGAAGGGCAATCAATAGATGTTCAGTATTGAAAAGTGTTTGGTGGATTTCTTGTACCAAATCTTTCCTTTTTCAGCTGCTGCTTTGGTACCTGGCAGCTCAGAATAACCATTTGACCTGACCTCTCAGCATCTGTCTACTTTATAGTGGCAACTGGATAACCCTCCTCCCCGTCATCCTAAGCAGCCTTTGGTGGCCTCTGCCATCCATTCCACACCTGCAGCATGTTGAGGGTCAGCACACAGGAGTCCTGTTTGGAGATAAGTTTCTCTACCTTCTACTTTCCTACTGAGGACAGATCCAGAGTTTGCATGTAATCTGGCCTCCTTAGAGCATCACAACCCTCCCCTTCGTCCCTGCTCTTGTCAGAGGAAGAAAATGCCCTGGAATGCCCTGGGTGGATATCATGCCCTTCTGATCAGACTTGGCTCACTCTCTCTGCTGCTGCCTCTTTGCATAACTGGTAGCAAATTGTTTGACTCCCTGCACGATACTGACTATGATGGATTAAATAACTGCTTTGACCAGTCATTAGTCCCTCATAGCTCTGATGCCCAACTGAGACTTCTGTAGGAAAGGGAGAGGGGCACACTGCTGCATTTCCTGTGAGTACAGGGTCTCTTCCACCCCTTTTTTGGCAGCTGACTCCTCTCTTCCGCCCTGTATTCCCATTCCCTTTCCTTTTTTCTACCCTATCTGCTAGGGAAATAGGCACTAAGATGTCAGTATTAGGTTGCATAGAAACTAAAGCCTACAGATAAGACTTGGTTTGTGTTGAATAAGTAGATGGTGTGATGTGGGGAGCCTTGAGAAATGCCCATTCACTACTCCCACTCCAAAAATCTCCAACTTGAGCCAGAAGTTCCTTCATTAGGTTTAAATATCATCATGAGGGGTGGCTAGGTGGTGCAGTGGATAAAGCACCGGCCCTGGAGTCAGGAGTACCTGGGTTCAAATCTGAGCTCAGACACTTGATAATTACGTAGCTGTGTGGCCTTGGGCAAGCCACTTAACCCCATTTGCCTTGCAAAAAAAAATAATAAAAAGAGTAAATATCATCATGTTTTAGTGTATTTGAAGTCAGAAAACCAGATTTGAGTCCTGACTCAGTCATTTATTAACTGTGTCACCTTGAGCAACCCCTCTTCATCTCTATAAGTCTGAGTTTCTTCATCTGTGAAATGGGAATAATAATCCTTTTGCTACTTAGCTCACAGGGCTGTTGTGAGGAGCATTCCCTGGAATTGCTACCATCTCCTTCTTAAAATTTTGAAAATTCTAAGAAAAATGATTCTGATGAGGAAGAAAAAGGAATCATTCAAACAGACATCCAAGGAACTTACCAACTGATTTAGATTTTTAAAAGACGTGTATAGAAAGTGAAAACAAAAGAAAATTACACAGGATGAATGTAAGCACCCAGACATTGCCTTGTAAAAATTGTGTCATCTGTGCTAATTGTGTCATCTGTGCTGAAGCACAGAATGAACTCAGTTTGTCAGTCAACAGGCATTACGCTAAACTTACAATGAACCAGCTACTTTGCTAAAAGTTGAGAATACCAAAAAAAAAGGCAAAAAACATTATTCCCACTCTCAAGGAACTCATAATCTAATAGGGAGATCACATGCAAACAGTAGATAGATAAACAGACAAATAGATAAATAGATAGATGAATAGATGTGTGGATAGATGATAGTGATATACATATATATGGTTTATATGGTATACATGCATTATTTTATAGAATATATGATACATATATTTTATTCTATATCCTATATAATATGCATTATTATATAGTATATATGATGTTTGTCTATAATTATTTGTTTATTATATATGTATACATACACACACAAACAGACACATGTGGAGAACAAATTGGATATAATTACACTAGAATTTAGGGGAATTTGTAATGATTTCCTGTAAAAGGTAATATTTTAGCTGGGTCTTAAAGGAAGCCAGGGAGGTCAGAGGGCAGAGATCAGGAAAGAGAGTATTCCAGGCATGAGGGATTGCCAGTGAAAGTGCCCAGAGTTGAGCTTGGTGAGGAATATTAATGACTACACCCCCCCCCCAATAAAAGTTTTGTTTCATTTAGTTTTTGTTAGCTATATTGGACAAAAGTGGAAAATCAAAGAAAGACAAGGACCACTGGTAAACACAGATGACATGATGATATCTGACAGTGACAAGAAGACAAGAATGCTTTGATTTTTGCAGCCAGGAAAAATACTCTATGAACTTACAAGGATAAAACCAATTGGGCTAAGAAAGGGTTGATACCCAAGATAAGAAATTATGTAATTGAAATAGGAAATAATTCTGTTTTCTTCTGTAAAATGAAAGGTTGTGCTAGATGATCTTGAAGGCCCCTTCTATAAAGTTGTTAACAGCTTAATAGTAGAAAAAAGGAGCAGAGAAAAAAAAGTTCACTCTGTATGACATGGGCAAGTATTTTTTTTTTTATGGAGATATTGGTTTGTCACCCCTTCATTCTCCACCTATTCTTTGAGAAAACACCAAGTATTTAAAAATATATGATCTTGCTATTCTTTATAAAAAAAATGTTATTTTCCTAAGTTGCAGTAAGAGACCTAAACTGTAACATAATACTCCTTTTACTTGCAGGAGGACCTCCTCAAAGCAATTCAGGCAAACTCTAATAATACCAGGGAATTAGGAAGAATTTCCAGAGATATCAATCCCAGTGTATTTTTTCCCTAGTATTCACTGTCTTTTCTTTCCCTCTAAAGTACAAAATTATCTCCCCTATCCTGAAACAATAAATTCCTTAAATACCTACTATGTGCAGAGCCTTACATGAAAATAATATATAGTGCCTATTCTTGAGCATGCTGCTCACAATCCACATTACGTGATGAGGCATGCATGCATGCACACAAATGTTAAGAAACAATTCAAGCCAATATATTCTATGTGACATGAATGCTATAGACTATAAGGATGGTTGTTCAGAGAAGGGAGAGGACAATGGAGATTCGAGCAGCCAGAGGTTCCATGGATGAGAAAAGCTTTGTACTCAATTCTCAGAAATGGGAAGCATTAGAATCAGAAGAAGAAAGGAGTGGCAAGCTTTTAAAGAGTATTAGAGAATCCATGATGGGGCATGGCAAGTTCACAGCTAAGTGAAAAGATTAATTTGACTGGAGTCATGATGTGGACTGGAGAATAGTGGTAGACAGGCTAGGTGGGCAGTACCAGGATGAAGAGATTGATTGGAACTCAAGGTAGCTCGGTAGAAATAGAAGTAGATTTTGAATCCTAGGAATTATATTTCAGTCTTGGCTGTTCAACACTCTGTGTCTGTAATTTGGTACAAATAAATTATTTTTTCTGCTCCCTATTTTCTTCACCCATAAAATAATGGAATGGGATGAATTAAATTTTTAATAATTTTTGGGAGAACAAAATCAGTGTTGTAGGTCAGTGACCTTGGTTTAAATGCTGGCAAAAAATGTTCATATTAAAGGGATGATTAGTGAATTGCCAAAAATGAAAGAAGGGACAGTTAGGTGGTATAGTGGATAGAATGCCTGGCCTACAGTCAGGAAGACTTGGAGTCCAAATAACCACAGACACTTATAGACTATGGAACACAGAAAATATATTTTACCTTGATTGCCTCAGATTCCTCATCTTCAAAATGATCTGGAGAAGGAAATGGCAAACCACTCCAATATCTCTGCCAACGAAACCCCCAAAAGGGTACAAAGAATTGGTCATGACTGAAATAACAATAAAAAAGAGAAAGAAAAAATTGAAAGAAAGAAAGAAAAAATGAAAAGAAAGCCTTGCTACAAATGGAAACTATGGCTTCATCATGGCAAAGTAAACTAATTTCCTTTCTTGACAGGTTTACTCAACAATTAGATTAAGGAAATGTAGTTGCAGTTTATCTAGATTTTAGCAAAGGATTTTGTAGATTGCTTCATGCTATTATTGTTGAAATGATAATGATACTACCTATATGATTAATGAAAATATATTTAGGCAGATTTGGAAATGACTATATGGCCAGAACCAAAAAATGGTCATTGTGGTTTGATATCAACTGGAAAGGAGGTCACCAGTGTAGGGCTCTAGGGATTTAGGCCTGGACTTGTACTGATTAATAGATTTATTAGTGATGAGAATACAGGCAGAGATGCCATGCTTATCAAATGCATATCTCTCTTCAATATTGGTAGGAGTAACTAACACAAAATTCTAAAAGATTTTGAAAAACTAGAACATTGCACAGAACTTAATAAAATAAAATTTAATTGAGATAAATATATAGTCTTTTAACTCAAGTTCAGTATATCAACTTTACAAGTATAAGACAGAGGGAAGTAGGAGCTGGAAGTTTTTTGTTTGACAAAGATTTGCAGATTCTAGGGAAGTTTTAGATTAATATTAGTCAACAGTGTTATTTGGTAGCCCAAAAAACTAATGTGATCTTAGACTGCACTGAGAGATATATTGTCCAAGAATTATGAATTGATAGTCTATCTCATTCTGTTGTTGTTCAGTCATTTTTTCAGTTGGGTCTGACTCTTTATCATCCCATTGAAGGTTTTTTTGGCAAAGATACTGAAGTAGCTTACCATTTTTATTTCATTTATGGATGAGGAGACTGGGGTCAATAGGGTTAAATGACTTACCCAGGGTTGAACATCTAAGTGTCTGAGGCCAGATTTGAACTTGGGAAATGACTCTTCTTGATTCCAAGGCAGTGATCCATCCACTGTGCCACCCTGTTTCCCCTATCAAACTATACACTGTTTAATTGAGTCACTTTTATAGTGCTTTGTTTAGTTCTGGACACGGACTTTAATAAGAATATTGATGAAGTGGTGAGTATAGTGAAGATGGTGAAGACCTTCAAATTCATACCATATGAATGTTAAAGAACCTGGAATATGTAGCATAAAAAAGTAAAGATATAGGGGAGACATGATAACTGTCCTAAAGAATTTGAAGCTCTGTCATATGGAAAAGCTATCTATTTTGTTACCCAGACACACTAAAACTAGGTGAAGTGGGTGGAAATGATGTTTGACTAATAAATGCAAACTCCTTACAAGGATTAAACTATAAATTCCCCAGAAGCTTAAAATGAATAAATTTATAGGAAACTTTTAAACTTGACAGGAGAAACTTTTTGATCTTTAGGTTTATTATGGATCAGCAATCTATAGCTCAAGATGCTGTTCTTATCTCTGTCTCTCTGTCTACTTCTGTCTCTGTCCCTGCTTCTGTTTGTTTGTTTGTGTGTGTGTGTGTGTGTGTGTGTGTGTGTGTGTGTGTGTATGTGTATGTATCTCTGTGTCTGTCTGTCTCTTCCCCTCTCCAACTATCCCCAACCTCCAGTGATATCTCTAGACAGATGGTAGAAATTCCACTGAAGTCAGACCCTTACCTTTCCCAGGTCATTTCTATGATATGCTCTCTTTAGGGTTATCCTTGGATCTTACCACTGCAAGGAATTCTTGAACCCCCTTATTTCTCTTGGGTACATGACAATATGATGCTGTTCATATTAACATCACATTCTATGTACTTTATCAGTTAGCATCCTCTAATATCTTAGAGAAGGCAGATGGGCTTTTCCTATCAATAGCTTTTTAATTCTGGCTTGGAGTTCATCATTCTCCTTGGCACAGTGTCTGACCAGCAGGGATAATGCATAAGAAATATAGTCAGAAGGGAAAATGAAAACAATTGGAAAAGAGAGTAGAAAAAAAAAGAGAGGTGGGAAGGGGCTGACAGAGGGGCTCAGAGGTGGGCACAGATGCCCTAAAAGATCATGAATGCAAAAGGCTTCCTACTTTTGCTACTCCTTCAGTGGAAGGAGAACAAGGAAGAAGACACATTGCCATTGACCCTCATCCTCCTTATCCTCATCTCTAAGTTTCAAAGGATTTTATCCTCAAGCTTCTGCTATCTATCACCAGTCAATCCCCACATCTCCCCCCTCATCCCAGCCCCCTCAATGAAGCAAAAACTGTCTATGGGACACACTGTTCTTTCTTCTCATGCACCTAATGTTGCTGTGCTATTTTGGGCAACCATTTAAATAAAAGCCAATTTGACTAAAGAGCAAATATATTCCACTGAATGACGGCAAAAGGGCAGAGCTGGAGGAAAGAAAAAAAAAACACGCACGCACACGAAAATGCAAGGCATTCATTTTTTCCTTTGTACTTTTTAATAAAAGAAATTCTCTGGCTGCTTAAAGTGACACATTAAAAGATGTATGTATCGCGGCTTTTAAAAACACAATTAGATAACACCTTGTCAAATACTTATATTCTTTGTTGACAGCCTAGAGCACAATCACAATCACAGCCCAGCTATTCCGGCAGGTTCCTTATTCTGTTGCCATTGGCAGAGTCAGCCATTTTATAAAAATGTTACTGTTTACCACTTTAATCATCAATCTAGATCTAGTCAAAACAATAAGTCAGAAGGAGCAGTAAATTATACTTGTTCAGCCCTGATGAGTTTGAACTGTTTTGCTGAAATTAACTGAAGTAATTATCTATTTTTCTAAAGCTGCAAAAAAAAAAAGTTCCGAGGAAAATAGGATCTATAAGGACACTGCTGCGTAAGATGTAAGGAAACTTTTTTCTTCCCTTGTGACCACAGAGGGTGTATGAGGCCAGAATCAAAATGGATTTAGTGCTGATTTTTTTTCCTCTCTGAAGCAAAATATTCCCCCAAATGAAAGAAGATTTTTCCTGTCATAGTACCTGTTTTATGGATTTTATTTTTTGTTTTCTTTTTTTTGACACCCATGCAATCTCTGTTTTCTCTTTCATTGCTGAGAGTACATCTTGCAGAAATGGGATCTTTCAGTGCTCTTAAATAGAAAAGGAAAAGAATATTTGGCAGTTTTCTTTAATGCTCAAATGTATCTGTGATCTTAAACATTTCATAGCTCCCTCCAACAATCATAACCTATTTATGCCTGTGACAATTTCTCACATTAGTATCCTGCTCCCCCCACCCCAGGTTCATGACAGGAGGGTTCACCAAACTTGTTGGAGGCCTTCTTTTTTAACCTTTTAAATTTTTCCTGATTTCCTAAATCCTTTATTGGTATCCTGAGGAATATGGACATCAAAAGAATGATTCCTTCCTCCCTTTCTTGCTCCCTCTCTTTCTTCCTTTATTTCTTTCTTCCTTCTTTTCTTCCCTATCTTCCTTCCTTCCTTCTTTCTCTCACTCATACAATTATTTAACAAACACTTATCATGTGTTATGTCCAAAAGCACATTGTTCAGTGCTGAATATATGAAGATAAAAATCAAATAGACCTTGCCCTTAAGGAACTGATTATTATATTCAACTGGAGATATAATATGCCCACAAATAATTCAATACAAAATATGGATACATATAGTTAGGGTTATGGTGATGAAAAAGTCTCATTCCATGTCAGTTGAAGGTAATTGATGGGTATCAAAGCTAATGCCTAGTTGTTTCATATGTACGTTGCCTGCCGACTAAGAACATCAAGGTTTTCCATTTTCCATTTTTGTATGTTAATTAGCAATCAAAACTTGGGGTTGAGCACATGATGTTGTTGTTTAGTTGTTTCAATTATGTTCAACTCTTTGGGTCTTTCTTAACAGAGTGGTTTGCCTTTTCCTTCTCCAGTTCATTTTACAGATGAAGAACTGAAGCAAACAAGGCTTAGTGACTTGCCCAGGGTCATACAGCTAATTGAAATTGAATACTCACAAAGATAAATATTCTGGACTCAGAGACTGGCTTCCTACTCACTATACCACTTATTTCTCCAGGGTATATAATGGGCACTTTCTAATCATTTGATTAATTAATTGACTGGATTCTTTTGTTGTTTGAATGGCCAAGATAAGGAAGACTTGCAGGTAGTACACCTGGAAACTAACAAGTTCTGTGATGATAGTGTTGACTTTTTTAGCTACCTGGATTTGAAAGTTGTTATTTCCTTTGCAGCTCATGTCCAGTCCTGTCTTTTATAAAATAGCCTATTCCAGAATGTTTTGTGTTAACAGGGTAATCCCATTCTGGCTGCTTGTATATCATAAAAGGAAACATTTCCCAAATGGCCCCCATAGTCTGTAAATAGAAATTCTGTAAGAAAATTTTGATTCTGGAAATATTTTCCCCTCCAAAATATTAAATATTCAATTACCCATGCACAAAAATACTGTGTAGCATTTGTTTAGTATGAAAATGAGCTTAATTTCTTCTATTTTGCATTAAACATTTTCTGACCTCTTTAAATCTATTATTTTATTCCCATTCCTCCTCTAGATAAGAATTTAGGGGTTGCAATAGTAATATATTTGAGTTCTATTTATATATTGGTGAGGCTCCTCACTATAATGAAAAGTAGGAGATTTAAAGACAGACTTAGATTTGAATCCTAGCTTTGAGAGTATTATTTGTGTGACCTTTGGCAGATTATTTTAACCTCTCTCTGGGACTCTAAAAGAGACAGTATAATTCAGTGAATAGAAGGATGGCTTTGGAATAAGGATGATGTGGGTCCATATTTTACATGTTACACTATATGGCAAGGAGCTTAAATGCTGTATGCCTCAGTTTCCTTATTTGTAAAAAGGCAAGAATGGTATAAATAACCTCTAAGTTCCCTTCTGGTTTGATCCTTTAATCAGTTTCATCATCTATAAAACAAAAGGGTTGGATCAGGTACCCTCCAAGCTTCCTTCCAGCTATCAATCTATGATCCTGTGATCTTCTTTCAATCCAAAAAACGCTCTGTGACCAAATTCATTTGGGAAATGCTGACCTTGAATACTTAGATATGATATCTCAACACCTCATCTGCTTCAGTTATCTAACAAAAGAAACAAGATGCTATATGCAAATACTAGCTTAGGAATGTCAAGGAGAAAGTGGGTACAAGGAGTCCTTGGAACCTATGTAAAACTTTTTTTTAAAGACACAATTGAAAATACAGACCTATACAGCAGCAATTTTTTAGATTATTCAAGATCCTGAAGCTCTATCTTTTCCTAAAGTACCTTGGTAATGCAAATAAATGCATGGAGGAAATGTAGTATGAATGTTTCCTAGAGTTCATAAAATGTATATAGACAAACATACAGAGATAGGATAGAGACTTGACCTCTGATTTACTTGGTGTAAGGAACTTCCAGATTTAAAAAAAAACAAAACAAACAAAACTCTCTACCAGTGGAGATTGGCTTCATTTTACAGATTTAGAAAATTACCTTGAGCACTGATTGTGTAACTGACTGACTCAGGATCATACAGCCAATAAAAAGTAGGATTTGAAACCAGGTCTTACTACTTTCAGACTGTTTTTCTGTCTTTTTTTTCCTCTGTAACTCTTTTATTGTCTGCCTCTTTTTTTGTCTCTTTCTCTGATTCTGACATTCTGTCTATCTCTATGTATCTGTCTCTGCCTCTGTCTGTCTATCCTTTTTTTTCCTGTCTCTCTGTTTCTCTCTATTTCTTTGTCTCTCCCTCACTCTGTCTTTCTGTCTCTCTTTCTATTTCTGTCTCTCTCTGTCCCTCTGTCTCCCTCTGTTTCTATTTCTCTGTCTCTGTCATTGTCTCTGTCTGTCTGTCCCTCTCTCTGTCTCTCTCTGTCCTTCTGTCTCTCAGATCTCCCTTTATAGAAATGTCTACCACCAATACAGATGACCATATTTCCCATTTTACCTGTAATTTATAGTCTTAGAGAGGTATTGAGAGTTTAAATAATTTTTCCTGGATCATACAGGCGGTATATGTCAGAAGCAGAATAGGTTTTCCGGAATTCAAGTCTTCCTGACTTCAGGGTCAGTCTCTTCCTATCTATTATTCCATGCTGTCTTTCAGAGTCTACATATGCAGTTCCAATTTATCATATAATAACAAATTTTCTACTTTGACTAATGCCAAGTATACACAAATAGATTTTGATAAAACATTCTCTTCAATCCACTGCTCTAAGAGACTGAGTTCATGCTAAAAATGCCAGTTTTCATTGTTTTAATTTTAAAAGCTTCTCCCACTTGTTTTTTGACTTAAGCAGTATATTTATTTCCTAAGAAATTCATCATTTCTTCACTCATCCACTTCAATTATAATAATTAGCTACCTCTCTTTAGCTCTTTCCCCTTTCTATAGTGCTGTGCAAACTGTGAATGAAGCAACTTCCTTACAAACATTCAGTTAATTCATGCTGTTGGTCAAAAGCATCAGGGTTAACTCTCCTAATAGAACCCAAGGAAATTTACGAATTAAACTTTTCAAACTTTCACAGTTCAAAACCTTGTACAGGACCAGGTTCTTTTTTAATCACATGAAAAATGATAGCTACAAGTAAAGTATTGAATTTTGGCAACAATGCCTGGACAGATGAGTACCTGATGAGATTCTATGAATTTTACAAAGACCATTTGTCTTGTCTTTTCCTAGCAACCTTGAAGTATTTAAACATATTCATGGACTCTTTTGCGAACTGAAAAGGCTTTTGATTTTTTTTTTTTTTTGGTTTGCCTGTAAGTCATAGGACACCCTCAAAAATAGAATAATCAGATAATCATCTTGAGTTTTAGTCTCACAGATATACATACAGATACACACACAATTTTGTCATTAAGTAGCTCTAACAAAGCAACTTCTGAAACTAAATCTACATTCTACATGAAACTGGGAGCTGCAGTTACAATGACCAAAGGAGAAGAACGCTTTTGAACAGAATCATAAAGCTTTATACAATATCATATCCAAGGCCAGAATTTAGGGAAAAATGCCTTCACATACTTTACTCTTTCCCCTATAATTCTAATGACAACTTCAATCTAACAAGTACAGTTTGAGGAACAAACATCTTTTGTTCATCTGATAGAGAATTTCACCCTCCTGTGAGGGCAGGAACTTTGTCTTATTCATTGATTTATCTTTCACAACAGCAGGCACAATCTTTAGTAAGGCACAATCTTTTAGTAAAAAATACTGAGTTTATAGGACAACTAAGTAGTGCAATGGTTAGATTAATGAACCTACAGTCAAGAAGACTCATTTTCCTGACTTCAAATCTGATCTCAGATACTAATTGGCTGGTGACCCTGGACAAGTCATTTAACTTTGTGGGGGCAGCTAGGGGGCACAGTGGATAGAGCACCACCCCTAGAGACAGGACTTGAGTTCAAATGTGACTTCAGATATTGATACGAACTAGCTGTGTGACCCTGGACAAATCACTTAACCCTGATTGCCTCACATCTAGGGTCATCTTCAGTTGTCCTGATTCATATCTGGCCACTAGACTCAGATGACTGTGGAGAAAAAAGTGAGGCTGATGACTTAGCACAGCAGCCCCCCACTCAAATCCAATTTGCATGCATGTCATGGTTTCACCTCCCTGATGTCATGATCTTCTTTGAGAACAAAGGACAATCAACAACTGAGTTTATAAAGTGATAAAGATCATTTTCCTCATGCTACAGGTGGGGAAACTAAAGCCTAGAGAAAATTCTGTCCTCGGTTGCACAGAGAGTCAACAGAAGCTCACAAAACAGAATTCAGATAGTATGGTTCTCAAAATAAGGATTAATCCATTAGACTGTGATATTAGGTATCTTAGACTGCCTAGCTTTAGACAACTGATGGGTTCTCAACAAAGACTGCACAAACAACATTTTTATAAGTTAAGTCATAAGATCATATACATCTCTCCATAGCTGGAAGGGAGTTTGAGGTCAGAAGATTTTGATTTTGATTTTGTAACTAGGGTCTTTTAACATCAAAGTCAATGCTGTTTTCACTTCACCATAACTGACTGACTCTCTCCTTTCATAGTTTCTTTATTTGTATTTATCCTCCCTTTTCCAAAAGCAGTGATTCCTTAGCTCAGTTCATTTCTCTTCTTCCCTACCCTTCCTATTATATTATTAGTGCAAATACTAAGAGGTATCAAATTTAAAGAAATTCTGCTTTGATAAATTTCTTTTTCTAGGGAACTTTCTGACTACAGGGTCACATGAGTGAGTGAATGAATGAATGAATGAATGAATGAATGAATGAATGAAAATTCATGTGGTAAACTGCTACTCCCTGGCAAGAAACATACTAGGAGAAAGGGATTATCCTGCTCCTGTTCCTCCTTACTTAGGAAAAGTTTCACTGAAAAGAGTCTCCTGACCTCTGCATAGAAAGAATTTAGGAGAGATTTAAGGCAGAGATTGGAGACCGAGGTTCACAAAAGAGATCCAGAAGGATAATGGATCTTCTTTTCTTTTCTTTTTCCTTTTCTTTTTTATGTTTTTGCAAGGCAAATAGAGTTAAGTGACTTGCCCAAGGCCAAACAGCTAGGTAATTATTAAGTGTCTGAGGCCAGATTTGAATTTAGCTATTCCTGACTCTAGGGCTGGTGCTCTATCCACTGCACCACCTAGCCTCCCCTGCCTGGAAAGAAGAAGAAATTCAGGAAGAATTATTCCTATCTTCTGAGAAGATACTTCAGGATAGAAAAGCAGCCAGGGGAGGCTAGGGACCTCTTACACTCTTCACATGACAGGAAAGATGATCTTGAGAACCAGTCAAAAGCTGTAGGATACTGCCCTCAGTCTTGTCATCAATGGGGTCAGTAAGATAGCCCAGTCCCTAAACCAAGTTGCAAACCAGTGATCATTATATAATGGAGAAAAAATAGGGGTCAATACAATGTGTCTAAGCATGGTCAACAATTCTGACGTAGAAAATATTGAGAGTTCCTCAATCTATAATGTAGGAAAATTTTAGCTCATTGGATTCCAAGAAGCAAAGAACAGGAGAGAGATTTATCCAACCTCATTCAAGAAAAGGTAGTTTTGACGAGGAGCAAGAACATAGAATTTAAAGCCTGAAGACCAGGTTTCTATTGTGTCTCTTCAGTTTACTCATCATTAAGAGGGATCTAAGTGATACAGTACACATTGAACTGTGCCTGGAGTCAGGAATATCTGAGTTTTAATCCTGTCTCAGAGACTAATTGTGTGACCCTAGGCAAGTCATTTAATCTCTGCTTATCTCAGTTTCCTCAGTTGTAAAGAGGGGATAATAATAACATTTAACTTCAAGGATTGTTGTGGGAATAAAATGAGGTAATAATTATGTATCTGGAAAATAGGAAATGCTATTTAAATGCTAGCTATTATTAATTATTACTACTAGTAAAAATGAGAGGATATAATGAATGGTATCTTCCAGCTCTATATTTCATATGTGTCCTCCATAGTATGTCTGAAAGAGGGTCACACACAATACCATAATTTACTAATGCAAGGCAAAAAATTTGGTCTGTCTTCTTATAGTTTAAGATTAGAATTGCCTTGGGGCAACTAGGTGGTGGCAGAGTGGATAGAGCACCCACCCTGGAGTTAGGAGGATCTGAGTTCAAATCCGACCTCATAGCACTTAATGATTGCCTACCTGTGTAACCTTGTGCAAGTCACTTAACCCCATTGCCTTGCAAAAAACTAAAAAAAAAAGTAAAAAAATTAGAATTGTCCCCAAGCTAACTGATAAACATGGGACTATGTGAGTAAAACAAACAAAAAAATGAATGCACATAGGGACAGTGAATGAGAACAATTGTGGGTTTATTCATTGGTTTTAATAACAAACTGCTGATATAAGACAGCCACATAGTGATACTTAGGGGCCTTGGTGTCTCAGCCCCTGTAAAAATTCAAAAGCAATACCAATTTATGCCACATAGTCCTTTCTTCTATGAAATAACAATATTACTGAAATTTCATCTGTGATCATCTAGTCTAGTGCATACCTGCTCATAAACACTCTCTATACCATCCCCTAAGTGGTCATCCAGTCTTTGATTGAAGACCCTAGTAAGGGGGAAATTTATTACCTCCTAGGGCTATCCAATCTGTTTTAGAATACTTCTAATTATTAATAAGAATAGCTCTAATTTTTAATATTTTTTCTATAATCAAGCCTAAATCTGCTTCTCTGTAACTTTCACCCATTGTTCTTAATTTTTCCTTTAGCAATCAAGCAGAATAAATCTAATTTGCCAGTCAGAGTTCTTTAAATGCTGGAAGACAATTCTCATGTCCACCTCAACTTTCAACCCCCACCTGTCAGCCTGTTGAGGGTGGAGGCAGAGAATGAACTTAGTCATGTTGTAAATGAAGTGACCCTTAAAATCCGCATCACTGGTCAGTCAATCCACTCTTTCTTCCATGAGTACATCAGAAAGAATCCCTTCAAGTTGCTAGCTCAGAGTTTATATTGGGGGAATGAATCAGTTGGGGTTCCCAGGGCTCACATAAGCAGTGGCATGAGGGGAACTGGTAATGCAGGGACATTCTCAGCTTTGCTTCACAGTCTGATGGAAGAGCCTATGCCTTAATGGTCCTGATCAATATCAATTATGTGTAAAACCCGATGCTGTCTGTGCTAAGGTGCAGCCATGACCCAGGGAATTCAGAGAGCAGAGATGCAATGTGCTGTCATCAGACTTTAATAATGCATTTGAAAAGCTGCAAATGTAATAAGGAATTTTCATAATGGATGAAAAGAAAAAAGACCTGGACGTGCCACCAACCAAAATATAAACATAGGGCCAGTTGGGATCAGAAATACTGCAAGATATCTATGTGATTCATCCAGCAACATGCATTTAATTGATCAATAATCAATCAATAGACATTTATTAACATCAGACAGTGTGTTAGTTGCTGGCCATCTACTATGTATAAGTCATATTCTAAGTCCAGCAAAAGAGACAGATTGAAAAATAATCTCCCTACCCTCAAGGAGCTTACAATTTATGAATGTAATATGATGACTTCAAATCAATTCATTTTAATTTGACAAATGTTGTTTTGAGTACTCACCATGAGCAGGAAAAGAATGATGATCAAGATAACTTAAAATATATTGTTCACAAGGAAATGTCAATTTAGCAATACCTAAAACTGTAGTATAAATTTATAATAATAATAATAATAACAATAATAATAATAATAAACAACTCAAATATAAATCACACTCTTCAGAGGTAGCTAGATGGTACAGTGAATAGATGCTGGGTCTGGAGACATTTACTACCTATTTAAAATCTAGATCCTGCACAATCTCTTAACTATTGTTTGGTTCAGTTTCTTCAGCTGTAAAATGGGGATAATAAATGTCATTTATCTCACAGAGTTGGTGTAAGAATCTATAAAATACAAATAACACAGCGACTTAGGAGATGCTTGCTTGTCCCCCCCCCCAAAAAAACCCCAATATGATGATTTGGATGAGTATTATCATCCCTATTTTACAGATGATTTAAATTGGGTTTGAGAGAAGTTAAGGGTATTTACAGCTCTTAAGTTATTAAGGACTGGAATTCAAAATTTCTTACCCTGTAAGGGCAATCAAAGCTGTAAGAGACATTAAAGTCTCCAGCCATTTAAGAAGTGAGGAGGGGAGGAGGAAAAGGGACTAGCCCAAGGTCACTTGGCAATTAGGAAATAAGGATTTTAGTCTTAGTTCTATATCAGGTGTCCTATCTAGTGACTTTTTCTATTATATCACATCTGGGAAGTAATATTAAATGGCAAAATAACTCGAAAAAAGAAGTAACTAAGGACTTAAGACCTGAAATTGTTTGTATTTTCCACCTATCAAAGTCGAAGAAGGCCTGGGGCCTTGCAACTCTTTATTGAAAGTGTTGCCTTTATTGCTCCTCTTCACTGGGTAGTAGCCATGGGCCCAGGCAAATGGTGTTGGAAAATGGGAGTGGGAACACAGATGTGCAAGGGTGATATTTTGTATGGATAATGCCTACTTGACACTGATCGCAGTGCTTAGCCAGCAGTTAAATATGAATTGTTGTGCAGATGACAAAAAAAGCTACTATTACCTGACAAATTTCCATCAGAAGCTCAATACATATCATTGGCACGTTTTTCCTTTTTTCACAGAGAAGAGTCAAAACTTCTGAGTGACTTTAAAAATACTGCTACAACATGAACAGCCTCTATCATGTTACTTGTTGTCATGGGGAGGGAGGGAGGGAGAAAATGTGAAATTCAAAGACTTACAGAAAGATGAATGCTGAAAACTATCTTTGCAGCAATTGAAAAAATAAAATAAAATAGCATTCAAAAATACTTCAACAGGATCACATTTAAGAAGATCAAAGTCTTACAATGTCATTATGAGAATATCATACTTTAAAAAGAAAGGTTAAAAAACTAGAGCCAATACTGTGAATGAGTGATATCTTGATATTTCCTATTGACATAGGTAAAATTTATATACTGTGTGATTATGACCTCATTGAGATGACTTGTAAATTGAATAAAAATTCTTGAAGATTTCCAAAATAATTTAATTACATTTTTTCCACTAATATTTCTTCTTCCAAGAACTGTCTATCTTTTTTCAAGTGAATGGCAATTTCTTTTGAGGCAGATAGCCATAGGTCACCTCTTTTGACAGCTGTCATTTCAAGACTGTCCTATAGCTCCAGAAATGGCTGCTAGAACTGGTGTGACAACAGTGTTCACACTGTGGGGAAAAAAAAGAGCATTGAGGAGAGAAAACTGGAGTTCATGTGGGTGTGTGCTGAAAGCTCTTTAATTGGATAAGAGCATAGGTTACATGGGATTTACACAGCTGTCTAGATGGCAGATATCCCTGTTTGCTGCCTATCCCTAGTCCATGGTCATAAATGCCTTGAGAAAAGCATAACTTCAGTTTTTCACAGTTTATCCCCAAGGACAAGAGAATTTTATATGTTATATTTACCATTTAGGAGACATTTTGAATGAAAAATGGCATGTAATTTCAACTTAAAAGGTAGTATTACCAATTTATGATCAGCCCTTAGGAAGACAAGTATGGTTTACAGAAGACAATGGCTACTCTAAAATGTCCATTGCTATAACATAGAAAAAGGTTTCCCAGTTTTGGAGAGAGGGTGAAATAGTACTTAGACAAAAATAATGACATTTTTGCTTTTTTGCACATTTCATCCCTCTGGGGACCTATATCACCTCAAATTAACTTTATCAAGGTTTCTAGATCCTGCTTCTATGATGTCAGGATTTTTAAAGAATTTTTAAGATGAGTATCATTTAATTTGTTTGATTAAAAAAGTAAATATATTTTTTGCAAAACTAATTTTTATTAATCTTTTGTCTTTACATCACAATCATTGCTGATCCTTTCACCCAAATGAACCATACAATATGACAATGAAAAATACTTAAAAGCATCAAATATAGAAATTTTGCAGGAAAATGTATCCAATATTCTTTCTTACTGTCCCTCACCTCTCTACTAGGAGAGAGATCAGATTTTTTTTTTTGCAAGGTAATGGGGTTAAGTGACTTGCCCAAGATCACACAGATAGGTAATTATTAAGTGTCTGAGACTAGATTTGAATTCAAGTCCTCCTGACTCCAGGAGAGGTGGGATACTCTCTCCACTGCACCACCTAGTTCCCCCCAGGGGTTTAGATTTTTTGATACTTATTTCTCTCAAACATTTATTGCTTTTCTCCTTTTATTTAGAGTTCAAGTCTTTTTGGATGAACATTCATATTGTTGCAGTCCTTGTAAATACTGTTCTTTTGGTTCTCTTATTTTACTTGGCATCAATTCATACCAATCTTCTTACATTTTTCTGAATATTCCATATTAATTTTTTCTTAGTACATACTAATAGACCATCATATTCATATGCAATCAATTTTTCAATCACTACCCAATTGTTTCCTGAAGTTATTTTAAAGGATAGTCATACTTTGGGGTAAAAGTAAATGATTCACAAAGAGGTGTTGCCATAATTTCCCATGTATAAGATGCATCTTCATTTGGGGGCCTAAAATTAAAAAAAAATATTACATAAAGTACTGAACTCAAGTTTCATTCATCATGAAGTTCAAGGACCTTCTACTCATAGCTTTCAAGCATCTTTTAGACAAGTCTGGTACATGGACACATGCTTAATTCATTCTGCTTCACCTGAAGAACTAATTTTGTCCTTCTTTGAAATCACTCACTTTTTTTTAAGGTGTTTTTTATTTTGCAAGGCAAATGGGGTTAAGTGGCTTGCCCAAGGCCACACAGCTAGATAATTGTTAAGTGTCTGAGGCCGGATTTGAACTCAGGTACTCCTGACTTCAGGTCCAGTGCTCTATCCACTGCACCACCTAGCCACCCCCAGTCACATTTTTCATCAGCAATTCTTCTTGCCTCATGATGAATTATCTTTGTGGACACAGGAATTCCAATGGCCCTTTGCTCTTCAATCCATCTCTTCAATTCCCTCTCTATATATCAGGCCATTGGACTGACTTACCTCTCATGGACTTCTTCCGCCTGGGAGGTTTTTAGTAGGATTTCTTCTTCCCATAGCCAGTCTCAAATTATCTTCTCAGTTGGAGGAGGACCAAACTGATGTTCAGCAGCAGGATTTCTATTCACTTTTGTAAACTGGATCACTTTGAATTTGAATTCAGACTGTACAAAAATCTTTTCTGAGCCATTTTTGGGCAAAATGTGGCAAAACATAGCCTAATATACCAGTACAAATACTAAACTAAACAATGAGCACAAAGACAAAAAGCATGAAAAAATGAGAAATGCAAGTTAAAAAAAATCTACAACCACTGTATAGACCCTTCCAGTTTTTAGATCCCAAGTTTTTGAAAAAGGTTAAGTCTAATACATGGGGAAATATGGTAATTTTAAAAAACATTTGAAATTATAGGTCACAGGATTTTAGACCTAAAAGGGACATTACAAATCATTTCAGGGGAAGCAAGGTGGCACAGTAGATAGAATACCAGCCCTGAAATCAGGACTTAAGTTCAAATCCATCCTTAGATACTTAATAATTACCTAGCTGTGTGACCTTAGGCAAGTCACTTAACCCCACTACTTTGCCAAAAAAAATCATTTGAATTAGTATTTTCATTCAGTACAGGCTCTTATAGAACAGGAAGCTGAGGAGAGAAGAAATAACTTACCCAAAATCATATAGGTACTAATAGTAGTAGTAGTAGTAGTAGTAGTAGTAGTAGTAGTAGTAGTAGTAGTAGTAGTAGTAATAGTAGTAACAATACTAATAATAATAATGATGAATGCCTTCAAAATAGAACGATCTAATAGAAAAATCAAAACCACAAAGGGAGAGTTTCAGATTATATAATTCTGCTATTGAATTTGAATCAAGGATGCTTTCAGTTAGTCTATAAAGGATGAAGTTACATTCTAATACTTCAATTTAACTATGAAAATAATTATTTTATCTATCATTGTAAGAGTGCATAGAATGTTAAATATAAAAGAATAATTTCAGGATAGTAACTTGTCCCTGGGATATTTCTAACTGAACTCCAACAAAAAAGATGAGTGAACTACAATGATGACAGATAAAATAGCCATGTAAAGTATATGTGTATAAAGCACTTTATATTCATTCCTACATTTGAGACTGAAAATAATTCAGTGGGGTAGGTGCTACTATCTCATTTTACAGATGAGAAAATTGAAGATTAAAAAAAGTTAAATAATTTGTTAATGGCCAGTTAGAAAAATCTCAGAGACGAGCTTCTCATCCAAGCCTTTCTATCTCCAAATTCAATATGCCTTCATTTTGTAACTCCTACTTCACTTAAGTTGTATAACCCTAGTTTGGATATTCAATGAATTAATTATAAGAATAATTGGAGTTCTTTTCATTGGAGTGAGAACAAATATTGGAGATGCTGAAGAGGGATGTCTCAAGAAGCTGCTGTGATAACTGAAAAGTGAACTTGATAGTCATCCCAGGAAAAACTCATGAAGAATGATCCCTGGAGAGAGCCTTTATAAGCTCTAGTGATCAAAACCCAATATCCACTTGCACTAACAAGGTGAGGAAGGCTACTCTTCCATCAGGGTTCTAAGGATACCCCTGAAGTACTTTGTCAATTCGCTCTAATAGTATTGGCTCAAGCGCTCATTTTGGTATGTTTTTTTCTCTAGTTTTCTCATCAGTGACTAGACTTCCAGTTCCACTTAATTAGTTCATATCAATTATCTTTTTTGCAAAGAGATATTCACTTAGAAGACATAAAAGGAACACAAGTAGAAACCATTTTCCCCTGTAACTAGGTCACATTCTTTCCTCAGGTAAGTGGGTACAAATTTCAAGCATTTTCCCACCAAGTTCATTTCTAAATGCAGCATAGCCAATGAACAAATGGTTCCCTTTTGTAGGATTCTGCCTCTTCACTATGCAGTCAACCCATTGCTAGGCTGGGGTCCCAGGCATTCTCTAAATTATGGCATGGACTTCAGCTCCTATCTCTCGTTGTTCTCCAACCACAAAGTTCACAAGATCATAGCCTAGTATATTCCATCTCCAATATTCCTTCACATATGTTAGGAAAGAACTGACACAACAGGTTAAAAAAAAACATTAGGACCATGTATTCAAGCTTTCATGTCAACCCATGTAGGTAGAATAGGCCTCTACCTTTTTCAAAGGACCTTTCCCCACCCAGAAGTTCACAGCAATCCATCCTCCTCTAAAGGGTCAAGTTTCTCCTAAAAGTTTTCTGCATGTACTCTCAGTTTTGGCTAAAGTTTAAAACCAAAGGTCACTTCTTCACCACATGGCTATTGGAGAGAGTAAGACCTTCCATTCCACCTTTTCCCATACTTAAAGAAGCAGGCTCACCTGTGTGGTTTGGCAGCAAGCAGAGCACACCATGTTCTGAGGAAAGGCTTCTCAGTGATCAGTTTTGGGTTTTTATGAAGACAAGACAATAGATGTACCTAACTGAAAGAGGGGAAAAAATGAGCTTACTTTTATGCTATGCATTTGAATAGCTGACTAAATTTTTATTAGCCTATGTCCATTAAGAACACACCTTACACAGCCCTTCATTAATTGATAGGCTGAAGCTACTTTGGTTTAGTTCTGCTCTTCAGAGACTGAAACATTTTCCCTGTGGCAAATGGTCAACAAAATACACAACCATGATTCTTTCCATCAACATTGCTTGGGCCATGGGAATTTTCAGTGGCTGCCCACACACAATTGACAGTACACAGAGGAGCTAACACAGCCTCAGCTTCCTGAAAAGAAAGGTGGTTCATGAGTTAATCTATTCATCTGAGATTTTAGCCATGACTCAAACACTGCTAGATGTGTTTGGAAAGAATTACTGGAGATTTATTGCTTAAATGATCTATCCTTCCAGTTTACTCTTCTTCATAGGAATCATGAAAAGCCATTTTCATTCATTCATTCATTCATTCATTCAATCAATTATTCAGTCATTCACCCAGTGACTATTTATGGAGCATCTATTGTGGTTTTTTGACTTGTCAATGTTTAACCTGGAAGAAAAGAATTACATCTGATAGCTGTAACACAGTGGGACAAGGGATAGATAATTGGCCTCAAAGTCAGGAAGACTTGGGTTGATATCTACCTCTGACACATCCTGGCATTGTGACCTTGGGCAAATCACAACTTCTCAGTGTCCTAGGTAACTCTAACTCTCTAATATCCTTAGTCTCAAAGAAGTTGTCAATCTGATTAGTAAGAGGCTCTTCATGTAGGGGTTTGAGTCCTTATACCTACACCATTCTGACCTCTCATATCCCAAAGATAATTGTAAATACCTCTTGGATTTTGAAACACTCTCTCCCTCACCTTTGCTATCAAGTCTAGTGTGCTACAGATCTCCGGAGGACAAATATTCCTTTGTCCTTATAGATACTATGTAGTGCAGTACCTGGAGAACCAAACTTCTCTAATTAAAAAAAAATTCTCTAGAGAAACAGAGACATTTCATGACAACTCTATATGAACTATGGGGAAATCCCTAAAATTCCTCAATATGTTGAGGTACTATTAGGCACATGGAAATTCTTGATTTAGAATAAGTATATAAATCTATCAAAAATCATTAGGGGAGCTAGATGACACAGTGGATAGAGCACGAGCCTGGGAGTCAGGAGGATTTGAATTCACATTCAGACTCAAACATTTGATCTTTACTAGGTGGGTGACCTTGGGCAAGTCATTTAACTCCATTGCCTCCCAAAAACCAAAAAAAGAAAAAAATCACTAATCTATGGTTTTTCTTATGTGTTACTGTTGATTGGTTGGTTGTTGTTCTGTAAGGGAAGAGTTATTGAAAAATCATTGTCATGTGAAAAAAGTTTTAATAAAACATAAAAATAATTCTCCTATATAATGAATGAGAATTGGGATAGGAATTGGATCTAAGTCTTCTTTGATATATAGACTCCCCATTTGGGATTATAGAATTCTTAATGATGAAGCTGGAACATAGAGCAAAAGTAATCCATGATTCCATAACTTTCCTATGACCAAGAAGGCCTGCTCTGCTTAACCTGGAGCTTAACTTAGCTATATGCCTTTGCTCACTCTAAAGAGGGAGAGAGATGAGTATCATTAATTCTGGGTTCTCCTAAATCAGGATGGAAGAGATTACTGTTATATTGGCCACTAGGCAGAGTTCTAATTAGGAATTCTTTCACCTGGATCAATGGACAATACTATTGCAGGTGCAATTATTCCAGGAATCAGAGAAGTTTTCAAAAAGTCTAGTCTATACTTGAGGACTAGGGAGTAAGGTAAGCTCAAAGGTTGGTAGCCAATGGCCAGACAAACATGATGTATATTTGTCTAATATATATTACTCTAAAAGAAAGAATTTCTTTTTTTTTTTTTTTAAGGTTTTTTTTTTTTTTGCAAGGCAATGGGGTTAAGTGGCTTGCCCAAAGCCACACTAGGTAATTATTAAGTATCTGAGGTCAGATTTGAACTCAGGTGGCCCTGACTCCAGGGTCGGTGCTCTATCCACTGTGCCACCTAGTCACCCCAAAAGAAAGAATATTGATGAGAATATCTGAGCTGCAGAATAAAAGCAGTCTACCTTCATCTCCCCATATATCAGTGCCTTGGGGAAGAGCCCTGGGGTTATCCATCCTTTTCTCCTTACAGCTATGTGACTTGACAAAGAAAAGAATTAAAGGAATTCAGTTGTCCTGGACAATCTGGGGGGAAAGAGTAAGCCAAATTATCTACAAAAGACATGTTACTTGAAGTCCTTCCTATTACTTCTGCCACACCAGGTTAGAAAGCCCATGTCCTAGTTCTTTTTGTTAGTATTTAGATTGGTTTCTCCTAAGAGGTTTTGTAGCTATACCTTCTTCCCTTTCCCCAGATATGAAGTATCACTGGGTGCCTCCAAAAAAGGAGTCAATTATGAATCAAGGAAATCCTGTTGTTAGTCCTTGACCACTTACCTCAGACCTGGCAGGAGCCAAGGGGAAAGGAAGGGAGTAGGGATGATCCATTCTATTTCTGTTTCTATTCCAGATAGCTAGAAGGCAACTTGGTGCCAGTTGTTCCTTATGCTATTCTCAAGACTGGCTGAGTCGGCAGGCACCTATTATGCCCATATTCAATCAGTTGCCTGACTTACCCACTCCCAATGTACATAGCATCGCTTGCTTTTTTAAGACCTTAGATTTAAAATCAGAGGTTATCTACTCCAACACCTTCATTTTTGCAAATGAGGAAACAGGATCAAAGGGGTTAAATGAATTACCTAAGGTCATACATGTATTTGAAGATGGGTGTCCTGGTTCCAGAGGCCATATTCTTTCTACTATATTTTCCACATTTAATGATTTTACCTTAAATTCAGTAGTTGCCCATAGAGGCAGGCAACATGGTTCTTTAATTCAGTTATTTTCTTCCTTTTCTTAATTTATAGAGATAGAAATTGGGCCTTTGATGTCATTGCTATAGGTATCTCCCAAAGAAGGAAACTCCCTCTACTGATTTTGGTGGACACCTTATCTTTTTTGGAGAGTTTCCTAAGGGAACCAAAAGATTAAGTGATTCACCTAGGGTCACACAGTCAGTACTCTTGCCTTTCACAATGCATCTTTCATATTACTGTTAATTTTTTCATAATGTATATGACCATGGAACAAATCTAAAGTACAGGAGATCATGGAACCAAAGCCACTCAGTTTACAAGTCAGCATCACAGAAAAAGCTGCCCTTTGGCCCCTCTTACACTTCTTATTAGAGTACATTAAACCCCTTTGCTCTGTTAAGTTGACAAAGGCAGAAATAAAAGGGGTCCTTTCTAATATGCAGGCATATAAACTGTGTTTGTACACTTTCCACATAATCCCTAATTACTTCAATACTTTTATGTGTAAAGAGCTTTGACTGCATTTCTGAATACTTAGTAAACTGAATAAATCAGAAATTATTCCTCTCTCTAATATGGGGCAATATATAGAGAGGAGGATTAACTTTAAGATTGGTGACATGGCCCATATTATTGTTGAATAAATTTCCTTGGAGTCATTGATCCACTGAGTGTCAAATAAAATGTGATACCCACAAAAATTCATGTATGACCCTGACATTTTTCCAGTACTTAAAGTAATTGCCCTTCTGTTTAATAACAGTGTTTATAAAATTACTTTCTGATTGGCTAGGTTCATGGCACACTCATGTCAATAATCCACTGCAAATATATGCCCCTGGCCTTTGGCCTTGGTTTTCAAAATAATTTTCATCTCAAGCATGAATTGGTGGCAAAAGCACAGAACTGGGAGTCAAGGTTGTGTGATACCAGTGTCCCATTGCATTCTGATCTTGGGAATCCTAGCATCTTTACTTCTCTTTCTCACGTCTCAGCAATGACCTGGGGAAGGGGTTCGTTAACATTTCTCTGTGGATAGATCTTATTAGAGAAGGGAGAGAATTTATAGGATACAGAGGATATAAGTTTCTCCAATAGAGTTTAAGCTCCTTGAGGCCTTGTAGGTCTATTGCATTTTTTACTTTTTTATTCCCAGAGCCTAGTTCAGTGTTTTGTATCGAATAGACATTTAGCAAATTCTTGTTGAATAAACACATGGTCCTCTTAAAAGAGACATAGCAACCTAAGTTTAAAGTGCTTTCACAAATCAACAGCATTGATGTAATTATGTGAGGTTTTTTATTATCTTCATTTTACCTATCATGAAATAGAGAGACCAAAGGTATTTGATTATGTAAATATCCAGAACTAGAATATGACTGCTGTTTTCCAGACTATTTCTCATTAAAGCCTCAGAAACTTTGGACTGAAAGTTTGTTGGCTGTCTTCATTCTGTTTTTATATGTGACTTAGACTGACCTATAATCACCACCACCTCCCCTAGTTAATGACTTGTCAACATACTCATATGTTATATACATCTGATAAACAATTAAAGCCAAAGAGAACCAAATTATGTTGTTTTTCAGTTGTTTCAGTCCTATATGACTCTTTATGACCCATTTTGGATTTTCTTAGCAAAGAAAACTGGAATGACTTGCTATTTCCTTTTCCACTTCATTTTACAGATGAGGAAACTGAGGCAACCAAGGTTAAGTGACTTGCCTAAAGACTTGCCCAGCTAATCTTCATAACTTCAAGCCAATATGGCATCACTTAGCTGCCCCACTAATGCAGGAAAAACAAAGATTACCTTATATCATTGAAAATATTATTGATGTTCACAGACTGTGCTGTTACTCTTATGAGAAGAAAGCCCACTATGTATTGTATCACACTGCCTCTCCTTCACCTCAGCCTCTGATATGGCAATATTTAAATTCTCCAATTAATTGAGTGGCTTGTTGAATATATTAATACTGATTTTCCTTATGTCACCAACCTAAGGAAACCAAAGCTTAGAGGATAGCATTCTGGACTTGGAATCAAGAAACTGGGCAGATCGCTCAACTTTAACCCCTCATCTGTAAAATAAGGGGATTGGACTCTAAAATCACCCTCTCTCTAATGCTATAGTCTATGGTCCTTTCAGAAAAAAAAAGCCTCCCATTAAAGCAACTTTCCAGATAAAGTAGTTTTTACCCTTTTTTTTTCCTTCATTGCTGAACTCAATGAAAATTTCTAGAAGGGAATCACTATTAGTTACTTATTTGTTGAAATGTCCAAAGTTGATTGAATACATTTCATATAGGCAGACCTTGAAACTGAACTATAATTACCACCACAGAATGGACCCATGATGATGGAGAATTTGTTAAGAAACAAACATGCATACATACAAAACAGGAATAAAATAAAAAGGGTGACTTTTATGGAGGAAGGGACTAGCAGCAAGGGAAATGAGGAAAGGCCTCCTGTAGGATTAGCATTTGAACTGGGCTTTGGAAAAAACTTGGAATTTTACTAGGCAGAGGTGAATAAGTAATATACGGCATGCATTGGGAATTAGGGACAAAGCCACGGAGATAGGAGTTAGAGGGTTAGGTGTGAGGTTCAGCAAATGGACTGATTTGCCTGGATTATAGAATGTCTTTTAACTCTGAGATTCTATAGTATTCGAATTTGTTCTATAGGATAGATTTTTAATTTTATAATCAAAACCTCATAGAATCAAGTCATAGAAACTGCTGTCTGAGATCATAGCAGGGGGTATTAAGAACAAGGATTTTTCCCTTCAATGACGCTGAGGGAACTCCACTTTTTCTCTGCTGCATATTAAAAACTATGATGGATCTTCCTTTTCTTAACTTAACACTAGTTCTAGCAAAAAGACAACTGTGTGTTTCAGAGGGGAAAATTTTGTAACCCTTCTTTTGATGATCTTTAAGAAATCACATGTAGGTATTCAGGCAAGGGGATAGAGTCCTCAAACAATAGATATCATTGATCCTATTGGTTTGAAATCATATTTCCTTCACATTGATGATGATAATGGCAGCTAAGTGTAGTGGGTAAAGCACTGACCTGGGAGTCAGGAGGACTTGAGTTCAAGTCTAGCCTCTGACACATAATAGCTGTGTGACCTTGGGGAAGTCATTTAACCTTGATTGCCTCACATCCAGATTCATATCCAGTTATGCCTTGATCAATATCTGGCCACTAGATCCAAATGACTCCAGAGAAGAAAGTGAGGTTGATGACTTAGCACAGCACCCCCTCACTCAAATCCAATTTATGTGTTTCAAATGGCATCACCTCTCTGATGTCATGGTCTTCTTTGAGAACAAAAGATAAACATCAATCAGCCAGTCAATCATCCTAATCAGCAATGTGAGGCTACCAACTGATTACTTCAAGTATCAAGTGAGCTATTTTATGTAAAATGCTTTGCAAACCTCAAGGAACTATTTTAATTTCAACTATTATTGGATATATTTATCCCTTTCCACATGCTTCTCCCTTTTTGTGTGTCTACCCCCTACCATGTTATAGTTTCTCTCTCTTTACTCCACAGAAGTGGAGCAAGGATACATGACCTATCCCTGAGATGGGCTCCCTCAAAAATACATAAAGAAACAAATAAAAACAGAGGATATAAAAATTAAAAAGTATTTTTTTAGGTTTTTTTTTTTTTGCAAGGCAAACAGGGTTAAGTGGCTTGCCCAAGGCCACACAGCTAGGTAATTATTAAGTGTCTGAGACTGGATTTGAACCCAGGTACCTCTGACTCCAAGGCTGGTGCTTTATCCACTATGCCACCTAGCAGCCCCCAAAAGTATCTTTTTATGAACACAATATCCCCATTTCCTTTGGCTTAGCCTAATTTTTGCTTTGTAGGAGCCATGTATCTGAAACTGTTTCCATGACTGATAAAACTATCCTTTTGTCTTGTTTTAGATGTAGAAAAACCAAACAAAACTTGAGTTCTTGCTAATAAATGCTTATTGGGCTCTTAGAGTCTCTTCTGATCTTTTTTTTTCCTCGGGAGAAAAATTGTCAAAACTGAATGATCATTTTGCTCTGAAGCACAAACCAGAAGCCAAGCCCACTGCCAAGATGTAATTTCTGGTCCAGGCAATTCCTATTTATCTGACCTAATCTTCCTTTAGGTGTAACACAGTGAAGTTGACATAGTCCCAGAAAGCTAGGATTTAGAATTTAGAATTTTGAGTATATAAGTGAGAGCCTACTGTATGTTCAGTGCTATGCTGGGTCTTGTTTGGAAGACATAGACAATTGAAGAAATCACTTCTGCCTTGGAGAAATTTACAAATTCATGTTAGAAATAAGAAAATAGTGGGTTATAGTGGAAAGAATTCTGTATTAAGACTCATAACTTAGTTTCAGTTCCAGCCATGCCAATTATTAGCTGGATAACCTTTACCTCTATGAGGGGTATGTTGTTATGTGTAAGATGGGGATACTTAGAAGGTTGGTCTCTACATAGGCTTCATTTCTCCTCTAAGTTTCGACACATATAAAACATGCATGTGAGCTATAGTGTTATTTTTTAATACATAGCAATGGGGTGGGTTTTTCCCTCTTTCAAAGAGATTTCAATTTAAGTGTATGATCTAAATTCAGATTAAGAGCAATATTTGTCCACCTATAACACAGAATTGTGAAGATCAATAAGATAATGTATATGAAAGTGTTTTGTAAATTAAGATGTGATAACATGTGATTTATTATTGTTAGCAATAATCTTATTAATAATATTAACAAAATAAACTATTATTAGGCACTACCAGGAGTAAATTGGTTGAAAAGAAACTGCTATAAAAGTTCAGAAGGAGAGAATGCAGCTGGAGTAGTCAGAAAAGGGATCATGCAGGAGGTATGACTTCAGATGATCTATGATGGTTGGCTAGGTTTGAATTTGCTTAAAAAAGAAAGGAAATAAATTTCTTCAACTCCAGATGAGGTGTTAATACATAATAGGGGTAAAGCCTTCTTCATTTCTCCAAAGCCAAGTAATTAAGACTTAGGAGAAGGAACTCAGGTATCATGGGATCATAGCCTTAGAAGACCTTATAGAGTTCTTCCAATTGAAAACCTCATTTTAGAGATGAGGAAATAGATCCAAGTGGATTAAATGACCTGCCTAACAGAGTCACAAAGGTAGTAGTTGTTAAAGGCAGCATTTGAATGCCGGTCCTTTGATTCCAGAGATCATCCTTTTTCCTTTGTACCACTCTCCCAATGTTGACTGGAAACAATGAATGACTGACATCCAGTATCATGCAAACATTGGTTCTTACAACCCCAATTTGATTCATTTCCAGCATGTCTAAAGTAGACATCACACTGCAGTATTATACTAGGTGACATTTTATACTCAAGAAAGATATGTTGCTCTAAATCTATCCCAAGCAGTTCTCTCTCTTCTTAAGATTTTTTCACTTGTCTTCTTTTATAGAAAGACTACATGTCCCTCCTTTCTGTGTTTGATTTCCATGTGCCACTGTGCATGAGTCTTAATGTCACCCACATGTAGAACAGTGGCTGCACCCGAGCCATCACGGTGAGATGTCTAAAGGGGTGTCAGTAGATTGGACAGGGTATAATTTCAGTCAATGTGCTCTTGTCTTATTTTAGTTCAACATCATTTCCCAGTTGCAATTCTTTTGAATGACACAGAGAATGCAAAACAACATAAAAGGCCTGCCTGGAGGCAGATCTGTGTCCATGTAAAACTTTAATTATTCTTTTTGAATCCTATATAATAATGCACTACCCCAATTTCTTGCATAAAAGTCTGATGGGGAAAAAATGTGTCACCTGTACAAGTATTTTTATTTTTTGTGTGTGTGTGTGTGTATGAGATAGTCCTTATATTTTTAGAACAACTGAACAAAAGGAAGGCCTTCCCTAATCAAGAGTATTCTTTAGGTATGGTACATCAGACAGTATTTGTGATAAATTGAAAATAACTGCTCTTTTTTTTTGTGTGGCACTTAAAGTATTATGTCTTTTGAAGGCATTTTATCTATGTTTTTTGCATATTAAAATGATAACATTTAGAAGTGCCAAGTTTCTGTGTGACCTTGGATAAGTCACTTGCCCACCTTGGGCCTTAGTTTCTCCATCTGCAAGATGAGAAATTTGAAATAGGTAACCTCAGAGATACCTTCCACCTCTAAGATGCTATGATTTTTAGTAATCAATCAATCAACCAATCAATCAATATCTGTTAAGTGATTATCATGTGTTTAGCACTCTGGCTAACTGCTGGGAATTCAAAGACAAAAGGTAAACAGTACCTGTCTTCTAGGAATTTATATCCTACTGAAGAAGACAAAATATAGGATAACTTAGGAAAAGTAGGCATTAGCAGATGGAAGAACCAGAAAAATTTCCAAGTTTCAGCTACAAAATCAGTCTGGGAAGACCAAAAATATTAAATTTGAGGGCTGTGGAGAGTGAAAAGCAAAAAAAAGTGAAATCAACCAGATTTCAGGTTATTATTTTTTTTTTTGAAGATCAGACTTAAGTTTTTGAGTCCACTGTAAGACAAGTAATGAAAATCCTTTTGTGCTGAATTGTCAGGTATCATTTAGATTATGTCAATGAAGTCTGATTATTTCTTACAGACTAAACCAAGACTCTGAAAGCATCTTTTGACACTATCTCAACTCAGTGTGGGGGATGTGGAAGGGACTTGGGAAATGGGGACGGTTCTCTATAGATCTCTGCCCCCCCCCCCAAGTTATAAGCAAAAATTGACTCTGTGTGGCCACTTCTGGTAAGAGGAAAACCTAAAACAGATGATCTCCTATGGAGTCAAATCCAAGAGTTGATAATGGATGATATTTGAGCTGGAGAGGCCTCTCCTTCTTTTGAAAGCTGTCCAGAAATATTACCTCTGCGTCCCAGACTTAAAGACATAATCATTCTAATGCTAGCTATAACTGCATAATCATGTGGTAGTGTTTTTGTTTTAAAACTTAAGTTTATTTATAAAACTAGAACTATATAGAGCTATTGGCTGTAGGATGGTGTAACCCCATGGGGTGGGTATTTGAAATTTATCCCCATCTCCCCCCACAACACACACACATACATACTTCCAAATCTGAAGACAAAAGTAACATGTCAAAATTATTTGGGAATCTCTGACACTCATTCAAAATGACAATTTTTTTTCTCCCTTGATCTTCTTTCAGGATCAGAAATGACTCCTTTGATTGGTCATTGTAGGTTTCCTTGATTATTTTATGGCTTAGCATTAAATGTTTTTTCATGTGTGTCTTCTTTGGGTCATGAGAACCCAGCTTTCTACTTAGAGGCAGCAAGTGGCACAGGGGATAGAACATTAGGCCTTGAATCAGAAAGACATGAATTCAAATCCAGCCTGTACAAAAGTGTTAGATGTGTTACCCTAAGCAAGTCACTTAACCACTAGCTGCCTCAAATTCATCCAAAAATGATAATCCACAAATGATCAAATGAGAGAATATTGGTTAAGAGCTTAGCTGACAAAAAGTAGGTGCTTTTTCAACACTTATTCTCTTCCCTCCTCCCTATCCTTTTGTAGAAGATTTTCAGAATTTAGAGGGACATTACTAATATAAAAAAAAAAAATTAGTCTCATGTAAACTTCCCTATTTCAAAAATCCATTTCTCCTGATTCCGTGAAAGCACCTCTCTGGAGGCCTACTCTGGTGTTTCCAAGGGGCATGGATTCTTGAACATAATACTAAAGAGAGGACAGTAGAATATACCATGGTAGAACATAGGATGATGAGGCTGCAGACCTGGGTATATATACCCCTTGCCCTAGGAACAGTTAGCTGAGGACAGAGAGATTCATCACCAGGTTGGTTGCATATTCTTTGGTCATAACAAAGAACTGTTTACTAAGTCAATTGAAGTTCAGGACTCAAGATAAAATTCATAGATAGGGAAGGGAGAGTAGGGGAGTAGAAAAGAAGAGAGAAGGACAGGGGAGAGTAGAGTAGGTGATAGAATGAGAGAAAAGAGAAGAGGAGAATCAGGAAAAAGAGAGAAAAGAGGAAAGGAAAGAAAAGAAGAAGGGAGGTGAGAAGGGGAGAGAAGGTAGCAGAATAATGGAAGGGAGAAAGAAAGGGAGAAGGAAGGATGAAGAGGAGAGAAGGTGAAAGAAGAGGGGATGGAAAAGGAGGGAATAGGGAGTTGGGGAAAAAAGAGAGAGAGAATATGTATATATGTGAGTCATTTCCCTAAGCTTATACCTGACCTATAGGTAGATGAAAATAATAGATTCCCTGTTATTTATTTTGATTTTTTTGGGGGGGGGCAATTTTCCATATATAAAAGCAATATGTACAACAGCTGTACTTTTACAAGGAAGGGGACTAATGATGCAAATGCAAGTGGTGTTTAGCAGGAGCAAAATCTAAGAGACATCAGCAAAGTTCAAGCTCAATTCAGATTCTATGAACCAACAGTGTTTAGTCCCGTTCAATTTTCCTCTCAATTGTTTGGGCAACCTAACGTTCAAAGTTCTATAATTTACACCCAGGAGGCATTCTTGGCCTGGAGCCGGCTAACAAGCAGTGACCTTGTGCTAACTGTCTGTCAAAAGTGGTCACTCTAAATTTGTTGTTAGCAAAAGTAAGCTTTGGTGCCTTTCTTTAGAAACATAATAGACAGCTTCACTTTCACACCTCTTAATAGTCTTTTTAAAAATAGTTTCTCTAGCAGGAGGCTTTTTTGGGACACAGTGCTTTACACCTCTGTATTTTCAGAGTTTATTGGGATGATTTTTATTTTTTATATGTTTTTTACCCGAAATTTCCTGATGCCATACTGTGCTGCTGCCAGTTTAGAGGCTCCAGCTGTTGTGAGTCACAAGGGTAGGCTGTCAATGGCAACTGGGTCTCAGAGGGAGGAAGCTTCATTTGTGAAGCTGAGATTAACCCTTCAAGGCCTGCTCTGAAGCTTCTGCTGTCTGGAGCATGAATTCCCAAAGGTGAAGCAGACTGGAATGTCCCTTTTGCTCTAAAATATGCAGGATGTTGTGGTCAAAACAACAACACAGGAGAATTTCCAAATCCTTGGCTAGACCTCAGGATAATAATAGCTAGCAACAATAGGGCAATTTAAGATTTGAAAGATACTCAGCATAAATTATCTCATTTGGTTCCCATTCTACAGATGAGGAAAGGGAGACTTCAGGGCTTAAGTGGCTAAGGCAGGGTTTGAATTCAGGTCTTCCTGACTGTGAGACCAGGACTCTGTTCAATGCACCACCTAATAATCTTTGACCTCTGTCTTCAGACCTTCACCTTCTTCAGTGCTAGGGTATTTTATCATCCCCATTTCCATAGTCTCCATTTCTAGGAGGAATTAGCTATGGTTTCCTCTCCTCCATGTGTCCAAGAACAGGAAAAACATTCATGATCTGGAACTCTTCAAAGCTACCTTTTATCAATTTTGGTAAATTTGAGATGGGGATAGGAGTAGAATTGGTAGAATCTTTTGAGTTTTATGGACAGAAGCAGATCCAAATCCTGGTCCTTTGTGATGGGGGAAAAGCATGTAAACTCAGAGCCACAAGTTCTTCATCTTTAAAATTAAAGGGGTTGCTGTCTATCAAAATATGCATAGCAGCCCATTTTTAAGGTAGCAAATAACTGGAGAGAAGGTAGATGTGCAGGAGCTAAGGAAATGGATAAAGTCTGGTACAAGAATGTAACATAACATTTCTGTAACCTAAGAAAGGATAAATAAGAGGAATGAAAAGAAGCATGGGAAGATCTGAAGATTTGTAAGGACTGATATAAAATAAAGTTAATGGAATTAGAAAAGAAGTAGACCTGACTTCAACAATGCAAATCAGCAATATTAACAATAAACTTTCTCTCCCAAGTTGCCAGGGATTTTCTGTTCAACAAATGGTCCCTTGGCCCTGGTCCTTATCTTTCTTGACCTCTCTGTTGCATTTGGGACTATTCCTCCAAAACAACGATTACGTCTGGCTCTCAGAAGAGAGGAGAAAATGTCCTCCCTTTCTTCTTTACCAAAGTGGGGAGCAATTACTGTGGAACATTGTATAATAATGTCAGCTCAGTAGGTTCCTTGGTTTGTTTTAATTACTTTTCCCCTATCTCCCCCTCTTTTATAGAATGACTCTGGATATAAAGATATAGGTATAGGATTGGAATTTTAAGTCAATTTATAATTGACAAAATAAATAAGGGGTTTGGATTAGTTGACTTCTTTGATTTTTTTTTTGGTTCTAAATCTATATTCCTATAATGTCCTGTATTATGATAAGATAAAGTTTGGCAGAGCAGTGTAGTGGAAAGAATTTTGACCTAAAGTCAGGAGATCTTAGTTAGAATTTTGCTTCTAACATACTTCTCTTTTGTTCTTCAATACCTAGTTCCCTAGTCCTGTTGTTGGTCTTGACTGATGAAGCTCTAATCTGGGATAGTTCCCATCATTTACTCTGCCCCCTACTTCTTTAGAAACTAGAGAAAGCCCCACACCAACATGATTCATTAAACACTTTTGTTATCTAATCTTAAGTAGGCCCTCACCAAAGCAAGGTAATCCTTTTATTCCTCTCCAATTGACTAGCTATCCCAGACTCCATAAATAAACATTGTAAACCTTTTTCCACCTCAAGCAAGGTCTTCCCTCACTCTTTCAGTTGAGACTTTTGCATAATATTTTATGGAAAGAAAAATCAAGGCTATCCATTGAGAGATTAGTTAGGTCAGTGTGAATAGAGCTTGTGGGTTTAGAATCAGGAAGATTCATCTCTTCCTTCTGAGTTCAGAATCTGACTTTAGACTCTTATTAGCTGTGTGACCTTGGGAAAGTGACTTCACACTGTTTGCCTCAGTTCATTACTTATAAAATGAACTGGAGAAGAAAATGGCAAACAATTCTAGTATCTTTGCCAGGAAAATTCCAAATGCGTTCATGAAGAATCAGACACTACTGAAAAACAACTGAACAATGAAAAATCATAGAGAACCAAGTCTTCCATGTCCCCTTCATCTGACAGCCCCTTCTCTTCATCTCATAGTCCCCTGATACCACCCCACATCATTTTCTCCTTTTCTCTAGTCTCTGATGAAAAGGTGGCCTTTCTTCTCACCAAGACCAGTCTTTTACTGTTCATATACTCTTGATCTCATCTCTTGCTCCAAATTTTACAAACCCTCACTCCTGTCTTCGCAACCTCCATTGTACCCTAATCTTCAATCTCTTCCTGTCTTCTGACTCCTTTACTTTGTTCCCACAAACATTCCTGTTTCCTCCATCTTCACAAAACCATTACTTGATCTTATCATCATCATTTGACCTATCATTACCATCTTTTCTCCTTTTCTCCATCAAAATTTTCTCCAAAGCTCTTATATTCAGTGCTTATACTTCCTTCTCCTTCTCACTCTCTTCTAAATCCTCTATGATCTAGTATTAGCCCTTCACTCATCTGACCTGCTCTATCCAAGGTAACCAATGAACTCCTACCAACAAATGGCCTTTTCCCAATTCTTTTCCTTCTTGACCTTTGCTCTATTTGGGACTTCGAACCACCCCTTTCCTCCGAGTTTTCTCTCTAGGACACAGCTCTCTCCTGATACTTTTCCTTTCTGCCAGACAACTCCTAGGTTTCCTTTGCATGATTTTCATTCAGATTGCACTTATTAATAGCAGGTTTCCCCAAAAAGTCTCTTATTCTTTTTCTATGTAAACTTTCTCTCAATGACCTTATGCTCCTGTACATTTAAAAACCCCCCCATCATATCTATGCTGATGACTCCTAGATTTCTATATTTAACTCTGTATTTAATTTCTATATTCAGTTTAATTTTTATATTTAACTCTCTTCAACTCCAGTCTGGTACCATCAACTGTGTATTAGATATTTAATGGGGCAGCTAGGTTGCACAGTAGTTAGAGCACCATCCCTGGAGTCAGGAGGACCTGAGTTCAAATTTGACCCTAGACACTTAATAATTATTTAACTTGTGACCTTGGGCTAGTCATTTAACCCTATTACCTTGCCAAAAAAATGGACATTTAAAACTGGATGTACAATAGATGTTTCAAATTTAGCAAACATCAAATAAAAGTCATTATTCTGTACACACACACACACACACACACACACACACACACCCTTTTCCCAACTTTCCTATTATTATTGGGAGGCAACAGATTACTGTCAGTCAGTTTGGTGTCATCCTCAACTCCTTACTTTCATACATATCTCCATATGTCCAGGTGAAATCTTATTGTTTCTTTATCTACAACATCTCACATACAGATTTCCTTTATGCTCACACAGTTACTATCCTTGTTCAGAATGTCATTATTTCTTATTTGGTCTCCCTGCCTCTCATTTTACCCCTTTACAATCCATCTTCCACCCAGCTTCCAAAGTGACTTTCCTAAAGCACAGATTTCATTATTTCCTTCCTAGGTGTATCCTTGCCATCACCACCCAGAAAACTCCAGTACCTTTCTGATGTCTCAAGGAACAAATATATTACTCTCAGTTTGACATTTAAACTAAGTCCTAGTTCCCTTTAACCCATCAGACTTCTTACACATTACTCTGCCTTACATTCTAGCTTTCCTGGCTTACTCATTGACATTATTACAGATGTTCCATCATCTCCTTTCTCCATGCTTTTCTAGTTGCTGTCCTCCTTTCCCCCAAATTTGGAGTACATTCCCTTCCTCTCAGTGTTTTCTGGAATTCCTTCTTTCCTTTAAGACTTAGCCCAAGCACAACCTTCTTCACAGGAGTGTTTCCTTTTCCTTCTATCTGCAAGCTTCCCCAAACTTCTTGGATTTATTTCGCATATATTATAATTGTAATTATGTACATGTATGTATTCATATGTACACATGTTATATCCTTCATTATACTGTAAGCTAATTGAGGGCAAGGAGTATTTAAGCAGCTTTTGAATTTGTATCCCCAGAACTTAATAAGTAACTGACACATGGTAAACACACAGCTCCACTGAATGACTGATTATGTTTTATTAGTTATGGAAGCCTGATTAAGTCACTGTTCAGTTTCTTCATTTGTAAAATATTAAACTTCTTAGTACTTGCCTTTACTTACTCAAAGGGTAGTTTTGAATAAAGTGTTCTGTAACTGTAATTTATTAATCTTTGGAACTTAGTACAGAATATACACACATATATATGTATATTATATTATATTATATTTTATTTATTCATTCACTTATATATTTAAATAACTATTGAATTGAACCAAATTTTCACCACATCCTTGTCTTGAGCAAAGAGATAGATTGAAAGACCATCAATTCAGAACTGGAAATACTTTTAAAAAATCATCTCTCTTAAGTTCTCCCTTTGCATATAAGGAAACTGAGACCAGGGAACTGAAGTGATTTGCAAGCTAGAAGAATTTGCTTTCTCTTGATTATGGCTACTTCCATATAGCAATCCATTGTTATTATTTAGGGGCTAGTGCACTCATTGTTGGCCATGGGAAATGTCTGGCATGCTTGATATCTAGGGTTTCCTGGGCAGTGCTTCAGTTGCACTTACAACTCCACTTGGTTGGCTGAGTGAAATAGGACCTGCTCCTTTAGCTATTGGAAAGAAGCCAGATGTGGGAAATTGGAAATGATGACTCAGTGATGGGCATAAGAAGGACTGCTGACCAAGACAGCCAAAAATTTATCACAGCAGCAGTTGCTCCTAAAGTTTCATGTCTACATTGAAATGACATTATATTAGAATTATTCCATCATCTAAGCAATATGTCAAATTGGATGGAGATTGGTATTGGGGGCAGGGCAGAATGACTTGGCCTGATGATATATTGGGGAGTTCTAAAAATGTTAAGACCATTTAAAAATATTATTTTGGTAATTCTAGGAATAGAAGGACATAGGATGTCACATGTGAACAGATAAGATGGAAGAAAAATGAATCCCAACCATTGTGAGATACAGGTCTACCCCTCTTATTAAAAAGTTCAGTAATCCAAACCTGCATTTGCTAAATAGCAAAATGAATCAAGTCTTCTCTCCCTCCTATTACTATTTAAACACCTATAGATAATCTTTTTTGTAATGCCCACTCATGCATTTGGTTTAAATCTGATATGGAACTTTGACAAGTTTTCAAAATCCTTCCCAAGCCATGAAACTGTTACCAATTCTTTCTCCCCTCATCACTCTTCCCCCACCCCAGCCAGATGTTTCATAGGCTATGAAAAATTCAGGCATTAAAGGGATATGAAAATTGTGTTATTTTGAATTATAATTATTTGTGGCTCTGTTTTTTCTTTTTTAAAATATTTATTTGTATCCTTTGTTTTAATATCACCTGTATTTCCAAATATGACCCTCCTCTTCTTATCAGTAATTCCTAACATAATAGAATCATTAATTTAGACCTAGAAGGGATTATCTAGGTCATATAATCCATCTCTCTTATTTAGAAATGAGGGAACTAAAGCCTGGAGGAATCCAACGACTTGTCCAAGGTCACACAGATAATGTTTCACAGAGTGAAATTTGAACTGTCTCTAACTCTGAATTGGGGATTCTTTCAACTCTATGACAGCATCTCACTAAAAAGAAAAAAAAATAAGACAATAATTGTAATTAACCAAACATTTGAGATTGACAGTATTTATAATGTTCCATACCCATAGTCTCCCAATTCTACAATAAAAGGTGGGGAACACATTTTATATTCTCTTCTTGGAGTACTAGATTAAGCAATATAATTACACAGTTTAATTTCTTTTGTCATTTTTGTTACTTGAATTTACATATTATAGGCATTATGTGATAGTTTTCCTGGTTCTACCAACTTCCTTCTGCATCATTTTATGTTTTCTAATGTTTCTTTGAATTCAATACATTTATCATTTTTATGATGCAGTAATATTCCATTACATATATGTATATATGCCATGATTTTGTCCACTTCTAAATTAATAATATTCATTTTGTTTCTGCTGCTTCACTACAACAAAAATATAAATATTTTAATATGTATGGGACATTTCTTTCTGTCTCTGACTTTCTTGGGGCATATATCTCTCTGTAGGTACCTTTTTTTTTATCATGATTCCAAAATGCTTTGCAGAATGGAAATATTTCACAAATAGGACATTAATTTGCCTACCTTTCTTAGACTTCTCCAACAGTGACTATTCTCATCCTTTGTAATCTTTGTCAATTTGTTAGATAGGACCTGAAACTTCATAACTATTTCAGCTTATATTTCTCTTCTTAGGGAGTTAGAGCAATTGCTCATATAGTTATGAGCAGTAGTTTGCAATTCTTCTTTTAAGAATTATTCATTCATGTACCTTGTTTACTTGCTTATTGGAGAATGTCACTTTGTCTTTATTCAAGATTTATAGATTTATATAGAAATGCATTGATTCCCTAAATATCTTAGCTCTCAGATTCTTATCAGAGTCATTGATGCAGAGACTTTTCCCCATCTATAGCTTCTTTTCTATTGCTATTTGCACAAATATTGTTTGTACAAAAGTTATTCAATTCTGTGCAATTAAAATTGTCTATTTTTATTTTTTTATGATCTCTATCCTTTGCTTAGTTAATAATTCTCACTTTAATAATAGCTTTGGGGATTTTGTGTCTTATCTTTCTTACTAGTTCATAAGTTTCTTGAGGACAGCTACTGTGTGTTATAATATTTATATTTCCCCCAGAATGTTCTGCACATAGAAGATGTTTAATATGTATTTGATTTCTTTGATTTAAAATGAGCATCATTTATTCAATTTTGTATTTCTGCTAGTTAATGGAGACAAACAAACCACTTAGATGGCTTTATTTTCTATCACTTGTTTTATATTATCATATATGTATTGTCTCAGGCTCTTGAAATCCATCTAGAAATAATATCTAGTTCAACACACCCAAAATCCCCCTTGCCCATTTTATAGATAATGAAATGAAAACTGGAAACATTAAGTGATTTACTTAGGGTGATTGTACTTTTAGGTAGCAAAGTCCTGCATGATGATATCTCTGACCTCAGGGCCTGCTTAAAGTTGTTCCAAACCAGTCCCAGCTCTCAGTCTGGATAGATCAGACCACTTGACCTATTGATCATCATGTCACTGAAAATTCCTAAATTAAAAAGAGAAAAAGGAGAAAGGAATTGGCAGCTGCTGGAGAGTATTGAAAAGATGGAAGTGGCTAAAATATTTTTAAATGGTTTTTTCCGCTTATAGGCAAGAGGTTATATTGCAAGTTCAGTGCTAATTACAGTTATTTACCAACGGGAAAAAAATTCATGTGAAAGAGAAGAAAATTTGGTTCCAAAAAATGTGCATTGGTTTCTGCAGCCTGGGCCAGTTTGTGCCCATACAAGGGTGCTGAGATATGAGCTTTCTCTCTATAGTATGTGAAGTGGGCAAAATAACTCACAGGTGTCAAAGGCACAAAAGATTTATACTTGTCTGACCTATGAGAAGATAAATCTCAGTTCTTTCCTTATGACCACGAGACATGCCTTTAAGTGTAATGAAAATTTAGCATTTTTCTCCTAATTGTCTTCTATAATTTTGTCAGATTTATTAAAACAAGATTTTCTGGGGGTTTAATTTTTTTTCCTTTTTACTGGTAGATTGTGCTCTTTAGTATCATTTTACATAATTTAATACAATTTGTTCCATCCATTGATTTTCATGGGGATACAAGCTGTTCGTTTGTGAGAAAGCTGGCATAGGAGTAAGTGTTGGCAAAGAGTCACCTCCAGGAGTTTATTCAGATTTCAAAGTTGTATGGGGGCTTCGGCCATTTTGAAGCAGATTAATTTTCAGTTTTGCTCCAGATACCCTTTTCTGGTGATTTCTCCCTCCTGATAAGACTTTGGCCCTGTTAGCAAGTTGCCCTTGTTCGGCCTGGGAAAGCACAGGCTGGATTTGGGGAGTGAGGGTGACTCTTCGCAGTGTGTCACACTGACTGAGAGAACACAGGTGTTTCTTAATTATTTGTGCAGAAGGAAAAGTAATGCTGAGCGGATGTACTGTAATGATTAGAACGCTGGAGATGACAGTCCAGGGGAAGTCAGTTTCGTCTTGTAAGAACATTGTTCTTCCTTGGATTGCTTTGTTATCAAAATATATCAAACTCTATGCATCATATTTCTTGGTGATGATTGTTGTTTTTGTTGTTTTAAATGAATCCTAAGAATATTAAGTATCTGCCAAACTACTCAAAAGAAAGACAGAGACAAGAGAAAATGAGAGAGATAAAGAAAGGGAGATGAATAGATAGAGACACAGAGAAAGTAGAAGGCAAAGAAACAAAGAAGGACAAGAGGGAAGAAGGGGGAGAGAGAATAAGAGGGAGTAAGAGAGTGAGAAGGAGAAAAGGAGAGACAAGAGAAAATAACAAAGAAATAGAGGAGGGAAGGAGAGATAAAGGAGGAAGAGGGAGATGAAGAAGTAGAAATATAGGGAGAGGAAGATAGAGATGGAGGAAGAAAGTGGAAGATAAAAACAGTAAGAAAGACATGGAGAGAGAAATTCAGATGGAGAGGAGAAAGAGGTGGGGGAGGGGGAGAGAGAGAGAGAGAGAGAGAGAGAGAGAGAGAGAGAGAGAGAGAGAGAGAGAGAGCCAGATTGTCAATGATGTGTCAAGCCAAAAAAAAATCCTTTGGCCAGAATATGGTGAGAAATTCAGCATATCCCTTTTCACATTGTTGGGTCTCAGCTCCCAGCCCTCTGAGGTCTTCCCAAGCCTTTTTCCCAGTCAACTAATACTTGCTTTCTTCTTCATAACCCTAAGATTATGAGGCAGTATTGTATAATGGCTAGATTTTGGACCCTTAAATTAGGAAGACTTGAGTTAAAATCTGCTGTCTGACATTTTGAAAGTGAATCCTTAATTGTCAAATAACACAATCTTTCTGAACCTCAGTTTCCCCATCTATAAAACTGAGATAATAATGTCTACCTTGAAGGATTATTGAAAAGTTTAAATATACATAAATTAATTTGAGAAATAGAAAAAACCATAAGATTACATACATGTGTTTTTATTACTGAGGGAGGCAGAACAAAGGGATACAACCAAAGCCTATGAAACAATTTCTCAAACTCAGTCTTTCCTCCCCTTGGAATCTTCTGCTTTGGCTTTTAGGTCCTTGCCATAGGGGAATTGTAGCAAGGACCAAATCCATTTTTATTCCTGTATCTTTGTCCCCTCTTTCTACTTGATTCTGTCCTATAGAAGAATTATTGACACAATAGGGAGAGTGAGCCCCCTTCCACAAAGAATTTTACATAACCCAACCTCATATTGTATTGCTTTGTGCTCTTGGTCTCCCATCTGGTGAAGACAAGTCTAGCCCTAGAATTTAAGCTTCAGACAGGGTCACCTAGAGAAATGAGCCAGATTCTCCTGCAGGATCAGGAAGACAAAAATGACTCCATTGATCTGCTCTGTAGAAGATAAAGCTTGTGTTTGATATATGAACTGTCAGGAACATGGGGGAATTGACCAGAAATCCTCCTTTCCAAAGGGACTAATATGGCTCATGATTACTTGATTTCTGGCTCAGTGAGAGTCAAATCAAACTGTTCCTTTTATTGAACCCCCTTGAAATAATAGGCACCCTCCTGTCACTATTTTCTCCCAGTATATCTGCAAAGTAGTTGCAGAGCCTGGAGATCCTGGATGTGTCACCCAGGCAGTATAGGATGCAGCCACTTCTGGGGTGGAAGCCATCCTCTGCATGTGGGCAGCCCAGACAATGATGAATAATCTATTCCCTGGAAACCCTAGGGGAACACTAAGTAGGCCAAATGAAATGATCTGAGCTGGAATCTATCCAGGACACCAGGGCTAATCCTTGTCTCTGTGCTGAAAGAGCCTTGGGGTCTGGAGTAACTGTAACTGGTCACAACCTGGATGCTCTCTGCCATTCCAAAGCTGACCCTATCCCCCATCACCTCCCACTTCACTGCCCCAGAGCTCCATGGAATCAGGACTGAGGGAGAGGGTATAGGGGTTATCCCAGGAAAAGGTAGGCAGGTCCTGTGATTATCCTATAAATATTAGGGTTTGCTCAAGATTGTCTCTCCTCCAGGGACACTAGACTATCTTTTTCCATTTTATAATATACAAGAGAATATCATAGCCCTAGGGGAAATGATCTTCTTTTCCTTTCTTTTTTCCTTCTTTCCTTCCTTCCCTTTTTTCTTTCTCATTTCCTTTCCCTTCCTCCCTTCTCTCCTTCCTTTCTTTTCCTTCCTTCCTCTTTCTTTTTCTTTACTCCTTCCTTCCTCCCTTCCTTTCTTTTTTCCTCTTTCTTTCTTTCTTTCTTTCTTTCTTTCTTTCTTTCTTTCTTTCTTTCTTTCTTCCTTCTTTCCTTCCTTCCTTCCTTTCTTCCTTTCTCTCTTTCTTTCTTTCCTTTCCTTTCCTCTCCTCTCTTTTTCATTCTTTCTTTTCTTTCCACAACAGAGAAATAAGTAAGAATAGACATAGTTCTTACAGGTTCAATATAACTGCCAGTATAGAATTTACAACTTCTTTGGGCTAAAAGAAACATCAAGAATTACCTAGTTCAATTTCCTTAATTTACAGATGAATAACTGAGTCTAAGTGATTTGACTGAGATCACACAACTATTTGGTGGCACACCTCCACTAGAAACCATGTATGTTGTTTCCCAGAACAATTTTCTTTCTACTATATCCCATAGAATGAAAAATACTGATGTTTTAACACATACCAGAGTGGAGCTTAGTGTAAATAAGGACTGGTAAAATAGAAAGAACACTGGATTGGGAACCCAAAGGCCTGGGTTCAAAGGCTGGCTCTGCTACAACCTCTAGGGCTTCAGTTGATCCATCTATTAGATATGAAATGATGGACTAAATGATTCTCATAACCTAGTTCAGTGCCCACCATATTTTAGGCACTTAGTAATTACCTTGAACTGACTTAAATTGATGAGTTTTTTAATATGTATTCTTGTTGTTGTTCAGTCATGTCTAACTCTTGGGGTTTTCTTAGCAAAGATCTTGAGTAGTTTATCATCTCCTTCTCTAGCTCATTTTACAGATGAGGAAACTGAGTCAGGGACTATCTTAGGTCATGTAGCTGTCTGAGGCCAACTTTGAACTTAGGTCTTCCTGACTCCAGGTCTGATGATCTAGCCACATGGATACCTAGCTGTCTTATAAGATTCCTTGTTTGACTCTAAATCCTACAACCCTGTTTTATTGTACTTCTCTTTATTACTCACACTTCCCCCAAAAGCGCATAGTAGGAAGGTTTATCTGATTTTGCTGATATAGGAAGTGTATTTAATTCAATGCTGTGTGAAGTATAATTGATTTATTCATTCACATATTCATTTGACAAAATCAAGATTAAAGCCTAGGGATGCTAGAAATGTTCCTGCTTTTGCCAGGCATAAGTTAGTGGCAGTCTTTGGTGACCAGGGCTCACCATCAATTAACTAGAACCAAGAGATTATTGGCCTAGCTTGTATAGTTAATTTACTGAATAACTCTGAGAAATTGGCTAAAATTTCTTTCTCTTTTGGCGGGGGGGAGTGGGGTGGGAGCTTTGGTGACAACTATCAATTGACTCACCCTGTCTTTCTTGAACAACTATTATGTACTCAGTTTTATGCTAGTCCCTTTGGAGTCTGTGAGGAGTAGACAACATGACTCCTGCTTCTAAGAACTCAGTCTAGCCTATGAGAAAAGGATATCACGTAAAAACATATAAAACCAGCAGAAGAAACTAAATAAACTCCTCTAAGAAATGTGCATAATGAAGAGTAAAAAGATTTATATAAACTAATGCAAAGTAAGAAAACCCAGGAGCACAGTACAGAGACTAAAAGGAAAGTACACTTACAAAACAAAGTTGAATGTTATTAAAGTATAAAAATGAAGCTCGGCCCAAAAGAAGAAATATGAGAATGTATCTTTCTCTCTTATTTGCAGAGGTGGGGAACTATGGGCGTGGAACACTACATAGAATATTTGACCTTGTTATTGTGTGAATTAGCTTTGGTGAATCACTTTTCTTCCTTTTAAAAATTCTTTATTAGAAGAAATGAAAAATGACTTTCTAAAAGGGAAGGAGCATGGAGATAGTGAGAAATTATATCCTTCACATGGTTGAGGTATAAACACAAGATATCAACAAAAAGATTTGTGTAATGTAGAGTGAACTATGAGTGCAAGAGAGGCAGGACATAGTCTATACAAAATGGTTATATGTTACATCTCAGCCCCACCCTTCCTCTAACTGGCCTTGTCATCCTTCAGTAAAGAAGGCTGTTCATCCCCTCTTTACAAAAAAGCATCTCACCACAAAGTCCGGTTACCCCAGAGCTATCGTCCTGTTTGGACAGGACTATAATGGGTCTAGACTTCCAGACTTGAGCTGCATCTACTCTTGGACTTAGCTGTGGAGCTGTGTGCTCTGGACCTAGGCTATAAGGCAGATTGGGGTGACTGGGAGAACCCCCAAATCAGTGTTGCAGGTTATGAGGTCTAAACACCACATGAAAGTTGCCTTTTTTATTGCTCACCAAGCCAATTGCTGAAAAGCCAATTTGCAAATGAATCACATTTATTGACACCTTCTGGATCAAATAACAGATGCATCCTGTGCTGTTCCATGTGATCAGCAAAAGAAGAAATCCTAAAGCTGTTTCTGTGGTCAAAACACAGCTTCTTTTTTCAGTACCAAGCCTTCTTCTTGTTAAGATCTCTAGTTAAAAATAAATAAATAAGGTTCTCCTCTAATGCAGAGAACTCAAGGTTTGTTTCCCTAGAATCTTCACTTAGAGACTCACTAAGCTCAGGTCTGTCTTGGTCCCTGGGATAGGCAGCCAAGCATTCTTTCTGCTCTCTCTAGATTCAGTGCTTTTTGTAACCCCATTGAAGCAACCATGAGCCTTGCTCTCTTTTTTTCCCTGGCCATCTGCTTGAAGCATCTGGTAATCAGGTGTAAGCCCCCACACCCAGAGCACTCATGCTTAAATTTGCAGCTACCTTGCCACCCACATTGGCTTTTGTTTCACTGCCAACACATACCTCTTTGTGTGCTGGAAACTGGATTTGGGATTGAAATCTGACTGTCGACTCAGTGAAATCAGGATGGCCAGAGTGACACTCAGCATTTAGTGATTGCTTCTAGTCCCTCTATCTTTTTGGATCTTGTTGTATCCTTAGAAGATACAACAAGGAGTGGCAGGGACAGTACTGGACAGGTTATCAGGGGATACAAGTTTTATTTTGGGCTCTTTTACCAGCTTGCACTGTGTACTTGGGCAAGTCCCTTTTCTTCTATGGATTTCCTTTCTGTCATCTGCAAGATAAAGAGATTGGATGAGCCAGTTGCTGAGATCCTTTCAGTTCTAAATCTCATAGTCTTTTGAATAGATTGATTATAACTAAGTAGTTCCAATATGCCCTCACTTTACTAGGTGGGGCAGTGGATAAAATGCTGTTTCTAGAGAGGCAAGAAAAATCTGAGTTCAAATGTGACCTCAGGCACTAATAGCTATATGACTCTGGGCAAGTCACTTAACCTCTGCCTCAGATTTTCTCATCTGTAAAATGGGGAATAATAGTAATAATAGGGTTGTTATGCAGATGAAAAAAATAACCTCTCTGCCTCAGTTTTCTCATCTTTAAAATGGGTATAATAATAGTAGTAGGTTTGCTATGAGGATGAAATAATAACCTCTCTGCCTCAGTTTCCTCATTTGCAAAATGGTGATAATGATAATAATAGAATTGTTATGAAGATGAAATTATAACTATAAAGTGCCTAACATGTGCCTGGCATATAGTAAACATTATCTAAGTATTAGTTATTATTATGTGTTCTTGATCCTAGTGACCTTCACTGAGAAAATGGACTTCTGCAAATGATAAATGTTCAGGAATTCTTAGAGGGTGAGAAGGGCATTACTGTTTGTTGTTCTCTTTCTCCATTTGAGTAAAATAAATATCAAATATATTGTTCTCCATACAGAAGAGGCAAACTCATAGTTTCCTTATCTTATATATTTTTTATTATTTCAAGATATCATGTGAGGTAAATATAAAGCAAGTATTATTACCACCAATTTTACAAATTTGGAAACTGAGGTAAAGTGATGTATCCATGGCAAATCACCTATTTAGTGCTAGAACTGGGCTTTGAAGCAGATCTCTTGATTCCAGAGCCAGTACCCTAGATACTACAGACCTACCATCTAATCTGGGAATCTCTGTTTAACACCTTTATCTAATAAAAAAAGAGTCACTTCCAATTTAGTAGGAAGACATAAATGGACTGTAACTGTTCAATCCACCTAATTTTCACCAGCTCTTAAACTTTTTGATGGGTGTGGTGAAAAAGATCTGGGAAACATTCCTTGGACTGGCATCTTTGTTTCTTTCTTCTGCCCTGCCCCACCCCATCTTCCTTTAAAAACTCAATTCCCTTCTTCATTTAAGAATTTCCTCTGATCTGTAGCACATCTGGGAGAGAACTCAAAGAACAAAAGCAACTCAATTTTCTCTAGAAGTCCATTTCTCTTCCATTCTGATGACATTCTCCCTACCTATCCTAAATGTTAGGGTGAGAATGAGAGATGAACCTGGTGCTTAGATCTCCAGCTAATCCATAACCAAAATGAACTCTGTTCTTCCCAAACAAATCCCAGGAACTAGGACTAAGTTAGATAAGTCCTCCTGTTCATATGGAAATTAGAGCTCACAAATGTCTACTTGCCTCATTCCAAACTAGATGGCTCCCAGCTGTGCACACAGGTTCAAAAGGCCAGTGAGTTCCTCCACCTTCTCAGTTGTCAAAGTAGGCCCCTACTTTGTATGGAGTCACACAAAAATCATAGGAAACTAGGTTCAGTTATATTTGGGCCTTCTGCAAGTGCACCTTTCTGGTTCCAACAAGCCACAAATAAGAAAGCATCCAATACAAAAAGTGGAGATGGCATCCACAATTTCCCTTTTGACCATTAGTCTAGAATATTATTGTATCAAGAAATCATGCCAGAAAGGCAGGGAAATTTGATCCAAAAAAAAAGTATCATCACTCCTTCCAATAAGCTTTGCCAATGCTAACAGTCAAAATCAGTTTGATGTTGCTGAAGTCACTGGCTGCTCAAATTAATGAGAAAATTTGTTCATGAAAGGTGCAGAGGAAAAATAACAAAGAAGCAAAAATTCCAAACTGATCCTATCAGTCAGCCTCAATTCAAAGGTATTTTCTTTAGATGGTAGGGAAGATTGAATTCATGGTTTTAGGTGTGGGAGGGGCTGGGGGGAGGAAGGCAAAGGAAAGGGTGTGCATAAAATGAGAAATGGTTACTATTACCATGATTACTAGATGCAAATAAGCTTTGTGTTGCCCACAATGTACCTGCCTGTAAATCTCTCAGGCAGTCCTCTTTCTCCAAGCCTCTTCCCAGTGCAATACTCAAAAAGAGAAATATGAGATTCCAAATTCAGACTTTTTTGAAACCCAAAGATATGCATAGTTAATGCAGTCCTTTATTGGGAAAATATAAATGACTTAGTGCTGTAAGTCTTGGGCACTAGTATGAAAGGCAGAGATTTTTCAAAGGTATGGAAGAAACCAATATTCGTTTCAGGCTTAATCTCTCTTTTGAATGTGTTCCATGTGATTGCTTCAGTACATCAATATTAGATTTTAAACACACAACAGAATGGTCTTTTGATTCTAAAGATGTGATTTAAAAATTTTTATTTAACTAGCACATGGATGTAACATTTGGTGCTATTTCCTATATAAAATATTGACTGACTCGCACCTATCCTTACACACAAACATCCATACACATGTACCTTAGTATAGACCAGTGGTCTAGATTATAGTAAAGTGTCTCCTCTTCTCGCCTTGGCCAAATTTGGCTATTCATCCATGCTGGCACTGAAGTTACAAATAAGATAGCAAGGTCTTTCTCTCTAGCGTGTAAATTGGTTGAGCATTTAGAAGAGGTCTTATTGGCTTAAGTCACTGAGCTGGCTTCCTCTGATTGTTGTGCCGTAAGTTAGCAGGATAAGTTTGACAGTAATTTAATTTTCATTGACAAATGCTGTCATAATATTGAGGAAGAAGTGATATATTGTATCAACAGTGGTGGTCGATGCTCAACCAGTCATATGGACTGGACGAGTTTACCATATGCTTGCTACAAACTTGCCTTGGAAAGCTCTTGCTAAGCTCTTGACAAGCTTAAGATACTAGTCAGTGAAAAACTGATGAGCTTGGGCGGCTCTTAGGAAGCCTCATAAACTTCCTCATGCTCTGGATGAAAGCTGGGGATCATTTCCTGTGCCAATCCATCTCTTAGCCGTCCTGAGAGTTTGACCTTACCTTACTTAGCTGGGATCTCACAATACCTCATACTTCAGTGCTCACCAAAGCAGTCAACCCCATGCAGAACAAGAAAGATGCAGTTATTAGACTTTTTCTGAAGAGTTCCTTGAGCTCTTGAGAATGCCAGGACTGGCCAAGCAAATTCCCTATTTACTACTGAGTTAACAGAATGCCTGAGATGACAAAATAGCATTGATTTCCTTCTGGTTCCTGTTGGAGTAGAATGGGCTTTCCTCCATCTAAATCCAAAGAATATGTTTTTATATATACATATATGGCTGCTTGTGAAAAATGCTTGGGTATGTGACTTAGCACAACCAGGTGTGTGTGTTTGTGTGGTGGGGGGAGGGAGGGAGATAGAAAGAGAGAGAGAGAGAGAAAGAGAGAGAGAGAGAGAGAGAGAGAGAGAGAGAGAGAGAGAGAGAGAGAAGAGCACGAGCATGCATGTTTCTGTGGTCAAATTCTGGGTGAGAAAGTTGGTTACATAATTCAAACAGAAGTGTGACCTGATTCTGTCTTAATCAGCAGTGTTTCTTTAGCACTGAGCTTATTTTAATTTAGTTACCGTACATAGATAAAGTAGTTGATGAGTTAGGTCAAACAATATAGGAAACTTTGCCTTAGTGTGTGTGTGTGTGTGTGGGGGGGGGGGATTGTGTGTGTATTTGTCTAGCTACCCATCATCCCAGCACATATTGTGTTGGTGTCATTGTCTGACTTGCCAAGTATGCTGGGACATCAGATTCTCTAAAGGATTCCCTTCTCAAAAAAAAGAATCTAAGTAAAGAAATGGGCATATGGCATGTATTGGAGATAGCTCAGCATTGGCACAAACTGTCCACTGTGGTGAACAGGTATTGTATCTCTACAATGAGACTGATTCTTTGCATCACAGTCAAATAGTCATTTATTTGTTTTTAAATGGGAGGGAGGGGGAATAAAGGGAGGGGGGAGTGTTCAGTTCAAGACCAAAGGAAGCAGGCATGATTACAATTGTGCTCCAAGATAGATTTATGCCTGAACCAGAAATCCTCCTTCTTGGGGGTTGCAGTTAATTTTGGCTCTGCTTTTTTTTTCTCCTGGGATGCTGTCTGGCCTGAAGGGAGGTGGGATGGAAGGGAGGGGTGGGGCTACTAAAGACAAGAAGTGCCCTAGTGGTCTTCAGAGCTCTGGAGGTTTACCAAGAGTATCCTTGCTGTGTGTGTGTGTGTGTGTGTGTGTGTGTGTGTGTGTGTGTGTGTGTGTGTGAGAGAGAGAGAGAGAGAGAGAGAGAGAGAGAGAGAGAGAGAGAGAGAGAGAGAGAGAGAGAGAGAGAGAGGAGAGAGAGAGTATTCATTTGAAAAAACAGGGCAGATTGGTGGAGCAGCTGCCCTCCTTGTGGATGGCATAAGTTTGTGGATGTGTAAAGAGGAGCTTCAGGACTGCCTTGAATCACCATTTCATTACAAAGACAGCAGATATATACACACGCATCCATACGCTGTCACTTGGACAGTGTTCCTGAAAACAGCAGGACATTGTAGAGAGAGCCTGCCTCTCCTTGTGCCTGCTGGGTTCCTAGCATCCTTTCATGCTGTTTGCAAAGAGTGGGTGGGTGCAGCCTAAACCTGTACAGATAGCTACCCCAAAATATCAGGACAAGGGACCAGGCAGAGTGGTTGTTCTATATGGGGTCAGTTGATCACAAGATGTTGCTTAGCAAGTTTAGTGCAAAAGAATGAGCACTGAATTTAGAGTCAGGTGATTGAGTTCAAATTTTAGTTCTCCTACTTACTACCTGTGCTATTAATATTTCAGACCTTTTATGTGTTGACCTTACATGGCCTGTGGGTTTGCTTTCAATTCTAAATCTATGACACAATAATAATATTTCCCAGTGATCTTGATTTAGTACACCTAAGGGGCAAGTTGATATCAGAGTGGTATATAGTGGATTAAAGGACTGAACTCATGAGTCTGGAAGCCTTGAGTTCTAATTCTAATTCTGTCACTCTCTAGTTGTGTGGCTTTGGATAAATCATTTCCCCTCTCTGGGCCTCATGTTCTTACCTTTAACAAAGGAGTAGAACTAGACTAGCTGACCTAAGATCTCTTCTTAAGGTCTCTTTCTGACTCTCAATCTATGATCCTATGTTTTATTAGGATGATGAGCTGTTAGAACTAGGAAGTATAATAGAAATCTTTTCTTGTTGTTTGATCATTTTTAGTAGTGTTCGACACTTTAGGATCCCATTTAGAGTTTTCTTGGCAAAGATACTGGAATGGCTTGCCATTTCCTTTTTTCAGCTCATTTTACAGGTGAGGGAACTGAGGCAAACAGGGGTAAGTGACTTTCCCAGGGTCATACAGCTAATAAATGTCTAAGGTCAGATTTGAACTTAGTAAGATTAATCTTCCTGACTTCAGGAGGGACACTGTATCTATTGCTCCACCCAGTTGCCTGAGAAGAACTTAGGCTCTAGAATTTTAGAGCTAAGAAAACTAACCAGAAGACTCAGAGAACTATAATGGAAGCCAAGAAAGAAAAATCTAGGCATCAGGGCCTTTAGCATTCATTATCTGTAGCTATCTTAACAAATAATTTAATCCTAAGAATCTCAGTTTCTTTACCTGTATAATGGAGAAAATCATATCTATATTACAGGGAAAGTGGCAAAGAAAACATTTTTGTTTTTGTTTTTTGTTTTTTGCAAGGCAGTGGGGGTTAAGTGACTTGCCCAAGATCACATAGCCAGGTAATCATTAAGTTTCTAAGGCTGGATTTGAATTCAGGTCCTTCTGACTCCAGGGTTGGTGCTCTATCCACTGCACCTCCTAACTGCCCGAAGGAAAACATTTTTAGGCATTAAGTGTAAAAATATTCACCTCAAGAGGTCTATACAAAATTGTAGTATTTGAACTTGAGAATTGAGACCTGGGCTTTAGTACTTGCTCTGTCCTCAACTCATTGTGTGGCCTGAACAACTGCTTTCACTTCTCTAGTCTTCAGTTTCATCATTTGTAAAGTGAATGGGGTGGACCAGCTAATGCCAGGTGTCTTCTATCTCTAAATCTCTGGTCTTGTGATCTCGAAGGTCCTTTTAGCCCTGACATTCATAACTCTTGATATTCTCTTCCTTGGAAATAGTTATCATCTCCTTCAATAAGCTACTGGAGAACATTGCAGCAAACTTTACGACAAAGAAGCTTCTTTTAATGTGTAACATAAATCCCTCTTCTTGGAGCTTAAACCCCTTCCTTCTTGTTCTGTCCTTAGTGAGAGGACAGCTTATCTCCTTACCCAGGTAATAAACCTTTCATCATTCGGAGATATTCATTAAAATCACCTCTCAGCTTTCACTTCTTACTTAGGTGGTATCTTTATAACACAAGGTAAAAATTAAGCCAATTTCTCAAATATAATGATGGTTTGACAATGATAGGCAAAAATCTCTGTCCCCCCCCCATACTATGTTTTCTCACCCTAGGTTTTTCAGCCAGATATGTAGATATAACTTAAATTATCATTTTTTTCCTTCTAGAAAACTCAAGAGATCAGTCTGTGGCAGACCCAAATATTTTTCCATTCCAGGACATTTCTGACACTTGAATCAGGTTGCTTGCCTAGAAAATCTTACTTTCAATCAATCAATCAGTCAACAAGCATTTATTAAATAGTTGCTCTAGGCCAGGAATTATACTAGGTATTAAATATATAAAGAAAAAAAGCAAAAACAGTCCTCAAAGGGCTTACATTCTAAAAAGGGGGAGACAACATGTATCTAAATCAATACATAAAAAATAATCACAGAATAGATGGAAAGTATTGGAGGGGAAGGCAGTATTTTCAATTTGTGTCCTTATTCTTTACCCTTTTCATTGCTGATTTCTTGTAATTCTGCCTGGTCTCACAAGTTTGTCTTGAGATTTCATGACTAAACTAGACTCTGGTTCTGACCATAGTTCCTTGACCCTGACCCTGACCTCTGGACATTGAACTGGACAAGCCTCATTAGCAGGTAGAACTTAAAAGGGTCACTGACTCCCATCTACCTAGTTTTTACTGATACCAGTGCCTAATCCATGACTGTTACCTAGTTTTTAAGTCTTCCTTACTCATTTAGTGTGATGTAGTCTTTGGTTTTTGATTTGATTCTGCTTTTTGTCTCTGAGGAGGATGAATGTAAAGGGTGGGGGGAAGAGAAAAATATAATCAAAGAGTATTCCTTCTTCATATCCTAGACTCTATTTTCTTTTCTTCTTAATTTTTAAAAAATTATTTTTTTCCAATTACATATTATAAAAGGTTTTGAACATTCATCCACTTGCATATTTATATTACACTTTTTTTACTACCTACCCTTCCCACCACCCTCCCCTCAGTGGCACACAGTTTAGCAAAAGTTGTACAAATACATTTGTTTTTAACATGTTTACATATTAGTCATTTTGTTTATGAGGAATTAGAACTAAGGAAAAGAAAGAAAACCATAGGATAGGAAGGAAAAGAATAAGAGAAGTGTTTTTAAAAAGTAATTGTAGTACCATTCAGATTCTGTGGGTTTTTTGGCTGGTTTGTTTGTTTTTTGTTTTCCTCTGGATGAGGGTGGCATGGATAGCAGGTCTCCTAGAGTTTCTAGATCTCTGAACTACTAAGAGGAACTGCATCCATAATTCTTGGAGACTCTACTTTCTAGAAGGTAGCCTAGATGGGAGGCAGTCACCTCTATAAGTTCTGCCTGCTAATGAGGCATGTCCAGTTCATTGTCCAGAGGTCTACATTAATTCTTCTGTTAAAATGTAACTGCAGATATGATCTGTCCAGAAGACATCCATAGATCAGGGGTTCTTAACTTGGGATCACCCACAGAATCCCAAGAGTTCTTTTGAGAAATTTCAAGGTGTTAATGAATTTGCATGGGAAAAAAATGGATCTTAATTATTACTAACCTCTAACTCAAGTTGAATATTTCCTTTGATTATGAATTTAGTCGGCAAAGTACAGTGGCATTATCAGTACACATGACTTTGTCACTATAGAAGTTAAAATATTTTCATATCCTATTACAGTTGTGGCAAAGATCTCAAAATATCGTATTCAGTCATCATTACTTTGAAATTACAGTAGTTATTAAACCCACTACTAGATCTGTTTTCTTGTAAAAGACTTTATTTCAGTATAATAGGTTTCCTTGGTATTTGTGTATTTCATTTTATGCATTTAAAAACATGATTCTGAGAGGGTATCCATAGGCTTCACCAAACTGAATATCAAAGGGATTCATGACATTAAAAAACAACAACAAAAAAAGATTAAGACCTGGTCTAGTGGCAACCAGCTAAGACATTGCCATAGTTAAGTAAAAGTTTTTATGAATTTGTTAGCAATCATTGTCTTAGCTTTTCGTGGAAGATACCTTTTCCCCTTTCTTCATTCCAGCCTCTTCTCCTTATGGTGGTCAGAGCTTCCCTAGTTCATGGAGATGGACTTTTTACTGCAGAAACCTCAGACAATGCTGCATAATTGTGGTGGAGAAGACTTCTTTATTCTTCTTCCTGCCAAAGGCAGCTCCTGCAGCTTTCAATCAGCTTTCATTTCTATTTGGTTGCTTTGTGGCTGTATATTTTCTCCATTTCAGAACCATAATCATAGGCTAGGGGATAGGAAATGTGGTTTCATAGAAAGAGGGACTCTTTAGTCCAGACTTCCACAGAGGCAGTGCAACAGTGGCATTCAATTAACATGGGACAGATGGCATAACATCCCTAATAGACCCAAGAAATCTTGTTATCAGTAGTAATTGTTATCATCCCCACCCCCCACCCCCAGCCTGATCCCTCATTTTAATAGGATCATAGACCTAGAGCTGGAAGGGAACCCAAACCCATTCATTTGATAGATGAAAAAAATGGTGCCCCAGGAAAATTAAGTGGTTTGCCAATGTAACACATGTGATAAATGTCAGAGGTAAGATTTGAACTGAGGTCTTCTGATTCAAGGCCAGCTGAATGGTGCTGCCTCACCATCCCATTGAATTAAGCCTATATTCAAAACCCTGGATTCAGTGTATTGTAAGAATAAATTAGCGGGAAAATAAAATAAAAACACGCCTTCCCTTCAGAACCTTAGTCAAAAAGAGGAGACAAAATAAGCATATTTGAAAAATACACAGAAATATATTAAGTATTATTTAGTTCATCAAAGTAGTTTCTAAGTCCTCAGATCTGTGGTTAGCACTCTGAGGAATACCCAAAGTAAAATAAACAGTCCCTACCCTCAGGGAGTTCATGGTCTAGTTGGTAAAAAAGGACATATACCACAAATAACTACGCCCCAAGTTAGGGTATGCTGACTGAGTGGTTTCAATGAATGCCAGAGACATACATATACCCTATTTCATCAGAAACACAAAATATTATATAGGTTTGCAACCCAAATGAAAATATCACTTTATCTCTCCAGAGGTAGTCCAGAATTCTGTGCATATCATTTATACAACCCTCAAGCAGTTTACAGTCTACTTGGAGAATACAGCATGTATGAGTAGAGCAAAATAATTTTGAGAGAGATAAGGGAAAACTACAACTGGGGAATCAGAAAAGGCTATAGTGCTGTGTTTGATGGAAGTTAGAGATACTAAGAAGTAGAATTGAGGAAGGAGTATGCATGGCAGGGCTGGGGATGGTGAGGTTCTTTTAGAGGGAAAAAGGTCTGAATGACCACAGAGATAGCAATAGAATCCCAAGTATAAGGAATGACTGTTTTTTTAAAGACTTACATTTTCTCTTTCTGTGGGTTGGTACCTCTTGCCAAATCACAGAGAGGTTGGACAGATGTTAGCATTGTGTAGAGGCCCCTGGAAAGACTGTAATCAAGGGATAGGGACTCTGAGGGCTTCTTGGGAGATGTGAATTTTCAATGAGGAGGCCATAGTTTGAAAAGGGTGAGAAAATAACATTTTATGCAAGAGTAAGGACAATTTTGAGGACCCAGAAGCAAGTGTGTGCCATGTGAATGACCTGAACTAAGTACAGGTGTACTTTGGTATGACCAGATGAAATGTCTTATTGCTGAAAATTTTAGACTAAATTTTGGTAAGTTAAATTCTAGATGTACACTGGTGAGTGTAAACAAAAATCCTATTTATAATGCAAAGACTCCTTTTATAAACAAATAATCACTCAATTCTATATGTGTTCGTTTGAAGGGGGAGGAAGATGCAAGATTAGAGTTATGCCTGGGATAAATATAAGCTATTGAATTAAAATGGTGGTGAAATATAGAAATGGTTTCCTTATCAATGGCATAAATAAGAAGGGAGCTGCTTCCTGTATATCCTTCAGGTGCTCAGTTGATGGCTATAGACATATAACCTTAGTACAAAAATTCAAATTCACTTTCCCCCTACCCCCACTTTAATGTTGTTACCAAGCAGCCTTTGTCAATTGAGCCTCAAAAAAAAAATGCAACATAGTGGGAAATTCATATCTTAAATCAAAAACATGTTTAAGGTATTTACGGAAACAGTTTTGATTATATAAGTAAAACCAGCTTTGCATAAATTAATAAAGTGTTTGCATTGGGATAGCTCACTGATTACCTTGATCCTTGGGAATTCAATGTTAAGGACTGCTCTTCTCTTCTGCTATGCTCACAAATCTTACTCTTTCACCAACTCTGGGTCTTTGGCACCGACCTTTCAAATGGAAAACTTCTGATCTTATCACTGCATTTCACAAGGTATTGTATTTTTTAGTGGCTTTTCCAAATCTCCAAATTCAATGGGAAGAAAAAAGACAAAGCAAAAAAAGAAAACTCTAAGACTTAACCATTTTATTTTGGGGTCAATTAAAAAAATCATAAGAATGTCATTGGCTATGAGGGTTGTTTAAAATTTTTCAACATGGTTCCCTAATTATTTAACAATGAAGATTTTCCTGACTTTTATAATGTTGATATGATATTTAGTTTTTGTTGGTTTCTTAATTTTACATTTATCTTGCTGACAGATGATTTTCAATGAATTTTTTTCAAGAGAAAATCCAGAAATGTATTTTAACCATTCAACAAGTCATAGTCATGTATTCTTAGAGTTAGTTTTTTCCTAGTGAAGTCACCCTATAGTTTTAGTGTCTAGACTCTGCTATCAGCAGAAAACTTGTTTCAATGATAATGGATTCGGGGAGGATAGCTTTCATGAAAAAACCAGCACTTTTTTTTCTGACATTTTTTTTCAATTGAAAATCATCAATATAAAAATGAGCAGTATAGGGGTGGAGATTTTTTTTTTCTTGGAAAATGTTGGATGTTAACATAGCATATCCAACATGGAGTTTCTCATTTCCATAGAATTTTGCTAAGTACTGCTCTTCTTCTCCTCATGAAAACATGTGAAAAGCGATAGTCCAAAAGGAGACTGCACCATTAACAAACTCATGATATTCTTCTTATGATGTTTCAGTGTCATAAACAAATCTCAGTCCTAGTCTCTTCTGCCATAGGCTCAATCATTTGATTCTCACTTGACTTTCTTTAGATAATGATCTGTGCTTGCTAAATATGTTCTTTTTTTTCTGTTTTCCTGTATTTTCCCCCTTTCTCTCTCTCTCTCTCTATCTTTGTATCATAGCCATCATCATTACTTTAATTTCTTGGTTCTCATCTGTGATCTCATTGGTGTTAGAGAGACTTGTGGTATAGTTACTCCCTCTACCTAGACAAACTATAGATCATACATGAAGAACTGAATCAATTTCAGAGACCATCTAGAACAATTTTTCATTTTCCAGATGAGTAAATTGAGGTCCTGCAGCAACTTAATCAATAATTTAAAGTATTAGAAAGATACTTAGAGGGCAGCTAGGTGGCGAAGTGGATAGAGCACCAGCCCTGGAGTCAGGAGTATATGAATTCAAATCCAGTCTCAGACACTTAATAATTACCTAGCTGTGTGGCCTTGGGTAAGCCACTTAACCCCATTGCCTTGAAAAAAACAAGATACTTAGAGATCAAATGGCTTGTCCATGCAACTTGTTTGGACCAGAACCTAGATCTTCTTGATTTGAGAACTAGTCTTCTGTTATTGGACTCTGCTATTGGGTGATCAATGCATTTCCTGATTTTAATTATACATTAAAAGGGAAAGTTATTGCAATGATATCTTTTCAAAAGAGACATAAATAAATAGGAAGGGAGGAAGGAAGAGAAGGAGAAGGAGGGAAGAAGAAGATGAAGAAGAAAGAGAAACAGATTTCAAAATTATTAGTTCAGCCATTTTGATGTACAGAAAAAAGAATGGCTTACATATTCTCTTCTAATGGAAAGGTCTCCTTTCTTTTCCTGGAGTTACATATATTTCCATTCCCTTAGAATTAATAGATCGGGATTCTAAATTATCTACTAAAAATGAATGCTTGACAAGTCTTGGCACTTGTGAGTAAAAAAAATAATCTGGGGACAATCTGTATAAGAGATAAAGAAATTTTATTTTGTAGGTTTATAACTCTATTTAAAACATGCCAAAGGAAATTTCATCTGATTCTTTTTTTTTAGAACAGGTTAGGGCAAAACATTGTGAGTTAATGGCTAAAATTAATTAATGGCTAAATCCAACTTAGTTCCTTATTAAAGTTACCTTACAACCCAGAGCATCCCATGAAACTTTATATCTAAGTCTTATTGGCTACAACTTCAGTACCAAACTCAAATGATGTCCTTCGGATTTACAGTATCACTTGTTTGAGATATGTAAAATTCATGCACTCAAATAATTTACTATGCTTAGAAAGTATTCACTTGCCTGAATCTCTATCTTTGCTTTTCTGGTCACTATTTTAACTACTATGTAGTTGTCACAATGGATTGTCTTTCTAGTCTAGTCCCATTTTATGTTCCCTTGTTGCTGGCTCTGAGAACTTAGAGAACTGTATGGAATTTATTCCTGTCAACTACCAAGAAACAATTCTGACCTAGGTTAGCTTTGATTCCCCAAAATGGTCTTTGTGCCTTCATCCTCCTGAATCACTTAACAATCCAATGATTACTTACCTGGATTATTATAACATCCAAATCCTGATGAATAGAATCCAGTACAGCAGGCATTCAGTAAACATCAAATTTCTGATCCCATGGATCTTACATTCTGATGGGGAGGTGGGCCATATAAATAGACAAGGTAATTGGAGAAGAGACAGAACATTTTCAGCTAGGGAATCAGAGGAGTTGACACATGAGTGGAGGTAAGAAGGAAGTGCATTCTAGGCATGGCGGTCAATTTGTACAAAAAAAATTTTAAAAAATAGCAAAGGCAGAAACAAAATACTAAATTGAAGTTACAGCAAACAGTTTAGGTTGGCTAGAGCATAGATTAGGGAGAAATGTGAAATAAATTTAGACAAGTAGCTGAATTTAGACTACAGGAGAGTTTAAATCAATGGTATCGAACTCAATTAAAAATGAATCCCTGTAGACTGCATATTGATTTAGAAAATCACAAATTAACATTATTTTTGCCCTATTGTATATTTATTTTTGTTAAATATTTTTCAATTACATTTTAATCTGACCCCACTATGGAGGCTTGTATCCTAGCTAGGAGTTTGACACTTTTGACTTAAATGATAAAAGGTAAGCATTTATTTAGTATCTACTATGACCCACTTAGGTACTTTTATAATCCCATGTTACAGATGCATAGCTATTAAGTTTCTAAGTCTATATTTGAACTCAGGGCATCCGGACTGCAGGTCCAACATTCTATCCACCTAGCTGTCTTAGTAGAATAATGCTATAAATACTAAGAAGCCACTATAAGCATCTGACAAGGTTTCAAGGGTGACATGGTCAGTCTTGGGCTTTAGAAAGATTGCATCTCTTTATCCCAGTGGAGTAAGGCAGACATTTTTTTTAAACCAGTGTTGTTTCTCACTCTTTTCCTATGGAATTAAAGTCTAAGTTTTCACTTATACCATTTAGAGTTGTACCCTATCATATCATAATCAGAGTTATGAGTGTGTATGAGAAAATTCTAGTAAAGATTCACAGGTGTTTGAGCTATAAGTAAAATTGCTCATATGATTCTTATTCTTTCTCATTCTACTTCTAAAATAATATTTAGGATAATTTGGAGCTACCCAACCCCCAACCCCTTTGTCAACACACCTTTGTCACAAATTTTTATATTTCATAAACAGTTTCCATATTTCACTGAAACCTTTTCAATTTCTATTGCTTTTCTTCTCCGCATTAATTGGCTCCTTCTCCCTCCCCCCACTAGGTTTTATGCTTTGGAGAAAAATTTCATCACATTTCTTCTTCAAGGTTACTGATGCACTAAGTTTAAAAAAAAAGAAAAGAAAAGAAAAAAGAATTAATTTTTAAAAATCAGATCTTGGGAAATTCCAGCAGTCCCCTCCCTCTATCCTAATCTTTTCCTGTTAATGCTCACAAATACCCTTTGCCTTCCAAAGCCAAGACAATTCTTCATTCATCTACCCTTCATCCCTTTCCCCCCCACCCCCACAATACACAAACCAAACTTCCCATCACTGTAGATTAGTCTTTTGTGAGGCAGCACATCAAAAGCTTTCTTAAAGTCCAAGTAAATTATACCCCTGGCTTCCCTCTTCAATTCCTTTTTGTTACTTTTTTCAAAATATTCTATTAGTTTTGTTACGTATGATCTCCCTTTTGTGAATCCATGCTGAATATCTTTAATTAAATCATAACTTTCCCTATTTTGTCCCTGATTAGTGTTTCCAATATCTTCCCCACTGCTGAAGTCAAGCTTACTGGTGTTTAATTTCCTTGATCTCCCCTAGAGCCGTTATTAAATATAGGTGTTACATTAGGCCTCTCGTCCATTGGTACTTCTCTTGTTCCCCAAGACATTTTTTTTAAAGGCATTTGCTAATCGTTCCCCTGTCTCCCTGCCTCCTTTTAAAAAAAATTCTAAGATGGTTCCCATCTGGTCCTGGAGTTATCAGTCTTCAGACACTCTAATTTCTTTCTCACCTGTTCTGCTATGATTCTGATTTCTTTCAGAAATGTTTTCCCCTCTCTGGGAAATGCTTCTTTGCTGCTGGCATCTGCTCTCATCTCCCATTTATGGACATGGAGGCAAATAATTAATTTATTTTTCATTTTCTCTAGAAGTAGCCACCTCTTATCTCAATAAATCATTCCCTCTGTCTCTTTACATTTTAAGAAGAATATTTTTGAAAATGTGCATCAGCACCAAACTACCTAAGGCCTGGATTCAAGAGGCAGTCTTTCCTCTTCAAAGGATTGATACAATCGTGGATTTTGAAATCAGGGCAGGGAGTGCTGACCCTTGGATAGTTAAGCTCCTTCTGATGCCATCAGCTTTTGCAAGGAAGTGCGTCACACACTAAAGGAGCCTTAGTGAAGTTGCATACAAGAGGAACTTGGCATCCACTCTTGCAAAAGATACTTTTCTTGTGGAGTTATAAAGTTTTCCACATGTGATTTTGCAGATCTTTCATCTGAAATCAGTTTAAGCATAGGGATTCACTTTTCACATAATCATGAGTGTTGTTTCTAAGCTTTCCCTGGACCTGATACTTTAAGGGTACTATCTCTTTGTCTTTTGGGGGCCTCTGGCACTGCTTTGCACATTGTTCTGAGTCTCCTTCATTCTTCATATTTTCAGAACCCAGGGCTAAAATGTCTGCCCACATGGAAATTATCCAAATACTCTTCTTCAATCATATGCCTATGCATCTGCAAACCAAGAGTTGCATTAAGTTGTTTTTACATTCATAGTTTATATCTCTCCCTTAGGGAAAATACTTACATTCACCTTCCCTTGAACCTCTTTTCATTTGCCATATAACATTCAACTCAGATATCTCATTGTCAAACTTAACACTCAGATCCTTTAATTGTGTATTCCTAATCCAACAAATAAGCCAAATTCTGCCTTTAACTTAAATGTCACTAAGTCTATAGAAACCAGAGATATGAGGGTTGGAGGAGTGGCTGACATGATGGGGTCTATGCAAGAAAATGCATTACATCTTTACAGTATGCTAGGCATGGCATGTATTCAGCACCAAGCGAATCCCAAATGAAAATGGTTTGTAATTTCAAAATTGTTTCTGGAAGGTTATAGAGCTGCTTGTGTTGTTGGGGGAACTGCATAAAGGTTATGTCTACAGGTCAGTACAACATCAATAATATTTGGATAAAAAAAGTTAGTGATTGCTTTCTAACAGGTAGTTTGATTACATTATAATGTTGATGTCTTTTCAAACCAATTTGTACATGTGGACAGGGCTTTACCTCAATGATTCAGGCACAAAGAACATAAACAACAATTTGGAAAGAAATGCTATAGTTTCAAAATGGTGGCTATATTCCAATAGATCATACTCTAAACCTTGAAGGCTCTGTTCTAAGCCACGTAGTTATCTGGAATATTGATGTCCCCTGCAGTCCATAACTCTAAAGAGAAGGACAGCACTGCTCTCCCTCCCTATGCACCTTTAACTCACTGTTCTAGGATGGGCAGAGTAGAACATGGATGGAATTCCAGGGGTCATAGGGCCTTAGGATCCTTGACCTTACCAAGTACTTAACTGAAAGCTGCCACTCATCTCCAAACTCTTGAGTGCTTTTCTGTTTTTCTTGTTGTCAGCAAGGGACAGACAAGGAGCATGGTTTTAATGGCAATTTATAGATTGAGTTGTATGGACTAAAATAAGAGTCACAGGTGTTTCATAATAATTACTCACACATTTATAGAATTGGACATTCTGTCATTTAATAGACTTAAAACTAAAAAGCTTTTGTCTGTGAAAGGTGACCAATAGAAAGGGAGTTTGGATTATATGATATCCCATAACTTAATCATATGGCTCTTAAGAGGGGGACATACACAGCTGTGTCTTGCTAATATGCATGCAATATGTGTAAAATGATATGCTTTAATTCTAAACTTGTTTTTAGCAGGAAGAAAAAAGCATTTAGATGAGGAACATTAAGATTCAATATTAACCATTTTTTCCCCTTAGGGCAAAATTATTCATCACTTGATATTTATTAAAGCAGCATTTTTACTTCATTGACAGGCACCATGCTGAATTTTTTCCAAACATTTTCAAAGTTGTATTGGTAGGGAAAGTGAAACAGAGAGGCAGATTTGCCAGCAGCCTCTTCCTGGCCTCCACAAAACAATGGGCTTGAAAGAGAGTTTCTTTTTTTGAAACCTGAGGCTCATCCTACTTCCCCACCCCAATCTTAATAACAGGGGCAAGTGTTCATTTAATTTATGAGGGGCCATTTAATTTTTTCCTCCTCCCCCATTATATACATATAATTTACCCAAGCCTTCCAGAGCCTTAATTGTTAGTTTGTATGGGCTTAATCTGCATTATTTAAGTATGTTTGCTTTAATAATCTTAAAAACTAAGACAAAGAAATTGTAGATTAGAGACTTTATTTTCAGGGTAAAATGATACGGATAAGTGAGCATCAACTGACCAGAAATTATTTGCTTCTGTCTGTTAGACACGTAATGGAGTCATTTAACTAGTCAAATTAGGAGCTGTAGAAATGCACCATGCTTCATTACTGAGTTCGAATGGGCACCATTTTACATTTACGTCAAAAATTATCTCATAGCAAATTAATGTTTTCATTGTGCTGAAAATCCAAAGCGATGCAGTGTTAGCACCACCTAGAGGACACTGGGAAAAATACTTCAAAGACGCCTTCTTCAAAAATAGGATGATCAATAGGTTAGCTTTGGAAAATTCTCTCTCTCTCTCTCTCTCTCTCTCTCTCTCTCTCTCTCTCTCTCTCTCTCCCCACTTAATTACCTTTTAAAAAAAGTTCTTATACTGAACTGTGACCCTGAAAAGATTCCTTGAAATATAGTCTAATACTGATAAAAGTAGAAGGAGTGCTTTAAAATGTAAGTGCTCTCTCTGGATTGCTATGCCAAGTCCTGAAAATATGATTCCTTTCTTTTCACACTTTACTATAGGTTTGTTTTGCATTTTGTTTCTTTTAACTTACAGGCTTATATGATATCAAAAATCCCAGATCTCAGCTGAATTAGCATTTCTGTAAATAAACAAGTGAATTTTTTTTTACATCATAAGTTGGCACCTTTATCATCTCTCACTTTCTGTTAGTAAAACTTGCTATCTGCAGAAAAAGGCAAAACATGAACATTATTTCTCCTTGAAAAATATTGAAGAAACTAGTATGCTTTCAATTTGCACAGGTTACAGGGGTTGGTAGGCATCCCAAGAATGTTCATGCCGGCTTAATTCAGAAGGAAATATTTTAGGAGAAAATAGCAATTTCTCCCCCAAAATACTTATTAAAATGATCTGTAGGCAACCAATGATGCTGAGATGTTGGAGTGTGCCGGCTGAGCACAAGCGAAAGCATATAAATAGCAAGGAGCTTGAAAATATTTCAAGACAATATTGATGTCTAAAATATATGTGAATAACTGCATAATGATTGAAGCAGACATAATTCAAAATATAGTCAGAATCTGGCTTCCAGTGCTGCACTTCCCATCTTCCCCAAGACATCTGTTTGTCAAGAAAGCAATGCTGACAGTTCCTTCTTCCCTTGTGAAAGGGGAACCCATTCCAAGGAGTGGAGCTTACCTATTTTAAATCCAGACCAGGTATCAAACCAGGAAAGGAAATGGAAACTAGTTTTCTTAATTATTTCAAGAACATTGATAACAGATATCATCACAGACACCTAATCTGTCAAAAGAGGATGATGGCTCTGGAAAAAGCATGGAGCTGGGAGTGGTATAGATTTTCTTTTAAAAATATTTTTCTATTTCCCTAGAAATTAAGTAACAAAGGTTGCCCTGGGTAACCTGTCCAGTGACTTAAAGTCTCATCAGATAGCATCTTTTGTAAGGTTCACTTTTTATACTGACAAGGGCATCTTCCTGAAATACAAGTTCTGTCATTATACTTGATTTTCCTCTAGACTCAATGGCTTCCAATACCATTTAGAAAATATGGAAGATGAAGTAGAAGTGAAGGGGGAAATTTCAGGTGTGGTCCCCACAGAAACTGTAATCCTCTGGTGTAAAGATTTACAAAGCTATGTAACACAATTCCCATCTTATCTCACCTTTAACTGTAACACAAATGTCCTGCCTGACAACTGTATTTTGCAAACAAAAATCTCTCAGAGTTCTGTCAAGTACATAATTTTTGCTGGGATACTGAATTTTCTTTTCTTTTTTTTTTTGTTTTGTTTCAAAGAGACTCTCCCCAGGATCCTTTGGAAAATAAAATAATTGCTGTTGTTATTATAAACTAGCTAAGTATGGTATTTTTCAAACCAATCTAGGTTCTAAAGTTCAAGAATTTGACAGGGACTATTCGGGCTGCCGCCCTGAGAATGGCAGATTGGTACAAAAGGGAATGAGAGGAGTGAGAGCAAGTTTTCTTTTGTTCCAACTGAAGCATTATTTTTCTGTGATGGCTTAAGCTAGCAGCTCCATGGAATTTCTTTGAAACAGCAACAAAAAATGTTGAGTTGGTTACAAGGACCCCAGGATTCTGTTTCCCCTTAAAATTCAGAGAGAAATGTTACCTCTTACCATGAATCTTGCTTGCTGAGATGTTTCAGTCTTCATGTTATGTTTACCAAGGCCAGACTGGAAGATCAAATAATTTATAGCCATTCCTATTGGGTTTTATGTAATAACTTTGGAACTCATATAAAGTAATGATCCACAAACTCTTTTAATGTTCATTATAAAATATGAAATATTTCTCAGAACCATTGCAATTATGTGACCAGACATAACTGTTTCACACATGAGTAAATACAGGGAGGTTTAACATAACTTTATTATCTTCCTGTCTTTTCTTCTCATTGATGTGATAATACTGTTTTAATATTTTCCTAAAGAAAAGTTAAGTAATTTTAGAATCTCTATTGAGGCCAACTTTATTGACTTTGATAATAGAACTCTCCAGTATAATTGTATTTATGCTCCAACTGACACCGGTAAATGTTGTGAATAGAAGGGAAATGCCCCTAAAGCTTTGTATATTGTAATTATCAATGTGTATGTCTCTACTGATGTGGCACCGAGACTTAGAGAGCAACAGGAAAGGGGTGAGGAACAGAGAGTCAAGTAATTCTTCCATAGTTATTTGAGAGGTCCCCACCAGCATTGGTGGATGGTTTTTGTAGGACAAGGCCAAGTACCAAGCGATAACTTGGAGCTCCCCACTTATTCTTTCAATTCCTTTGTGTCTCTGACCTTTCTGATCTACTTGGGGTATGAAATCAAAATCATGCAGCTCCTTGTTTCACAGAAGACTGGTTTGGAGAGATAATTTACTTAGAATGACTGAGACAGGTAGCCCAATTTCTGACTATTTGTTACGCAACCTTTGTCTATATACTACAGCTTATGTAGTAGAAATGCATTAATGACCACTACTTATTTGTATGTAATTTTATAGTTTTATAAAGAGCTTCACTTACAGCATCCTTTGAGTTGAATAATGTGTTTATCTCCCTTTCAATGATGAAGAAACTGAGGCCTCAGTGTTGCCCAAGGCAAATGACTATAAATGCTGAAGTTGGGTCTTTAGCCAGGTTCTAGGATTCAGGGCTGTTGACTTTACCATTTTAGATTCTCCAAAAAGAACAATTCACAGATTTCAATTTTTTACTGATTCTTTTAGGGCAACACTGAAAGAGTTCTTATTTTTTCCCATGACATACCCCACACAATTTGACATCCTGCACCAAGACATTGTTATAAGTCTTAAACAATTCATGGACTTCCTGAAAATTCAAGAAGTGATTTTTCTCTATGAGAATCAGACTTACCTTGTCTTAGAGTTATACAGTGTGTCAGTAAATCATCACCCTGTTTTCAATGGAAACCATTCTATAAAGAATCAAGGAAATATTGCAGATAATAATAAGTATCCATATAGTGTTTTAAGGTTTGCAAAGTGCTTTATAACATTTTATTCTTTTTTTAGGATTTTGCAAAGCAAATGGGGTTAAGTGGCTTGCCCAAGGCCACACAGCTAGGTAATTATTAAGTGTCTGAGGCTGGATTTGAACTCAGGTACTCCTGACTCTAGGGCCGGTGCTCTATCCACTTCACCACCTAGCCGCCCCAACATTTTATTCTTACAACAGTCCTGTGAGGTTAATGTTTTCATTAACCCCATTTTACATATGAGGACAGTGAGGTGCAACTAGGTTAAATGACTTGTGCCACATTACACAGCTGAGGAATGATTTGAATTCAGGGCTTCCTGATTTCGAATCCTTTGCTCTATCTACTGGGTCACCTGGACGCCTAGGTAAAAATAGAAATATAATTTTTTTTGCATGCTACTTATGAAATTGAATTAATTGGTTCCCAATGTGTTTCATTCTCCTTATTGCTATTCTGTAGCTAAGAATTCTACCCAGGTAATCTGACTCCAAATCTAGCACTTTTCCGCACTTGATTCATCATTTACAAAATAATTCAATATTTCTCTAGTCACAGACTAGAGCCAATGCTGTTATGATGTGTTAGGAACTCCTTACTCCTTTCATAAGAACAACCCAGTTTAGATGAACCAGGAAGATTCAGTCTCTCAGATTTTAACACTTGCTTAATGTAGGAGACTAGAGATCATTTCATGTTAAAGACAAGGAAACTAAGACTCAGAAATTATGAGACTTGTTCAAAGTCTCACAGGAATAAACAGGTAGTATCAGGATTTAAATCTGATCCTCAAGAAATACTGCTCTGAGCCTTGCATTGCTTCCTCAAGAGGGGCAATATGATATAACTGATAGAGAGCATAGGATTTGAAGCTAAAACAAACAACAACTTGGGTTTGAATATGGCTGTTTTTGTCATTTATTAGCTATGTGAGAGTGACAGTTCACTTAACAATTCTCTGAACCTTCATTTCCTCATCTGTAAAATGGGGATGATAATAATATCTGTAAAGTATCTATGTCCCAGAGTTGCTGTAAGGCCTCAGTGTTATAAAGTATTATAAATTATCTTGCACACTTATGAGTGTTATATAAAAGCTGACTATTGTTAGATTGCTAGGTTGGATACTTGGATTGGCATAAGTAAAACTAATAAGATCATCTATTTTCCCATGAGAATTTATTTTTTCTCAAAATCTTGAATCTTCTTTGGAGGTAAAAAAAATGTGAGTACTTTCTCTCTTTCTCTCTCCCTCCCCCCTTTCTCATTTTTTCTTGCCATTTTATCTCTCTATATCCGTCTGTCCCGTCACCTCTGCCTCTTTTTCATTCTTTCCTTCCCCGTGAAATGTGTCTGTTTTATGTGAGAAGTGAGGAGAGAGAAGTAGTCCCCCATCCCCTTCCTACTTTGTTAAGAAAAATATTTCACGTATCCTGAAGAGAAAATGTACCATGTTTGTTTTAAACATCAACAGTTTCCCCACAATCACTGTTTTTATGTAAATAAGAGATGAAGTAAAAAACTAAACAAAACAAAAACCATCCTTTTACTTTCTTTTTTTATAGTGAACATATATTACTCATCAGAAGAGGTAACTTTCTCAAAGAACATAGCTTCTAGATTTAGTTTTAAGGGGCTAAAGTTGCTATGACTCCTTCACAGACTGCCCAGAGTCAGAAAAAGTCTAATCAAAATCAATTAATGCTCTTACTCTCAGACCCTCAAAAAAAGGTTCTCTGTCTCTGTCTCTATGCATCTCTCTCTCTCTCTCTCTCTCTCACACACACACACACACACACACACACACGCATGCACGCACACACACACGCACACACACACACACACACACAAACACAGAGAAACAAAAACAACAACAACAACAACAACAAAAAAGAAAAACAAAACACTGGACCAAAACCTAAATTAGCATCTTGAGTGTTTGAGGAGAAGCCTGCAATTCAATTCAGTTTAATAAAATTCAATTCAATATAATTCTCAGTTGATAATTCATATTTGAACATTTATGCAAAGGCAGCCAAGCCATAATGGAATACATACCAGATTTGGAGTCAAAGATTGTTCTACTTGCTAACTATGTTGAACAAGTTACTCTCGGGGGCCTCAATTTATCTGTAAAATGATAGGACACATCTATGTTCCTTTCAGCTCTGATTTCTTGAACTCTCTACAATATCCCTGAGACATGAGTATCTAGAGTACATTTGAGGACTTTCAGAAAGAAGAAGCTAAATTTTCACAGGTTCAACTGAGCTTCCACTTCACACTCAATTCCATAAAAAAACTTCTTTCCCTTCAGTTAGAACAAGTAATACTTGAGATTGAGTTATCAGAGGCCACAAGTTTGGGTATGATATGTCTACTACCAGTTCAACATCTTCTGGCTAAGGCCAATGACTTCCCTGTCTTCAAATTTGTCTAGTTACTGAACTTCAACATTGGAAAAAATGAGGTTTTGGCCTCACATCTCTCAGAGGTGAGCAAAGGCATAGAGTCAGCTCTCCAAGGACTGGGACTTCAGAGTCTGTTCTGTTTCTATGTTAAATTTCTGAACAGATGAACCCAATCAATAATTCTCACTGTTGAGCTATTGGCCTAAATATGTCTCATTAGGAAAGAAATTTCTAAGATGGGTGTGTGATTCAAATCACTCACATTGATTTCAAGGATAAAGGGGAAGCTTTAAAAATACCCAGTAATTAGTCAGTCAGTCAATAAACATTTAGTAATTGCCTACTGTGTGCCAGTCACTGTGCAAGCACTGGGAATACAAAAAAAATATCCAAAGATAGTCCCTGTCATCAAAGGATTCAGAAGGTAGGAGAGGAGATAAGCAAATAAATATGTAAAAACAAGCTCTACACAGGATGAATAGGGAATAATTAAGAGAGGGAAGAGAGGTGGAGGGGGGTATGACTGGTCAGGATTCAATATAGTAACTTGTCTTCATAATCTGTTGAGAACATAGACCTGGATTGTTATGAAATTGTTGCTCTTTAAGGTTATTATAGAAATGAACTTACTTCCAATTTTTAATTTATTGGCTGTGTTTGGGGAAAGTAGGGCAGTAGCAATATAATCATATTGAATTCAACAAACATTGATTGAATGTTTATTATGAACTTGGTCTATGTTACATGGGGAAAAGGGGAAGGAGGTAGGTTGTATAAAAGACCTTTTCCAATGAGATTATTCTAACTTTCAAGGAGTTTAAAGGCTAGTTGAAGAAACAATGAGAGAAGAAATGATGTGTGACAGTATGATTGTATATAAATGGTGGAGACAATAAGTGTCTGGAAGATTAGAAAGATATAGTCATCCAACAACTCATATGGGGGAGGGGAGAATCTGGGGATCTTAGTGGATTCTAAATTTAATATTGGTTAATAGCGTGATATGGCAGACAATAATAATAATAACAACTGGGATTTTATATTACTTTAAGCCTTGTAAAAGTTTTTATTTTTCTTACTCTCATTTGTTTGCCAGAGTGATAATGTGGAGTAAATAAATTTATTCCCATTTTTCAGATGACAAAGCCTTAGTATAATCATCTTGAAAATGAAGAGTGTAAGAGGCAGGACTAGAATCCATGTTTCCTGCCTACAAGCCCAACACTGCTTCCATTACACCAGGTAGTTTCTCAAAGGGGGAGAAAATCTAATACTGTATAAAAATCTAAAACAACATTAAGAGGGACATAATATTCAGAATTAAGGCTAGAATTCTGTCATTATAACTCTCCTTTGATCAGATTATTTCTATGTTGACTTGTTTAGTTCTGGCTATCACACTTTAGAAAAGGCAGATAATTTGGAGCATGTTCCAAATTCCTCCAAAGAGGAATATGAGGAATAAAGAATAAATTATAAATGGACCAGAAAAGCATCTCCAGGAACTGGAGGTGTTTTCCAAAGAGAAAGTATGAGAGCATAATAGTTGTCTTCAAGTCTTTGAAGGAATGTAATACTGGGAGAAGGAATAATCTCAGGATTATATTCTTAGAAGTAAAGGGATTTTATTTTTTAATTGATATTTTATTTTTCCAATTACATGTTATGAAATTTTTCAACATTCATCCACATTCATATGCATATTTTAAAGTTATATAATTTCCTTCCTCCCTTCCCACCCCCCTCCCCTCAGTGGTGAAAAGTCAGGTGAATATTGTACTTACACATTTGTGTTTAACATATTTACAGAGTAGTCATTTTCAGTTTGAGGAATTAGGATTAAGGAAAAAGAAAGAAAAGCATGAGATAGAGAAAATTTTAAAAAAGTGAATGTAGTGGTCATTCAGATTCTATAGGTTTATTTAATTTTGTTTTGTTTTATTTTTCTTCCTCTGGATGGGATAGCATTGTTCACAACTGGTCTCCTGGGGTTGTCCTAGCTTTCTGAACTCCTGAGAGGAGTTGCATCCTTCAAGCTGATAAACTCATAATGTTGTACTCACTTATTTGTACAGTGTTCTCTTGGTTCTTATTCTTCCTATGCTCAGCATCAGTGCCTGTAATTCATTTCAAGCTTCTCTAGAGTAGTATTCCACAACATCCATATACCATAACTTGTTCAGTCATTCCCCAATTGATGAGCATCCCCTCGATTTCAAATTCTTTGCCACAACAAAAAAGTGCTGCTATGAATATTTTGGAACATGTGGAACTTTTCCCATTTTTTGTGATTTCTTCTTGATAGCCCAGTATTGATATTGCTGGGTCAAGGGGTATGATCAGTTTTATTGCTCTTAAAGAGACTTTAGAGGCTGTCACTTCCAAATTCCTCATTTTATAGCTGAGGAAACTAAGACCTTAAATGATAAAGAATTTACCCAAATTAGACAGTAAATGACAGAACTACAATTCTTTTCCAGTCTGGTGCTCCTACTCCCACACCACTTTGTTGTTGTTCTTACTCTTTTTTGATCAGTTTTTTTTTATTTGTGTACAGCTCTTTTGGGGATTTTCTTGGTGAAGACACTGGAATGGTTTTTCATTTTCTTTTCCAGTGTATCTTAAAATGAGGAAACTGAGGTATACATAGTCCAGGAACACAGTGGCTGAGGCCAGAATTGAACTCAGGAAGATGAGTCTTCCTCATGCCAGGTCCAACTCTCTCTCTCTCTACTCTCTCTCATCTAGTTGCCCATACTTCTTCTACTTGTCCCCAAAAGGCAGCTCTACTTATGGATGTAAACTGCAGACAGGAAACTTTAAGCTAAATATCAGGAAACATTTCCTCCCAGTTTGAACTATCCCAAACTAGGATGAGATCTCAAAAGCTTCCACTCTCATGGGAGTCTTCAAACAAAGATTGGAAGCCCACTTACTAAGAATGTGGAGGAGGAAGAGTCTTTGTCAAGTTTGAGCTGGATAGATGGCCTGTGAGGTCCCTTCCAACTTTATGATTGTGATGTGATGCTTTGACTTAAGCCAGGCTTTTTGGGATTCATTGAACTTGAACAGACACAAAGTTAAGTCTTCAAAATCCAAACAATCTTTTGACCCTCTCTCATTTAACTGGAAAGAATAGTGTTATTAATGTCATGAGACTGATTAAAGATCACCTTTTAATTTAGAACCAACAGTAAGTAGGTAGGGGTTTGAAAATAACTTCTACAGTCAATAGCAATGACTCTATCCCAGGACTATTCTCCAAAACCATTCTTGGCTTTCCTTTAAAAAGCCACTGCATGGTCATCTGAAACAAGAGTATTTAAAATAAAATGACTGCATTTTATATGATAAATTTAATTCCTTTCTAATGAATTTTATCAGAATGCTCTTCAGAGTACACATTACAATATGGCATGTGCTGGACTATTTTCAAGCATAAGAAAATAAATTAATTAAGGATTTTTTAATCATATTAAAACAATATTAAAAAATCCAGCATGTTGTTAGGGCTTCTTCTGAAGCATATTGCTCACAGTCTTTTCTTGTATGTTAAAACTATCTCAATTATAAAACCTGAAAGCTGTTGTCTTCCTGTCTCTTAGCCCCTTTCCCCTGCAGTGCTGATGTACATGGAATTGTTGACTGTCAATACTTTTGAGTGTACAATAAGGTTAGCTCATCTGAAACATTGTCTCTTGGGATTCAAAGGATGTCACTCTTGTCTAAGTAGGAGAGCGATAATACATCTGTATGTGACACCTCACTGCCGTTTGGTTTTGTCACTGGGCAGCAATGCCTGTCATCTTGTTATGAGGCCCAACAGAAAGCACGCATCACCCTTGACACAACATAAAGTAGGATGCCACAAAGATGGGACTATCAGGTTTCCCTGGAATCTCAGGGTTTCATTCTGATAGCCTCTGTCCTGGGAATATATTTACAAAAGCAATGCTCTTTGGGCCGGGAAAGTGTCAGAGCAAAATGAGCCAGAGGCTCCAGATCTTGATTTGAAACAGATAAACTATTTTGGTGGTTATTGGGTGTTTTCCCACTTATTCTTTAGCCTTTCTGCTTCCTGTTCCAGAATATACAGTCAACTAAGTTAATTCCCCACAAGGTCAAAGGTAAACCCTGAGCCATCACAAGGCTGGTGTTGCTAGAGTGATCATTAATCAAGGCAAGGCCAATTCATGATAACATCAGGATCAGTAAAGGCAAGAACAAACACAACAAAAATGTACATTATTCATATAAATGGGATTTTTGAAGCTCTCTCATGTCTCTTGGAAAGAAGTATCAGGAAGGTCCTTAAGCCCCCAAAGTGGCAGTTCCATTGGAGAGTCACTGGTCTGGGAGGGTTTCTATTTGGCCATCAATTATCTCACTAGACAATGAGATGCTCCATTGCTTAGATGTCAAGGATTCTTTTTTTTTCTTTACCACAAGAATGAGTATTAGTCTAAGGTTCCTTAAAATCCCAACTTGCATAGCCTTTCAAGAGAAGGCAATTGAAATCCCTGTTGTTTGCATTAAAAGGACTCTGAAATAAGCAATTGTTCTTTCATTCTTAGAGAATCTACCTAGATTCCCATCTTATATTTATATTTGGATTTCTTTTTCATTGGCATAAGATAATTTTTTTGAAATCTGGATAACGTCTCAGGTATATTTGTATTGGACATGAAAAATAATACAGATTGGTTTTGTAAAGCTGTGACAACACACATCTCTTTCACCTAACCATAGGGATTAAGGGGACCTATTTTTTTTTTAGGTTTCTGCAAGGCAAATGGGGTTAAGTGGCTTGCCCAAGGCCACACAGTGGTAATTATTAAGTGTCTGAGACTGCATTTGAACCCAGGTACTCCTGACTCCAGGGCTGGTGCTTGGTGCTTTATCCACTGCGGCCACCTAGCCACCCCAAGGGGACCCATCTTTGGCAAATATAATGCATCCCTTTTGATAGACAAAATGTTTTGGAATAATAGATTTACTTTTTTTTTTGACAAGGAGATGGGATTAAGTAAATTGCCCAAGGTCACACAGCTAGGTAATTATTAAGTGTCTGAGGTAAAATTTGAACTCAGGTCCTCCTAATTCCAGGACCAGTTCTCGATCCACTGCCCCACCTAGCTGTCCCTTAGACTCACTTATTTTGGATGGGGATACTGAAGTCTTTTTTGGGATGAAAATATATAGTTCTAAATTTTTGATTCTAGAGAAAAAGCAAACAAAACATTATGAGAATGGATGGGTAAATAAAACTAGGCATGCAGAAGACCAGAATAATAGAAAAACCATGTAGCTCATTCATTACATTTAAGCAGCTTGTGCTGAAGTTTTAAAACATTTTAGAGGGGGCAAGGGGATAAGGGGAAGGGGAGGTAGGGAATTTTTAAAATTAAAGTTTCTTCCACTAATGCAAATCAGCCACTTGTTGGTAATTTAGAGAATTAATTAATTGTTTTAATTGAGATACTGATTTTTTTCCCCTGGACTAATATATCTAATGGCTGAATGTGTTAGAACTGGAGTTCAAATCTTTCTGACTCCATCTATTCCCTATGTTATATTGTCTCTCAAAGGCTCTTAGAATCCTCACTTTAGAACTTGAAGGGACCTCAGAGGTCATCCTTTTTACAGATAAGGAAGATTAAGTGTAAAGAAATGAAAGATAACACAGGTTCTAAGTAGGAAGGTTCTGTTTTAAATCAGGCTCACTGTCTCTAGAACTAGAACTCTGCCCACTGTACCATTCTAGCTTCATCACAACTCTTCTTTGAAGCATCCACTGTAATTTGGGCTGGTTTGTCCTGACTGATGATGTTTGCCTATGTGAACAGAATTGTCACAAGTGGAATGTTTATAATCGGAGCTGCCATGCTGTTGGCAGTATTGGCTGATAAGGATTTTTAACAGGCATACCATAGCCTCTGGTAGGTCAGTAGTGAAAATACACTACATATTGATTCACACCAGGGACACTGTTGTTAAAATACATAAATGAAAGAATTGGACTTGGAATTAAAAACAAATAAATAATGTCCATAAATCACAAATACCTGATAAACTAATAAATATCTATCACTATTATATCTCAAGCTTTCTCAAAGAGAACTGGAGAGCACTTAATTGTTACTAGGTAATCAATTATTCAATTAACCTTCTCATCATTGAATATATATTTGATACAACTTTTTTGAAGCTTAGTCTCTAAAAGGGTCCTATTGATTGAAAGTTTCAAGGCCATGTGGCCTGGGTATTGGATTTGTGCAGTCAAGATTGACAGCAGAGGTTTTCAATAATATGCAAATATTTCAGATAGTGTGAGTTTCAGAGATGAGGCTAAATTGGTAAAGTCCATTTCATAAGAAAATATATTTATTTGTGTGTATGCAATCTCTGCTTCAGAAATACATTTATGCAGCCATTTATATAGCACACATGCTACTCCATTGAGTTCAAACATTAACCAAAGACAGTACACAACATGAGCTAAGGTCCAGTGTTCCAAAGACTAGCTACATTGTATCAATGGCTACCGATAACTCAGTGATTCTGGTTGTGGAAGTATGCTATTTGCACAAGATAACAGAGCAGCCGTGCTCTCAAATTTAAAAATTAAATCACAGACTTCCAAGCTGAAAAATCATTTCAATTCAAGGGAAACACTGTTAGTATGAAAAGAGGCTTCTTTTTCCTTTGCTTGTCCTTTTCCTTTTCTTTCCTTCCTTCCTTTCTTTGTTCCTTTATTCTTTCTTCTTGTCTTTTTTTAATCTCTTCCATTTTTCTTCCTTCTCTCTCCTTTTCCCCCTTTTATTCTTTTCCCTTCTTTCTTTCCCTTCCTCCCTTTTTAATCTTTTCCTTTTTTCCAAATTTCCTTTTCTTTCATTTATTCTTTCTCTTCCTTCCTCCCCTGCCCTCCCTTTCTTTTTCCTTTCTTTTTATGTTTTGCTTTGTTTTTCTTTCTTCCTATTTTCCATTCCCCCTTCCTTCCTTCTTTCCATGCTTTTCCCTTTCTTTTCTTCTCTAGAATAATTGCAGAAAGAAGAATCCTATAATGTAAAGACTAATCTGGAAGAGGAAAACATGACCCCCCCCCATCTTAATGTAATCTTTCTCCTATGATGGGTTTATTTGCAAGCAGATGGAAGATGAATTGAACAGTAGGTATGAGATATATGTCAGGATATGTCTGCAGCTAAAAAGTACCTTACAAAACAAAACAAAACAAAAACAAATTCTTTCCTGGTTTGTATCAACAACTAAAGCAAGACAGGTACAGGGAGTTTGTAACAACTCATGGGAGATCAGTTTGGCTCCATAGAATTGATGCTCCAAAATTTCTGCACAACTATTTGCTATTTCCATATCTCCTCCCCTCCCCACTCCTGACCCCTCCCTGGTTCCAGTGCAACTGAGACTCTCCATTCTCCTGAAAGGTCTGGGTTCTGCCATCAGTAACTGTTGCACTCCCTTTGAAGAAACTACCCTGTATGGTAGATGTGGAATTGCTGATATCTCAGGGCCCCTTTAGCACGCATTCATAATCAAGATATTAGCAAAGAGTTTCTGTCCTGAAAAATGCCATAAACAGTCTTGGTTTGACCTTCGTAATGCGGGAGCACTTTAGTAATCTGCGCCTAATGATTTTTTACATTAAACCTCAGCTTGTGTTGGGCCCTTGTGAGTCTCAGTAATTTAAGAACAGTCATTTTGCACATTCCAATGCCATTATGTTACATTGTTACTGAATAAAGACTGGTATTATGTTGCGCCTATAAAGGGCAGAAGTGGCCTGAATTTTATCTGCTGAACGAATCAATCTGGATTATGTCAGCTGAAAAGAATTGTGGACTGCAGTCTCCAGCAGATGGGGGGGGCAGATTTTAAAAATGTATCTACTGGTTTTGAATACATGAACTAAGATAATACCTTGTGGTGACTGAAAAGTACTTTTTCTCTCTCCCTCTCTCTCTCTCTCTCTTTTTTCAATGAAGACTGTACCAATTATCATTTCAACATAAAGTATTAGGAGATCAATTGGGACCTGAATGCCGTTTCCTAATGTTAATACAGTGTTGTATTTAAGCTGCCTTGACGGGCTGTCTAGGCTGTGGGAAAAAGACTGAGCAAATAATGAGGAAAGGGTTTAGAAAAAAGGCAGAGGGGTGGAGTTTGGCAAAGGATGTGAGCTATTCATCAACAACTCAACAAGGATGATGGAAATAATAAGTACCCCTTAAAGGAAAGGGGAAAGGGGTTTTTTTTTTAAAGAAATAGTTTCCTTTTTTGGGAAGAAAAACATATTTAACCCTAACTTTGTATTACTCCCCGATTAGCTGATTTTAAACTTCCTGAAATCAGCAAATGCTTCCCTTTGAAATGGATAGTGCATATTTAAACAGTATGTATTCTTTAGCAATCAGTTTAAGAAAACAGTGTCTCATTTCCTGTCTGTTCGTGCAAATTTCTTAGCATGTGGCAGTGTCATTTAATATCTAAAGTATATTAATGCACTGCTTTAACACAGAAAAACTCCAACAAATCCCTTGTGTGAAATAATTTGTGTGAACTTTGAACTGACCATGAATAAAATCAAGCTCTTATTATGCCCTTTATTTATATGGTAGAGAAAACCTTTGAAACATGAAACTGCTCTGGATATGGTATAGGCATCCAATATATTGCTTACAATAAAATAACTTTGCTGCATTTTTTTTAAAGCATTTCCCCCACACTCTCAGGTACCATTATGCAACCTCTTCAAAATATTTACCTTAGAAATGAATAGGCCATTCTAATATTATTGTGTTCAGAGTTGCTAAATTTCTATTCAGCAGATCTAATTCCACCATCTGTAAAGTTCTAGATTTTATAATACTTATAAGCTGTTTCTAATCTATTTTTACTGCCATGTTCTGTCCTGAAATGTCAAAGAGTGCAGAATAGGTCTTGGAATTAACATGACAGTTAAGAAACTTGGCAAGGTTTTACAGCAGATTGTGACATTAACAAAATACAAAGGAGAATGGTGAAATGATCATTAATGTATTCTTGCAGACACCATAAAAATCTATATGTCCATGATCAGGGAATTAAAAAGTGGGGATGTTTTTAGGATGATGCTATTAAATACAGATCTTTACTATGAAAAGAAATTTCCATATGAAAAGCAACTTACTAAAAAGTAATGCCGTAATCCCTTCTCTGGAATGAACAACAGGTTTATGGATCCCAGGTCAAGTAGGCATATGGTTGTTTCTGTTTGCCAATTTTTTTTAGGCTTCTTTAATCTATGATAAAACTGCTTTGAAAGCACTAATAGCATTTTTTTTCCCAGCTGTGAAGGAGATCATATGATAGATGTACCTAGAAGGGAGATCATTTGTTTGAATTCACAGATTGCAAAATAAATCATATTAAGGCCTACTTTTAATTTCATCACGGGGAAGGTTTCAAACAGTGTTATCTGGAGGAATTCATGATGGGCTCAGTCCTGGTGGCAGCTGCTGGAGTGTGCTTGACTTGTCCTAGTTCCTTTGTGATCATTGTTTTATAAGGCATAATAAATGTCATCTTGGGGGCTGCTGGACTTCACTGTTTTAGAAAATAAGAAATCAAAGAGTTTTGAATCATGTTAACTTATTTAAGCAGAAAGGAGCAATGTAACTTATAGAAGAGAGGCTAAAGAATAAAACAAAAAAATTCTGTTCAGTATGTGTGACTCTTCATGACCCCATTTGAAAGTTTTCTTGGCAAAAGATCCTGGAGTGGTTTTCCATTTCCTCTTCCAGCTCATTTTACAGTTGAGGAAACTGAGGCAAACAAGGTTGACTTATTTGACTTAGGGTCAAACAGTAGGTAATGAGGCCGGATTTGAACATAGGAAGATGAGTCTTTCTGATTCTAAGCTCTATCTACAACGCCATCTAGCTGCTCTTGAAAAAAAAGAATAATTAAAAACTTGTAAAAATAGGGTCAGAGGGAATGGAGGCAAACCAGCTAGCAAAGGTTTTCTAGGAAAGTGCATTTTTCTATATTAAAACACTTCTCTCCATAGTCCCATCACCTAATTTTGGTGCCAGGAAAAAACAAAAACAAAAAAACGGAAACCAACCTTTCTTTGTAAATAGACTTAGGGATATGAGAATGCAGAGTACAAACACTATGTACTTCTTTCTTTGGCTTTGGGAACACCGGATCTTAGATGTACAGGTGGAAGGGAAATCTTGTCCAACCCTCGCTTTCTACCAGTGAGGAAACAAAGACTTACATGACTTACCTAGAGTCATATGGAGGGGATTTTTGGACTTAAGTCTTTGTCTCCAGATCCAGGTCTCTTTCCACTGAACTATACTGCTGGAATATTATTATAATTTTTAAAAAAATTGTGATCGAGGCTATTGAGCTAAAAGGAAACCTTGAAATTATTTAGCCTAACCTCTTCATTTTACTCAGTAGGTTCAGTCCCTAAGTTTAAGATCTATTACTGCATAATGTTACCTTTATCTAAAATCTGCTGGTGTATTGGTTGTGATTAATTTCATTGCTTTTCCCATTTTGCCATAAACTGGAGGAGGCTTCTGAAATAGGATTGCTCACTGCCTAGCCTAACTTCTAGGCAAATACAAGTTCTTCATCTTCACAATTTTTAAACCAATAGTTACCTCAATGTGTGAAGATGGTTCAGTGGTTGATCATCTCTAAGGTCTCTCCCCTCTCTAGAATGCTGGGATTCCATGACAGTCAAAAGACCAAGTCTGATGTGATTTAATGGAGAGAACGTTGAGCAAGAGGAGCTAGAGTCTGGTCTTTGTTATACCATTTACAAGTCATGTGATCTTAGACTATTAACAGCTTTTCTATCTCTCTCTACATTTTTTTTTGTTGCAAGACAATGGAGTTAAGTGACTTGCTCAAGGTCACACAATCAGGCAATTATTAAGTGTCTGAAACTGAATTTGAACTCAGGTCCTATGCTCTATCCACTGTGCAACCTAGCCACCCTGTATCTCTCTACTTCTTCAAGGGAAGATAAAAATAACTCCCAGGAATATTGTGTAGAGAAAGTTAGCCAAAGTACGTCGGATGTAGCAAGGTTCTATGGTGTGATATAGTAGAAAGATAACCATCATCATAATAAAATTTATATAGCACCTGTTATGTGCCAAGTGCTTGACAAATTTATTTTATATAACCCTCCCAACAGCCCTGGAAGATGGGTGCTAATGAAGTTAAGTCACATAGCTGCTAAGTGCCTGAGGCCAGATTTGAACTTGAATCTTCCAGACTTCAGGCTCTAATGCTTCCAACTACTGCTCCACCAGCTGCTCCTATAGAGGGTTAAATTCAGTCAGAGGATCTGGGTTCAAATTTCTTCTCTGATACTTCTTGCATACTTGGGCTAGTTGTTCTCTGGGTCTCAGATTACTCATCTGTAAAATTAGAAACTTGGATTAAATGATCTCTAAACTCTTCTTCAAGTTCAGACAAAAAGCAGTAATTAATTTAAAGTGCCCCGGGAAGCCTTTTATCTTTTGGTGGTGTTTAGTTGTGTTTAACTTTTCATGACTCTATTAGGAATTTTCTTGACTGAGATATCTCCAGCTCATTTTATGGATGAGGAAATAGAGGCAGACAAAGTTAGACCACATGCCTAAAGTCACACAGCTAGTAAGTGCCTGAAACTAAATTTGAATTTAGGATTATGAATCTTCCTGACTCCAAGCCAGATACTTTATTCATTGTGCCACCTAGCTGTCCCCTTTAGTTTTGTCTTTATTCAATTTGGCTCCCAGCTGTCTCTGGCTAGAGGCAATATCTATATCTATAGTGACTCATAAGGCAAGATTTATATCTGAGATCTGGAATAGATGATCTGGGACAAAGAAAAGACTACTAGACAGGAGTTAGAAAACTGAGACTCAAATCCCAACTCTGTCATTTATTGCAGTGTGTGACCTTGGGCAAATTTCTTAAACTTTAAAAAACAAGGATGTTTGAGGAAAACGTTTAGATTCAGTTTCTTATGTGGTATCTCCCAGCTTTAAACCTTTGTTCCTAAAACATAGGTTCAACTATTTGCCACCTATGTGACCTTGGGCAAGTGATTTCATCTTTCTTGGTTTTGATTTTTTTTCATCTTTAAAGTGAGTGAATTGAACTAGATGATCTGGAAGGTCACTTCCAGCTCCAAATACTCTAACCTCCAGTTTAATTCAAACCTTCCTAGGCAGCCACTTGTCAGGGGGAAATGTCTCCTTCCATCTTAATTCTGGCTCATCCTGACCTAGAAGAAATTTCCAGCCTAGACTCTATAGGGTTAAAGGGAATGTGGGAAGCAGATTAAGGGGCAGTGATCATGCTTAATCCCTCCCCTGCATCCCGGTTTTTTGCCGCAATGCAATCATTAATTCTACAATTAAATGAAAGCCCAAGCCTGTCCCATGTTTTATCCAGCCTTGTTCTCCTTAAGCCAGGGAGGGAACAAGTTTTCCTGGGGAACAGGTGGATTGATAAACAGTGTATGGATGGCCTCTCGTCTCTGAGGCTCGGCCCAGCGCAGCTGTGATCTGGCCCACAGAGCCCTGGGAGAAGTAGGCTGATTCATCCCGCCGTGCTAACTCCCTCTCAGCCTGCTTCTCTGTTTTCTGCTTTCTCCTCATCATTTCTCTTTCTCTTGTCCTTTTTTTTTCTCTCTCTCACTTCCACTCCCAGCATCATGTCGGCTTCACCTCCTGCTGCTCTCCATCACTCACTCATCTCATGATGTCATTCTCTCCTCTATCCTTTTAGGCTGAGGCATGTGGAACATTTAAGGGCAAGGGTACCACATGGCCCAAGTCACTGTTCTACTCCTGGGCACCAACAGGTTCATTCCCAGGTCCTTGGGACTGGGCCCTTCTCCCTTCATCCTTCCCTTGTCCTCCTCATTTGCACCCCCACTCCCGCTCCAAGACAGAACGCTGACTCACTCCTGGGAGACAGCTGATGAAGGGGGAAAGCAGCAGCTAATTCTTATATTTCTCCAGTAGATGGCATCAATTGTTCTGGAAATAAAGGAACTTTTTAATGGGAGAAAATAATCCAAGTAGTTAGTGAAAGAATTCTAACTCTACAAGGGACCTGCAGAGGGCAGAATCTAGTCCCTTACCTTGAAGTAAAAGGCAATCTAACTCATGGAAGGTCTCTGGGTTCTGAAATTCTCTCTCTCTGATTTTCAAGCTCTCATTGATCTTAAGGGACCTTACCTGCAATAATATGAGCTTATAGGAGATCATAAGCCTAGAGCTAGAAGGAATCTCAGAGGAAACCTAGTCTGACTACTTGAGTAGGTTAAGGGACTTGCTCTTAGTTACTCATACAGATGGAAAAATATCAGATGAGTTTTTTTGTTTTTTGTGTTTTGCAAGGCAATAGGGTAAAGTGACTTACCTAAAGTCATCCAGCTAGGTAAATTCTTAAGTGTCTGAAACTAGATTTGAATTCAGGTCCTTCTGGCTCCAAGCTTGGTGCTCAATCCATTGTGCAGCCTAGCTGTCCTAGGACTAAAATTTAAACTCAAGTCTGGGGCTCCGACTATTACTGCCCAACCTGTGACAGAGCCTTCTGTGCTTTTATTAGTCTGCTCAGCTGTATTAAGGCATATTATACCTTTTCAACAGCCTAATAAGGTTGTTTTGGTCCTCTTCCAGAAGGAAGAACAACGGTCAACAACCAACCAACAATGTAATTTCCATTCTCTCATATAACCTCTCCTCTCATGCATGGTTTTCTTGTTCCTCTGTTTTGGTTTACTTTATATTTAGGGAAACTGCTGCCAATAGCCCTGTGGTTGTCACACTTATGAATGTGTCTGACAAACCCTGAGGGTTGGGGATCACCGAGGTCCAGTGCACACTGTGTTGTGGCCAAGAGTGACTATCCTTTGGCAGAAGGCCCTTGCTGCTTTTTGCAGGGAAGTCTGTGTGGGTATTCTGTCTAGTTGACTGAATACTCAGCAATGGAAAGGGCACTAAATTTGAAGAGAGGGGTCAGAAAGAAATTCCTTAATTTGGTATTTAAAACCTTCCACATGTTCTCACTTCCAGAGAAAGGATCACCTTTATGTTCCCTAAGCTTAGCATTTTATTTCTTATCTCAGTGTCTTTACACAGGCTGTCTCCAATGTCTGAAATTAATTTCCTTCTTCCCCCTATTTGTTAGAATTGCTTATCCTAGTTGCTTTCTCCTAAACAAGTCTTCCATTATCCTTACAGTTGCTAGTGTTGTAGTTCAGTTGTTTCATGACTTCATTTGGGGTTTTCTTGGCTGAGATATTAGAGTGGTTTGCCATTTCCATCTTCAGCTCTTATTAAGATGAGGAAAAGAAGATAAATAGAGATAAGTGATTTGCCCAGGTTCACACTGCTAGTAAGGGTCTGAGGTCATATCTGACCTCAGGAAGATGAGTCTGATTCCAAGGTCGGCTCTCTACTGTGCTTTCTCATTAAATCATATATTTATTTATATTGCATGCATATGTGAACATATCCTGTCCAGCCAGTAGAATGGAAACTCCTTAAGGTAGAGGCATATCATTTTTTTTTCCTGGGGTGAGGACTTGTCTAGAAATGATAAGCAACTAACATGGTTCTCTGCAAATAGAAGAAATTTAAAAAACCTTTGTTGAACTAATTACATGTACACAGAGACACATGGTTTAACAGTAAGGAGTGAATCAGAATTATCTGAAAGTCAAAAGTTCTGTTTTCCCCTCACTGGAGATCTTCAAAAAGAACTGGAGGACCATTTGATGGTCCTCACCACACACACACACACGTTGATTTATCTTCTACTAAACTGGAGTTTAGAATGTAGTAAATTTACTAGAATGCTATGGTATAGGGAACAGTTCCATGCCATTATTATCAAATTTAAGTAGATTTAATAAAAGATTAAAGGGGAAATGAATCAGTTGTTGGTGTTCCTTCTACCTCATTTTAGAGTTTACTTGAATTGAGGGCATAAAATGGGGATTAGAGATCAATATGTTTCATATAAATAAGACCAGATTCTTTAATATTAGCTATTTGTTGGAATAGGTGGTATGGTACAATGAATCCGGTTTATAGACATAAGATCTTGGTTTATATTTTGGTTAGAACCTATATTTTCTTGGGACCTGTCAAGTTTTGGTTTGCTCAGTGGTTAAAAACAAAATGTTTGGACTGCAGGATACCTAAGGTTCCTTCCAACTCTTAATCCAATAACCTAATAAAAAGTGATTTGGGAGTTCTTTCCCTTTAGGGTGCTACAATAACAATAACAATAATAATAAATAATATCTGATATTTATAAAGAGATTTTTAAGCCTCAAAAGCAATTTATAGTCATTATTTCCTTTGAGCCATATAATGAATGATCACATAAGATTATTATTCTTATTTTTATAGATTGATAGTAAACTGGGGGGTTAAGTGACTTAACTATGGTCCTATAGCTAGCTACTCAGAGTCAGGGATTTGAACCCATACATACACACACACACACACACACACACACACACACATATAATCCAAGCTTAACACACTCTTGCTTTAGCATAGTATTTCTGTATTGTATTCTTGATTTCAATTTTAATTCACTCTATGGCCTCAGTTTATGCTTATAAAATCAAGATATTACCTCTTTAGGGAAATGTGAGAATTAAAATGAAATACCAAATTGAAAACACTTTTTGGATGAAAGAGAGCTTTATAAATTCAAAGGGTTAGGGTCAGGGTTGAAGATGTTCAAAGAAACAAACTGTATAATGTTCATGTTTTTTGATAATTCTCAGAATAAGTTTTCCCTTTTCTGATTCTTTTGTCCTGAAACTTTGGACTCTAATGATGAAAGTTAGATCATATTGGTGAAACTGGGCTACAACATTAAACTGAATGAACAGATAGGAAATACATACAATTGATGCCAAGGGAGACATGTTAGCATAATCATACAAAGCTGTAAAGACCATATTAACTACTGTGAAAACTGTAGTTAGACCTTGAAAGGACCTTAACAGTCATCTAATTCAACCCCCTCATTTTGCAGACCAAGAAACTAAGGTCCATCAACTCCATCATCATCATCAACAAACATTTATTAATTACTGTACTAAAGACTGAGCATACAAAGAGCTCACTTTCCAATGGAAAAGTGAAATGCTCTGCTCCAAATCACTTGAGTTAGAGTGATTTTCTACCATATCACTTGAATCTCATTTCAGTTCTCTTTCTGCCACTCTATAACTTTTCGATTGTAGTTTACTTTAACTTCCACCTATAGAGAAAACAACAGTTGATATCTCAGTGGATAAAGTGTTGGGTCTGGAGTCAGGAAGACCTGAACTGGAATCTAGTCTTAGACATTTCCTAGTTGTATAGTCCCGGGCAGGGACTGGATTACCTGACAAAATGGATCTTCTGGATCCACTGAAGAAGGAAATGGCAAACCATTGTCTTTTATGTGAAAACCCCAAATGGGATCTTTAAGGATAAGATATGACTGAAATGACTAAACAACAAAATGGAGGAAACAGGATTTTCAACTTCTCATCTCCTTGATTAAAAAAAAGTCATCATGTACACTTGGGTTCTTTGAGTGGAGGAACATCTCCAGACATCGGAAAGTCAAACTTGTGAGAAAATCTGAAACTGAAGAAAAGAAGAAATGAGGCAGCTGGCAGTCTCAGATTTTGCATATTATAAATACAGACACTAAACTATTTATTACATCATACTGACCTCCCAGTGATTGATTATTTTTCTGAGATCATGGAGCACCATAATTTTAATGTATTTTATTTAAATTGGCATATAAATTACCTCTAAGATGTCTACAGAACTCTTCAGAAGTGCTAGCTATCAGCATGCTCAGAGCCATCTGGATTTTCCTAGGATGTGCAATTCAAGGTTGGAAAAATAAATCTAATTTTTTGGTTGACAGAGATACTTGGTCATCTTGTAGGTTTTTTCCCCCATTTACTCAAGGAAACACAGAACACAAAGGTCCACCTAGAATTCATAGACATATTTTCCAAAAGTCCTTGGTTAAGAAAGATAATCTTTTTTTAGAAACAGACTTCTCTGGATGAAACCAGGTGTTTGCTGATGTTTGGAGGTCTTGGTGCTATAACTGAAGCAAGTCACAGATTTTAGTTCAGAGCAAAAAATCTTTGTGGGTGATTGGGTTCCAGGATGGAGGATTATAGTTCTCAAATCTCCAGGAACAGAGATCATAAGAAAGACATAAAAATATCTCTTTATGAGAGATGATACTTCCATTGAGATAGGTGATGGGAAAATCTCTCTAAGTCCAGTGATTTGCTGAATAACTATATACAGAAGTCACATTTAGCAATCAGTCATGACTGATCAACCTTAAGTCCAGTGATTTGCTGATTACTGAGGTTGCATCCTCTATTAGTGTTTTGTTCAAGTTCATCTAGTTGATGTATTTCAGACTCAGAATTTCAGAGCTCTCAAAAATCATCTAGTTCAACTCTCTCTTTTTACATATGAGGAAACTGATGCACACTACTCAGTGTAAGACACTGCTAATTATGTATATGTTTGGGAGGGGAATAGACACAGATAAATTAAACAGTCTCCAAATATCAAGGAATTTACATTCCTTGTGCAATGGAGGATGGAATAAGTCTGCAATCAAGATTAGAATTCAGGTCTCCCAACAGTTATATCAGGTTATAGTTATGTAATGTTTGAGAATTTTGCCAAGTGTTTTCCTTACAACACTAGAGACAGCAAATGTTATTAGCCTCACTTTTCAAGCTTAGGACTTAGATATTTACTTCTATTCTGCCCCTTTTTTCCTATAATATTATAGTCCTTCAACTGACCCTTTCCATTATCCATGGTCTGTATATTTCTGGCACTTAGACTATTGTTTTTAAAAAGATGCCACTAATAACAATTATTCTAAAGGCTTCATTCAATACATATCATGTAGAGTCTTTTTAGAATACCACTGCTTGGGAATATGACGAGTCAGGGCATCTTTATATACTTGAAATCAAGTACCTTATTTGAATGGAATGCAGAACAGACATGTTTTATTCTAATTTCTGGGCTATTATATCTTGGGGCATAGGCTGACTAAGTTGCCATGCATTAACTAATTTGCTGATCTGACTTCTGTGAAATAAGGGATAATGGAAAATAAGAAATTCATCTTTCTTCAATTAAATTCCAATAAATAAATATTTACTTAGAGCTTAGGATGTATAAAGGATTTAAAGGGAATATACATAACTGACCTCAAGTTGTATCCAGTCTATTCATTGAATTCAAAACTGGAAAACATCTTAGAGGTTGGCTAATACTATCTTCAACCTTGTTTTATAGTCATTGGATAAAAAGGTCCAGACCAGTTAGTTGACTTGCCCAAAGTCACAGAGATAGGAAACAACACTTGTTTGGATTTGAATCCAGCTCTGAAATTGGAGTGAGTTCAGACCTGGATTCAAATACTTTCTCCACCACTTAAGTGTCCTATAATCTCTCTCATCCTCAGTTTCCTTATTTGTAAAGTAGAGATGATAGTATCTCTAGTTCTTACTTCCCAAGGTTGTAAGGATAAAAAAAATTTTGAAAATCTTAAAACACTATATCAATAGTGATGATTAATAACAATGGTTCACACTTAAAAATAACTTTAAAATTATAAAGGGTTTTAACACACATTATACAGTTCTGTCTTTACAATAATCCTCTGAGGTAAGTAATACAGGTTATAATGATGATAATGATGATGTTGATGATAATGTTGATGATGATGAAAGCATGTACTGCTTCTGCTAAACCTGAATTTATTTAACCTCCTTTGGCCTCAGTTTCCTTATCTGCAAAATGAAGGGATTTAGGTCCCTTTCTGCTCCAGATTTATGATTTTCATTTTAAAAAATTATTTTAAACTAATTAAAATTATGATTTATTTTTAACATTCTATTAACAATTAATTCAAAATCCTTTCATTCACTTCCATCCCTCACCATTTGAGAAGGCAAAAAATGTGCTGCAAATTATATATATATATATATATAATATGAAATAATAAAGCATATCTCCATATTAGCCACATTATAAAAAAGCAAGAAAAATAAAATAAAAAATAATATTTCAATCTGCGTTCAGATTTCATTATTTCTTTCTTTAGAGGTAGATAGCATTTTTCATCATAAATCCTATGGAATTGTCTTAGATCATTATAGTGATCAGAATAGCTAAGTCATTCATAGCTGATCACCTTACAATATTGCTGTTACTATGTACAGTGTTCTAGTTCTCCTCACTTCACTGCATCAATTCATATGTCTTTCCAAGTTTTACTAAAACTATCTTGCAAGTCATTTCTTATAGCACAATAGTATTCTATCACAATTATATGCCACAATTTGTTTAGTCAATTAATGGGCATTCCCTCAATTTCTAATTTTGCCATCCCAAGGAAGAACTGCTATAAGTAGTTTTGTACATATCAGAATTTTCCTTTTATCTTTGATCTCTCTGGCATACAGGCATAGCAGAAATATTGCTGGGTCAAAGAATATGTTCAATTTTATAACTCTTTGGGCAGGGTTACAGATTACACAATGACTGGATCAATTCACAGCACCAAAATGCATTAGTGTCCCAATTTTCCTACATTCCACTCCAACATTTATCACTTTCTTTTTCTGTCATATTTGTCAATTTGATAGGTCTGAGATGGTACTTCAGAATGGTTTTAATTTGCATTTTTCTAATCAATCCTAATTTAGAGCATTGTTTTTTCCACAAGATTATAGATAACTTAGACTTCTGAAAGCTATCTGTTCATATCTTTTGACTATATATCAATTGGGGAATAACTTATAGTCTTACAAATTTCACTCAGTATTCAATCAGAGGCTGGCTAACTGCTTACTGGGTAAGTTATGATTCAAAGTCTTTTTCAGGTATGATTTGAACTTGATGATTACCAAAGTCCCTTCTTAATTAATTAGAATTCAGTGTTTTATTTATTAATTCTTAATATTTGACACTAATATTCTTTGAGGAAGATAAAAAGGCAGCTAAAAAAAACTGAAAACAAAAGTCCACAGGCATTGAAAACTACACTAACTCCTCCTATAACTGTCGATAGGTATATGGAAAAGTCAATAATAGAAACAACTCCAGGGTGTCTTTGTACTCCAAACTATGTTTAGAATATGCATTCTAATTTCATTTAACATCTATCTTTGCTATCTGCCAAAGGCCTTTTGACTCGCCTTTCTAATTCATTAATACAGAACTTGGAATCCTTAGTTGGCCACGAGAGGGCACCCAATACCTACAAACAGAATAAAAAGTGGGGTGGGGGGAGTAATATCCATTCTTTGACATAGTTCTGAACTTGATCATGGGCTACTTTTGAGTGCCTGACTGGTTAACTTTCTTAGTTACCCTAAGCAATTTTTAACAAAAAAGAAGGAGCCAAGATCGAAAATGTTTTTTTTTTTTAAAAAAAGATAAACTTGTATCACTTCTCAGTGGGCCTAACAATTTCTTTAATCTACAAAATATGGGGAGTGGATTAGATGATCTCTCTGACCATTAGACAGGAGGGCTGCTAGACAACTGTTTGGTCTCCTAATTGAGTTGTTTATGATGAGGTCTGGAGAGGGGGTATTTTGCTTGGTAGAAGTTTCCACCCTTCTGGAATCAGATGACAAAGTCTGTGGTCTCCTACCACCCAGGGTGGGTTAATGTGCTTCTCTTTCCCTCCTCAAGGAAATGGTGGGAAGACATTTCCTTTTCAATCATTTTTCACATCAGCCTTTCTCTTCCCTACCGTTTGATGGCTGTGGCTGCTGGTTCTCACAAGATGAAATTACTCCTGGAGATGCCATTGGCTCCCATTACATACCAGACTGTCAAGTGGCTGCCGTTTGAGTGAGACAATACCCATGCCCCATGTGAAACATGTGTGTGCATCTGGACTGAATTAGGAACCCCACCAACTTTACTGTGGCTCCAGGCCAGAGACTGGAGGAAGCAGATTGCCTCTCCTTGTGTCTAGGGCATTGATAATCATACTGCCCACAGGTAATGGGCTCTTCATGCCTGATACTTAGGCTTCTCTTGCATGTCAGAAAATGAAGTGTCCCAGAAGAGGAGGGGCTCCATGCTCTCAGGTATTCCCTCACTGAGACCTAATAAATTAAAAGTTTCATTTCTTAGGGATAAGTAGTACCCTTCCCTCTTAAAATGGAAATACTATTACAATCTCTTAAAATAGAAATACTTCTAAAAGGGTAACATGTCAAACAGTTGAACTTTATTAGGAATGACTTTGGCAAAATTATTCTCCTTGATGGTGGAGCCTGGGCAGGTATGGGTTAAGGGTAACCCAGAGGGAAGGAGAAGGTAATGAAAAAAGGAGATAGGAATAGATGAACACACTTTGCTAACTTCATTGTTTTTTGAAAGGGTTGTCTCTTCTTCCACCCTTCTCTTCTAATGGAGTTTCTCTTTTGAGTTCATCATTTTAACATCAGCTTCTGTACCCTGCTAATCTTTTGTTGAGCAGGACTTGAGGGTCAGCACTTGCCCACTGTTCATCTTAGTGGGGCTTCTAGGTGGTATAGTCAGGAGGAGTGGAATTGAAATCTGGTTTCAAACACTCGACACTTACTAACTGTGTGACCTTGGACAAGTCACTTAAACCTGATTGCCTCACATTCAGAGTCATCTCCAGTGGTCCTGATTCTTATCTGAACACTGGACTCAGGACTTTTTCTGGAGGAAGAAGTGAAGCTGGTGACTTAGCCCTCACTCAAATCCCAATCATGTGCTTGTCATTGCAACGCATTCCTGATGTCATGGTCTTGTTTGAGAACAAAGGAAAAGCATCATCACCCCCAAAATATTGCTAGAAGTGCTTTCCTATTCCCTCTTTATTCTAATGTCTGCCCTCTGTTAATTTTTTTCTATTTGTCCTGTATACAGCTTGCTTTGTATATATTTGTTTGCATATTGTCACCTCCATTAGATGGTAAGCAGCTTGAGAATAAGGACATTTTACCTCTTTTTTTTTATACAACCCATTTAGCACAATGTATGGCACATAATAGTTCTTTTGTTTTTGCAAGGAAATAGGGTTAAGTGGCTTGCCCAAGGCCACGCAGCTAGGTAACTATTAAGAGTCTGAGGATAGATTTGAACTCAGGTGCTTGTGACTCTGTGACTCTAGGTATTCTATCCACTGTGTGACCTAGCCACCCCCCACATAACAATTCTTAATAAATATTGATTGATTGATTGATTTTCTCTTCCTTATTTTTGAATGCTTCACAGAAGCTACCTCAGAATATTTAAAATATGTGAAACATGAATTCCCCCTATGATGTTTCTGACAGGTAATCATGCAGACACCATCTAAAAGTCTCAAAGGACTGGGAGATGAACCATCTCACTTTAAGATACAATTCTGGAACCAGAATTGAATCAGTAGTGTTGAATAGGAATCATAGATCAGGTAGCATCTCCCCTCTTTAAATCTCTGTAGCACTTGTTATTCATATCAGTGCTCCTCTGGTACTTGATAAATGCTACCTTAGATTAATATTGATGTTTTTAAACATGTCCATTTTCTCCTTCAAGGACAAAGATTATGCCATCTTGATTCCTCTTAGTACCTCAACCAGGCTGGTTATCTGGATATCTTGAAGGTCTTTAGAGTATATAAAATCTTTTTTTGAGGTTGTTTTTTTGAAAGGCAGTAGGGTTAAGTGACTTGCCCAAGGCCACACAGCTAGGTAATTATTAAGTGTCTGAGTTTGGATTTGAACTCAGGCACTCCTGACTCCTGACTCCAGGGCTGGTGCTCTAACCACTGTGCCACGAAGCTGCTCCTAGTATGGTAAATATTTGATAAATGTTCATACATTTATAATTTAGAGTTATAAGGGATTTTAGGGGGTTTTGAGTCCAAACCCTTGTTTGATAAAAGAGGTAACTAAGCCCCAGGGAGGTTCAAAGTCACAGATGGAGCAAGTGACAATTCCAAGAACCAAACTCAGGTCTTCTGACTCAAAATGCTTAAGTTTTCCTCTCTCCATCATGTTTTCTTCTTGTTTAATTTAAAGGGAAAGATGTTCATTTCATATTCAGGAAATTGGCAAAGATTGCAAATGATAGAAATAGTCGATGTTAGAGAAGAGTGTGGAAAGAAAAACACAATGATGTACAGTACCAGGAAGCTATGAGTTGGCCCAAACAACTTGGGAGGCAAATTGTAATTATGCTAAAAATGGTCAAAATGTCCTGATATCCAATACTTGAGCAGGTGACAAAAAGACAAAAAGGAACCCACAGCATGTTTTTTGCCAGCAAAGAGGTGGAAGTAAAGTAGATACTCTTTGATTGGGAAATGGATAAATGAAGTGTGGTACACAAACATAATGGAATGTTACTCTATCACAAGAAAGGATAAATATGAAGGATTCAGAGAGGCATATAAAGACATATTGACTAATACAGAGTGAAGCAAACAGAATGTAAATGGCAAGTCATTAAAACTGGAACTTAATGCTATATGACTAAAATAACCAACCTCGATCTTGGAGAAAAGATGAGAAAATGCAGTTCCATCCCTTCTTTGCAGAGGTAGGCGAATAAGAATGTGGAACATAATTCTCCTTCAACTGTCATTCCCTTTCAATTAGAAAAAAGGTGTGCTGTCAGACTTGGTTTATCTGTTGGTTGTCTTTGCTGAACTGGTCTTTTTCCCTCACTTTTTTTATTCTTTCTTATAAGAGATGTTCTATGAGATGAAAGAATAAAACAATAAAATGTATAAAACAACACAAATATAAAAGTTTTACAAAATAAATAATGAGGAGACATTCACAGAATCTGAATCTAATATAATTTTAGAGCCAGAAAAGTCCTAAGAGATCATTTAATCCAACTTCCTTATTTTATAGAGAAAAACATTGTGCTTTAGCGAGCAAACTGTACTTGCCCCAGCTCTTATAGGACTTGAACCCTTTGCATACATATCTGAGTTGCATGTCTAAAGTACCTTTCTCACCAGTTTTATAGTTTTTGAGAGCAGCCCATTTATTCCAAATTGTACTATGTTGGAGATATGAGTTAATGGATATGAGTTAACCTCTCCCCAAAGGGACTGTGTATCTTTGACCACTGGAGATAGGATGCAAGGCGATCAGGGTTAAGTGACTTGTCCAAGATCATACAACTAATAAGTGTTCAATATCTGAGGCCAAATTTGAACTCCAGTCCTCCTGACTCCAAGGTTGATGTTCTAATCCACTGTACTCCTAGCTGCCCCACTAGGGCAGAACAGTGGGTAGAGTGGTGGTTCTGAAAGTTTGGCTCAGCAGATGAACAGGGTGCAGAAGATGAAGTTAAAATGATGAACTCAAAAGAGAAACTCTATTTAGAAGAGAAGTGTGGAAGAGGAGTCAACTCTTTCAAAAAACAATGACGTTAGCAATGCTTGTTCAGTTGTTTCTATCTCCTCTTTTACTACCTTCTCCTTCCCTCGAAGTTAGTCCATATCTGCCCAGGCTCCACCATTAAGGAGAAAAACTTTGTCAAAGTCATTCCCAATAAGGTTCAGTTTGCTGTATTTTAAGAGGTTCTAATAATATTTTCATTTTAAGAGGTAAGGGTGATACTTATCACTAAGAAGTGAAACATTAATTTCAGATTATCAGTTATCAGTGGGGGAATACCTGAGAGCATGGAGCCCCAGGAACCACTTCACTCTTCACGGTGCCCTCAGGAATGCTGTATCCTATTCCCACAGGCTCCAGAGGTCTTTTTTCTCAGTTGCTTCTTTTTCAAAGAGTAGATTATGCTAGAGATTTTTAGCTTCTAACCATTCAAATTTTAGCTCTGCCAAATTTTTCTTTTCCAGTGAAATTTTCTTTGTCTTATCCTGGTATGTTGACAATAAGAGTTTCCTACAAACCCAGTCACCTTTCATAGGAAGAAGAGTTATATCTCTAGGCCAGAGGCAACTTGATGCAGTGGAATGAGATCTAGAGTCTAATTATAGAATAGATACATATCAACAATGAGATCATTGAAAGTCTCATGATGTCTCTGAGATTGTTTCCTTACTTTTGAAATCATTTACTTCCTATTCTACAAGGATTGCTATAAAGAATATACTATACCATAGGCATGGTGGCTATACCTCTGATTTCACTGATAAAGGAACTCTCAAAAGATAAAACTCCCTTTATCAAAGCAGGTTAGGACATTCTTTATGTTAGTCTTAGAAAGTTGTCAAAAAACACTGAAAGATAATTGATTTGCTCAGGGTCACATATTCAGCATGTATTAAAAACTGAATTTCTAAAGCAAGCCTGTCAAGTTTTATAAACCTCTTGAGCCTTACAATCACTTTGTGAAGTAGGTATTATAGGTTTTATTAATCTTATTTAGCAGTTGAGGAAACTGAGACTCAGAGGTTAAAAGACATACCCAAGAGAATCACAGCTAATAAGTACTAGAGACAACATTTGAAACTAGATCTCTTGACTCCAAGTCTTGTACTTATTCTTCCTACTCCAGCTTTCTGGGACCAAACAAATCTTTCTGCATTGGAAGACTATTCTATAATATCGTTCCAGATTGGAAGACTTTCAAAAGATTAGAGATAGATGTCGTGTCTATCCTTTTCTATATTAAACACCCTAAGTTCCTTTAACTGATGCAAATATAGCAAGCAAGGGGTTGGCTGGCCACAAAAATTCCTTCTTCAAAAAGAGAAATGATCTCTTTAATATTATTTCTCATAAATACACATGACTGACTTTGTCACTTGATGTCTCTTTTAGGAGACACCTAGAGCTACACAGTATAGTGACTTTTCTATAGGTAGCTGGGTGGAACAATAAATATAGTGTTGGACTTGGAGTCAGGAAGACCTGAGTTCAAATCCCTCCTCAGACATTTACAAGTTATATGACCACAGGCAAGTTATTTAATCTCTCAGTTTCTATTTTATCAATTATAAAATAGGAATAATAAAGATATCTGTCACATAATTGTTGTGAGAATAAATGATTTAGCATATAGAAAATACTTGGCAAAACTCAAAGTCCTATATAAGTATTAGTTATAATAATCATCATTATAAACAGACATAATAATGGTAATAGTAGTAGTAGTAGTAGTAGTAGTAGTAGTAGTAGTAGTAGTAGCAGTAGTAGCAGCAGCAGCAGCAGAAGCAGTAGCAGCAGAAGTAGCCATGGTAGTAGCAACAACAGCAGCAGGAGAGAGCTAGGGAACTCAACTCCTAGCCTATTATTAGAATTTTTTTCTTTAACTGGGAGAGCCATTGCATGACTTATTTCATAATTGTACTTCCTTCAGAGTGCTGAATTACTATGAAAATGAACCATGCTCTGTAAATCTGCCCTGAAAACACAGGTGTAAGAGTACCAGATGTTGTACTTGACTTGCACAGTCTTGTGGTCCTGTGCTATCTTGATTGCCATCTTGATGATGGTCTTCAAAATCCCTCCTAAAATATGGCATCCAACACTGATCACAACAAACCATACTTGATGTGAATAATCACCTCCTTGCTTTGGATATTTCATCCTATTTTTCCTCTTTAAAATATCATTGATATAAATTGCTTTATTACCTTTATTTTTTGTCTTATCTCATCCTCACTGGCCCCCATACACTGTTTTTGAGTTAAATTGACACTTTACTGTTTCCCTAATTGAGCATTCCATCTTGTACTTTATGCTTTGCATAGGTTGTTCTCTCTTCCTATAATGTTCTTATAACTTCCTACTCCATCTTGTAATCAGTTAATAGATCAGCCAGTCAATTAATATTTTTTAAACACCAGTTAGTTGTTGGTTCCTGTGTTAAGCCTGGAAATACAAAAAAGAAGCAAAAAGACAGTCCAGATCTTCAAGTAACTTACAATCTAATGAAGGAGATGATATAAAAACAAATATATATATATATATATATATATACACACACACAAACAAGTCATATACTTACAAGATAAATAGGAAATAACTGAAGGAAGGCACTAGACTTTTGAAGGAATGGGGGAGACTTCAAGTAAAGGAAGTGATCTTAATTGGGACTTAAAGGAAGCCAAGGAAATCAGTAGGCAAAATGGAGGAACAACTAGATCCATTTAAACGTCATTTAAAGGTGTCATTTCCTGTTGTTCAGTCATGTCTGACTCTTTGTGACCCCATGGATCATAGTAAACCAAGTCCTTCCATCCTCCACTATCTTTTGAAGTCTATCTAAATTCATGTTCATTGTTTCTATGACAATACCTACCCAACTCATTCTCTGTCATCCCTTTTTCCTTCCCCCCCACCTCATTTTTCTATTTTTCCTAGTGAGTTACTTCTTTTCATTATGTGACCAAAATTTTTAAACTTCAGGTTCAGCATTTCTCTTTCCAATGAATAGTCTGATGTAATTTCTTCAAAATATTGACTGATTTGATCTCTTTGCTGTCCAAGGGATTCTCAAAAGTCTTCAGCATCACACTTTGAAAGCATTGATTCTGTGGCATCAACTTTCCTTATAATCTAACTCTCACAGTAGCTACATTAATACTAGAATAACTGTAACTTTGATTACATAGACCTTTATGAGCCTTCTCATCTTCTAAGCCTTAGTGTACTCTCCATTCCCATTATTTAATTCATTCTTGTAGTTGTTTCAGTTTCAGTTGTATCTTACTCTTATTTATCTCATATCTGTCTATTACTTAATTCCTTTTCCCATTCTAGTATTTATCATAATGTTCTGCATGCAGTAGGTGCTTAATAAATATATTAAGTGTATTTGAATTAAACTATTTCTTGCAACCAAATAATCTTTAGCCACCAAAGTCATATAAATGAAACTAATAGATTCTCTTAGTACATGTATCACAAGTCCTTATTGTCTACTATAATTATATTCATATGCATGCATATGTGCTGATTACTGGGCATCTATGTTGAAGCTGGCTAAAATATTACAAACAGTTGATCACCATGCAGTCCTTTTCTCGTCTGTTGTCATTTTATGTTAATTGAATGCCTGTGTTAATCTAATAGAATTTAGATTTATGGTGGGACCTATAGCATGTCATATTTTAATCAATACATATTCCAACATTTAGATGGACAGATGAGAAGCTCGTCTTCATCTCTGTACTTCTGTTCTATCAGTTGTCAATAATTCCTAATTTGAATCCTTCAGATGATCAGATTTATGGGTTTTCATATATTGCATTTATCACAGAAATTAACTTTTGGGGGAAATGATGTGAAAGGTCACCCAGCATCTTGAAGGAATAGATACTGTGTCTCTCTTATATGAACAATAAAAATGTTTCAGGATGAAGGTTTTTGAAATATTTATCTGTGCAAAGCAGGTCAGCAACGTGACTGTGGGTAGCCTTGGCAGATTTCACTGGGACTGGGTAAATCCAAGCCCAAGGTGACTCAAGGGGCAGTCTTGTGCTTGCACTGTGATCCTTAATGGAGCTGAGAATTATTCTGAGTCCTGGCACAGAAACAAATGATCCCATAATGAAATTAGGGCTCTGAAGCATCTGAGTAAGGGGACGTTTGGTATCACATGGAAGCTGTGTCAATATTGTGGATAGGCAGTTGGTAACTGGCAAAGTGTCTGACTAAGTGTGTGCTATACACTCAGGGGGAGAGAGAGCCTCTTCCCAGAGGAATCCAGTTTGGTCACTGGAAATCTTCTCTACCTTTGGAGTGTAGTCCCCATTGGACCCAGAAAAAAGGAATCACATTAAGATTCTACTGTAAAAGGAAACCAATTACATAGTTCTTAACAGATCAGGCTTGGGTAAAGCTAACTTTTTTTTACGCTCCTCTTTTGCTAAGGACTTATGATTGAGGTACAGAAGAGAAATCTGTCATAAAACAAATCAGAGAGAGATGCACATTATGTTCATGACCCAAAGAATGATGAAAAGAACATAAAACAATGAGGCAAGAAACTTGGGTCTAAGGTTTGCCCTGACCATTAGGAGGCATCATAGCACAGTGAAAAGACAGTCATTTTAGAAGATAAAAGACCCAGGTTTGATTCTAAGCTCTTCCTTCTATGGCCTATGATACCTTGGGCAAGACATTGAACTGCCTAGGGATCAGTTTCCTCATCTAGAAAATGAGACAGTTGAACTAGATGACCTCTGAGGTCACTTCTGGCTTAAATCTATAATTTTATGAATTTATTAGCTGTGTGCTTGGCAGAATATACTTTCCTGAGCCTCAGTTTTCCCCATTTATAAATTGAGGATATTAGATTTAATGACCTCAGTAGTGTAACCCTAATCTTTTCTGATTCTCCTTGTAATAATAGATTATCCAGATTTTATGATAGATTTATGGGCCATTTGATCCCACATCTCCTAGACAACTAGATGGCTCATTTCATACTTTCTATGGTTTTATACTTGAACTATAAAAGATCCATGTTTTCATAGAAATTTATACTAAGATTAAACAAAATAAGACAAAACCACATGATTCCTTTTGGGTTCTATGAATGGGCAAATGAAGTTATGCTTGGATTTCTTAGACCATCCCCTGATGAAACATACATTCTCTGAGTGTAAAGAATGCAGGTCTTCCTTGTTTTATTGTGCTTTGTTTTACTGTACTTTGTAGCTATTGTGTTTTTTATTTTTTTTAGAAAGTGAAGATTTGTAGTAACTGAGCAAATTCTATTGACACCGTTTTCCCAACAATATATGCTCACATCCTGTCTCTGTGTTATATGTTGGTAATTCTCATAATATTTCAAATATTTTCATCATCATCATTATTATTATATCTGTTATGATAATTTGTGATAAGCAATCTTTCATGTTAGTATTATAATTGTTTTGGGGTGACATGAACCATGACCATATAAGACAGGAAAATTAATCAATATATGTTGTGTAATCTGAGTGTTCCACTGACAAGCCATTGTCCATCTCTTTCCTTCTCCTTGGGCCTTGCAATTCTCTGAGACATAACAATATTGTATAAATTAGAGAAATCTTTCATGGAAAGAAGAGCCAATAGATGCTGAAAATTTCATTGTTGTCTTACTCTTGGAAATTGCCACAGACACCCCAATCTTAAGAAACAACCAGCCTGATCAATCAATAGTTCTCAACATCGAAATAAGACCCTCTACATTGAAGTAAGACCCTACCAACAAAAAGATTACAACTTGTTGAAGACACAGATGTAATTAGCATTTTGAGCAATAAAGTATTTTTAATTAATGTATGTATATTTTTAGACATAATACTCTTACATACTTAAAAAGACTACAGTATACTATAAACATAATTTTTATACTGTTGAGAACAAAAAAAATATTGAAACTTGTTTTACTGCAGGATTCATTTTATTGCAGTGATTGTTATCAAACCCATCTTTTAGGTATGTATAATTTTCATTCTTTGCATTTGTGTCCCTAGAACCTAGCACAATACCTGCACATAGTCAATGCTTTATTAATACCTGTCAATGAAATTGTTAGTTGATAATAGTAGTGGGGATAATTAAATTTCAAATGGATCTGGAATAAATCTTTTCCTTGTTTGTCATGACTCATAGAATCTTATGGGTCATTTCATTCCACTCCCTCATTTGACAGATGAGGAAATTGAGGCCAAGAAAGATGACTTACTCAAGGTCACATAGATAATAAGCAGGGATTTATACTCCAGTCCTCTGACTCCAAATCCAACACTCTTTCCCCTGGAATATGCTTCTTTCCTATATGTTTATAGTATATAGAGCTTAGCCTTATTCTCACTTTCACCTGCGGGGGGGGGGGGGACCTTCCTCTTTCCACTATCCCTTCTCCAATTTCATTGCAGGACTTTTTCTATCCTGAGGAAAATTTGCTGTTCCTCACTATGACAGCATGCAGAATATTAGAATTATTCACCAATTTGGCTCTTTTCATATGGGTTTTTTATTGATTTATGGCAAGTTTTTTTTTTTTGGGGTGATGAAGAAAGAACAAGAAAGTTCTTGTTTTCACTTATTAAGTCATTTGCCTCTACCAACTTCAGACTCAGAATGGATAGTAATGCTTTAATTGTGATTTTCTCTTTAATTAAATTGATATTCAACAGAAAATGTCATAGAAAGAAAACCTTTGTTTTAATCATAGAGTATTTTAACTAGGAAATTCTTAAGGTTTGGAATCTTCCAGGGCTATGATATGCTTTGCTGCTCAAGTCCATCTATCTTGTCTGTATGCAAAGATGGGATTAAAGCTTTTGGTGTAAATTGTTATAGGTTTGTGATTAGGTATTAGAAGTAATTTGTAGAGATGTAAATATGGTTATGTTTATAATCCAAGGCTATTTCTACCAATATATGCCCAAGAAACATATACCCAACAGGAAAGGTTAGTCTTTTAATTGTCTGCATTTGGATATGCATCTGCATTCATGGAAATCATTATAACCACATTGTTGTCTGAGATGCAGTTAATAAATGAAGGTAGCACAAAATGTGATTTTAAATCAGTTTAATAAAATTATTCATGTAGATTTTAAATCATTTTTACAGTTGATTTAACATTTGTGACTGGTTTATAGATTATGATATAGGATAGTGTTTGCATCTTTGCAATTTTATTCCAATTTAGAAACAGTGCAAATATTAATTTTTGCTTCAATAATGGAGCCTTTGAGGATTTCACTTGTCTTTTCTTGATATATGTTTTATGAGAATGCTTTAATATGATTTTTTAATATATTTTGGAAGAATTTATTGAAGATAGTCTTTTTAACAAGGACATAAGTGGAGGTCCTTCCAAAAAGTTTCTTTGGAGACAAATCAAGAGTACTTTTTGATGAGGAATCTTTGTTATTGGAAAATGGGAAGAATTTCATTAACCTAATTGAAGGAAGTTTGTAAAGCAGATAGGAATGTTGTCTAAAGACTATAGACCCAGAATTAAATTAAACATTGCTTCTCCCCAGGAAATCACCTCTATTCCTTAACAATAGAGAGGCAGGTCGGAGTCTATATAGAACAAGGCAAAATGGATGGTTTGGGAATCAGCTAATTTTTGTCAGTTGAATTTGAAAAAGTATTAGAGATTGAGAACTTAAAGGAACTTTGAAAGCCATCTTGGTTAATCTCTTCATTTTACAGATGATGAAATTGAGATCTAGGGACATTAAGTGATATGCCCATGGTCACACATCTAATGCATGTGAATGGAAGGATTTGAAACCAGATCTTCTTGACTTCAGATCCATTTCCAAATCTATCTACTTTTCCAGGCTAGATTTCAGGAATTCTGTGAACATGACTGGGGGAAAAGTAATCTTTATCTTCAGTAACTCTGAAATTAAACATTTCTTTTAATTATTTAAAAATATTAATTTGAGAAGGGATTCATAGGTTTTACCAGACTGCCAAGAGGATATCCATGAAGTTAAAAAGATAAAGAACTCCTGGACTCCCATGCTGTTTCTTAAGCCTGATAGAGCTTGACCTATCTAATTTGTGTAGCTTGTCTGATCAGAGTCCCAGGTGATTAACCACTTTTCAACTCAATTTTGTGCTATGAAGATACCACCATATACATTAGGCAGCCTTTAGACTGCCCAACAAGTTGAGTAAGTTCCTTTTGGAGTGGAGTTGTTCTGGGTTCTCAAAGGCTGTGTCAACTTGCCTTTGTGATATTTTTCTGCAGAAATTTCCACAGAAATTCTCCATGACTAACCTATCCTCTATCAAGAGGGGGAATATCTTCACCAACAAGATCATGGCTTCTTGAGATGTTAAAGTAAAATGGGTAAACTATTTACTTGGTTCATCTCATTCCTTGAGCAACCTTTAGCAATAACACATTTGGATAGATAAAATTACTTATCCTTATGAGTAATATTCCCACAGGAGAATCAAACTCACTAGTTTGTGATATCCTAGTCCTATTGTTTCATCTGTTTCTTTTTCTTTCTTGAGACTATCTATATCTCATCTCCCTATGTTTCATGGACATGGATCCCAATGTTTAGAGCTAATCCCAATACTGACCCATACAGAATCCTTAACTAACCGATTTTCAAACTTGTATTAGTTCACCCCTAGGTAGATGGTGCTCTGTCCCAGGACCTTACCATGGTCTTAGCAGCTTTGGTCTGATAGAAGCTCATAAATCCTGACCCCACACTGAACCTTCATCTCAGCCGCCCTCAGTAGCAGTGATGGCAAAAATCACTTAGGCCATAGTTTGAGGATTCATCATAACATGGAAATGACTTATTTCTCAAAGACTGCCAGCAGGTCACATACTCTGATGGGTCCTATTAAGGTAGAAATTATCCATCCTAATAGATTCCCAGATATCTGAATTATTGAAAAAGACAACAATATATACATCCAGTTTATTGAAACCTTTTACTAGACCCTTATCAAAGAGCAAGGCTGTCATTTGATCTTGTTGCTGTTTATTTGTTCAGTTATATTCAACACCAATACTATCCACCGGGTAGTCTGCCATTTCCTTCTACTTGAGGAAACAGAGACAAAAAAAAATTAAATGACTTCCCCAAGGTCATACAGCTAGTAAGTGTAATTAAAAATCTGGTCTAATGATCCCAGGCCCAGCATTTTATACAATAAGCTACATAGTTACCAGGACTAGCTCTTGGGAAACCATGGCAAGGTATACTGTAAAGAATAATGAAGTGTGAATTCCAGGACCTAAATTCAAATTCTGGCTTTGCCATTTTACTCCTTATATAGCCTTCAATGAGTCACCTCAATTGTTTGGACCTCCGTTTCTCTTATTTACAAAATGACAAGGTTGACTATATTTTTCTGAGATCAATTCTATGTCTAGTATAGATTTATGATATGAGAAATTTGAAAGTAGTGGATCAAAGAAAGAAATGATTCATTATATGGATGTAAGCAGTTAATTAGGATATTAAGTTCTTATTCCCAATCTACTTTTAGCTTAATTTATAAGGAAGGGAATGGAAGAAAGAAAGGAGCAAAGAAGAGAGGGAAGAAGGAAGAAGGAAGACAAAGCCAGGCAGCATGTAGAAATGGATAGAGAACTGGTTTCAAAGTCCAGGAAGATCTGGGTTCTATTCCTGTCTCTGATGCATATTAGATGTTTGAACTGAAACAAGTACCTTAACTTCTTGGTACTCTAGGTAACTTTAACTTGAGGAGAAGGTGCCAACCTTCATTGGTAGAAGGATTTTCTGCATTTAGAAGTTTCTTATAGTAATGAAATCATAGATTCCTTACTTGTCCCTAGTTATGAGCTCAAAACCCCTTGTCACTTGGTACTCATAATTCATGTCATAAGGATGAGTATTTCCAGTCAGAAAATATGTAAACTTTCAACATCACATCCACTAACAGATTCTCTAATCATAAGAGAATCCCAAACACACTGGACAGACCAGTCCACAGGTTTCCCTTCTAGGATTGTACATCTGGGAATCTTCTAAGGGGAAAGAAAAAAAAGTTTCAAAGAAATCTTTAATCTGACATCTCTTTTTCTATCTGTATTACCTTCCCTGAACACCACCATTGCTGTGGAACAACAGGGAATGAAAATCCACAGGCGTCACTCTTTAGCTATTAAAAACATTTCAGTAGGGGTGGAGGAATCACATGTTACAAACTCTTAGAATTGCCTCCTAACCTCCCCAGAAAACTTAACATCTCACCTTAAGTCCTCTTTAAATCTTTTCTTAACTCCATTAAGCACTCAGCACTGAAGGACTATGAAGGATGTGAGGGGAAACAGTAGGGATTTTTATGATATCCTAAGATACCTGAACATTGGATGTCTTGATAAAATTAATAGGAAGGAAAAAGGAAAAATGTAAAGGGAATCTTGTCTTCCCAGAGCTGGTCTAGAGCCTTCAATACATTAAAAAGACAGGGAGACATGTCCTGTAGCTGGATTACCAATAGCCTGGACCCATTTATGACCAATAATAAATAACATTCATCTGGAGGTGCTAAAGAAGTGGGAAACAGGATGCAACACTTGGGGGCTAAAGTAACTTCTGGCATTGGGACAGGGAGATCATACTTGGCTCAAAATCCAGTCACCAAGGTGATTAGAAGGGGCTTGGTCACCTTCCAAAGTGTCATGTCTTGGCTTTGGCTGTTAGGAGACTTCATCACCTGGAGTGCTTTCCCCCAGATCCTCTCCTTTAAGATTTGCATTTAAGTCAGGGATATGGCAGATAGTAATAACTTGCTAATAATTCATATCACTATGATACTTCTAAAGTTTCCTAAGTATTTTCCTTTCAGTTCTGCGAGGCAGGTTAACAATTGAAGTATAATTCTCAAAGTAGAACTTGTTAATGTTTAAAATATCATTATCTTTATTTTACAGACCAAGCAACTGAGGCTCAGAGAGGAAAAACAACTTGTTCAAGGTCATACAACTAGCATCAGAGGCAGGATTGAAACTCATGACTCTCCTGGCTCTAGAACCATCTTTTCCCAATAATCCATATACCTCTCCTCAGATAGTTGAAGATTCCCTGGACCTTATTCCCTGGGTCCTAGTCAACTAGGAATCATAGGCTTCTTTATATGGAAAAATCAGTTAAATGAAACAAGCATTTATCAAAAACCATATGTGCTCAAAGATCTGTGCAAGTCTTCTTCTCTTTTTTCCTCCCATAGTCTGTCCTCTAAGACTTACAGTGTCACTGGGGAGACATGACTCATATACATGAAATCATTGGAAAACAATACCTGGCAGCAAGGAATTTAGTGCTAAATTATGCCATATCCTGAATAAGATTCTAATTATGATCAGTCATATTAAAGCAGTAGGTGCTGTGGGTGGTCAGGAATAGAGAGACCATTATTGACTGGAATTATCAGTGTAAGACTCATGGAGGAATAGGAGAAACAATGGAGTGTAGTGTAAAGACTTTGAAATTAGAATGAGAAGATCTGGTTTTAAAACCTGACTTGAGTATTTATTGTTTGTGGGACCTTGGACAAATCACCTTACTTTTTGGGAAATTGATTTTCTCCACTGTCATATGAAGGAATTGGGTTTGAGTCCCTTCCATTTCTAAATATTACAATACAAAATATTGTGGGCCAAAAGAAGTGGTATTTGGAGTGAGATCCACATTAGAGTTCTAAAGAAGTCAAACTGTAAGGAAATCAAATAAAGGCAGTTAAGGGGGTAGAGTAGGCTCAGCAGATAGTATTGGAATACATTATTGCATGGTCAGGAGTAGAATGTGTGCCTGGCTTCTCTTGTTTGCTTTCTTCCTAAGATCAATGTCCCATTGACCTATGCAGGTAATTCCATTTTGTTTGGATAGCGATCTAGTAGACTTTAGGCTTAACTGGAGTTGACCACAATTGGTCCTTCACAGAATTTCAGAAATGGAAAGAGAACACTGAAATCATCTAGCTCAGCTCAATCTGTTACAGACCAGGTAACCCTTCTGCAGCATGCCTAGCCCATGCCTGAAGACTTTTGGAAACAAGAAAATCATTAGAATCTGGGGCAGTCCATTGGGCAACAGTCCTTATTAAGAAATTGCTTCTTGCCTTGGTGCCAAAGCTGCCTTTCCACAGTTAGAAGGAAAATGTTTGCAGAAAGCAGAAACTCCATCAAAGGAAAGAAAAAAACAGAAAAATTTAGGCCCCTTACTTTCTCCTTCTAAATCTGTGAACTACCTTTGTCTTTCCTTGCAAGACAAATCATTTCATTGATCATCTTTATGATATATCCAATTAGTTTCACTTGGGGGAAAATATCTTTTTGCCTGAGAACTAAAATAGATCAAAGGCAACACAGAGACAGCATAACATTATACAACTTAAGAAAACTCTCTCCTTTACTACATAGGTGTTTATTACTCAAAACACAACTGATAACCACTACATTAGGAAGCAAAGACTCATCAACCTTGTTGAACTGGAGTGGACTAAGGGCACATCTAGTTCAACTTCCTTATTTTCTTTCAGTTGGGGACACTGAGATGCAGAAAATAAGTGACTTAAGTTCCTCATAAATAGAGATTATTTTCTTCCCTGGGGGCATTTTTTTCCTCCATGCCCAGCCCACTGATTGGTTGACAGTGCAAAGATAGGAACAAACCATTCCCAGACCAATGTCCTTCCTTCTGTAACTAGACTGTTATTTGGATGTAAAAGTCAGTTATTGATTCTGAGAGTTGGAGAGGATCTCAAAAGTCATCTAGACAAATTAAGGGATTGTTGTTTTTTATCAAAAAATCATAATAAGAGAAGATTTTTCCTCCCTCCTTTAATAGTCAATTTTTCCAGTATTAAAAATAAGGTTAAGCTCACAAGTTTAAGTTGTTGCAAACAATTTCAGAAATAAAGAATACTTACATTGCTTTGGTAATAGAAGGATGCTTTCCAATTCTTGTCCCCAACACACACACACACAGACACACACACACACACACACACACACACAGACACACACACACAGACACATGTTTTAAAGATTCATTTCTTAAAGATTAAAAGAGTCATCCAAAGTGAAAGGAAAATTCACTACCAGGCTCTTGGTTACACATCTTTCTGCTTAATGAATGGCACCAAGGCACCTACTGGACTAGAATTGGATGCAACCAGTAGATTTAATCAGTTTTATGCCACAAACCTGCTTCTCCTTAATCCAGGGGATACTGTGCTTGAAGACAGAGTGATGACATTTGTGAGGGAAGAGACCAGTTATCTTGTGAAGTGGCATTATTACTTTATCTGTGTTCCAGATAACCAAAGTTTCCAAGGCTAAAAAACATCAAACACTTTTCTTAAAATGAATGCTTTCATTACAAAGTAACTGCAGAATGAAAATCTCACCTTCGAGACTACCTGCATGATCTTGGGCAAGTCATTTAAACTCTTTTGACCTGTGTCCCCACTGTAGGGGACGGGTAGGAATAGATGACATATTCTTTTCCCTCCAGCTCTATTTAGGAACCTATGGTTCTAATAGAAAGTGTTTAAAAATTGCTGTGACCCCCAAAACTAGTGACCCTATAGTTAATTTGTCAATGAGTCACTTTGAACTTATTTTAAGCTGGTCTTTAGACAATAGTCTATGATTGAACCCACCTTTCTAGCATAGAAAAATCTACCAATATGCATCCCATTGCAATATAGCCTGTGAGAATCCAGGGTCTCCTCTATCTTAGGATAAGGTCTCAAAGTAAGACTTCGGTGGAAACAAGAAATTAAATTAAATAATTTGAAGTTGTCAATCCCAAGAAAAATACGAGATTTATTTTTCTATTATTTGATAACTTTGGGGATGATATTGTACTCCCATAGAGAAAAAAACATTTTGTTTCTTTAGGTCTAAGTTTGTCTATAATTTTTATTTGATATGTTGATTATAAGTTCTTGTAATGGAGACAGGTCAAAATAGATTAACTCATCATTGTGGTTGTGAAGCTCAGAGACCTTCAGAATTCCTGACCTTGTCATAATTCATGAATTGCTAGAGCTCTAGAGCATTCTTTCTTTAAACTGTTTTCTTAAGTCACCATTTCTTTAAGATGACTAAATACTGTCCTTCAGTCTAGTTTTTAGATGACATTTGCAGAGTTTGCAATCCAGTCAGTCCTTTCATTTTCCCATGTCTTTCAGAGTATTGTTTTTCTCTGAGGCTTCCTTTATTTGTTTTCACTTATAAGTCTCAACTAAACCAGACCTTGTTCCTGGAAATGGCCTTCAGAATAAGGTACTCAAAGTTCTCCCCATTTCCCACTGTAGTTCACTGTAGAAAAGAGAAGCTTTGCATAGCAATTCCATATTTTCTGGTGTATGAACCATGTGATTTAGCATTTTATGGATAATAATAGTTGTAGTAGTAGTAGTGGTGTTGATGCTGGTTAATCAGTTAATCAACATTTATTTAGTACCAGTTGGTACAGTAAGTAGATAAAGTGCTGGAACTGTAGTCAAGAAGATCTGAGTTCAAATACACCCTATGACACTCCCTAGATGTATGACCCTGGGCAAGTCATTTAACCTCAGTTTCCTCATCTGTAGAGTGAGCTAGAGAAGGAAATGGCAAACCACTCCAATATCTTTGCCAAGAAAATACAAAATGAAATATCAAATATCAGATGTGATTGAAAAATGACTGAATAACTAAACAATATAGTAATAATAATACTATAAAATATAGTAATAATAATAGTAAATAAATATAGTAATAATAATAACAATAACAATAAATAATAATAATAATAGTAGTAGTTAGGAAGTAGCAGTAATAGTGGTTGTAGTCAATCAGTCAATGAAGATTTATTAAGTGCCTATTATGTGGCAATCACTATTCTAAGTAGTGGTAGGAGTAGTGGTGGTAGTAGTGGTGGTAATGGTGGCAGTAGCAACCCAGCAGAAGCTAGCATTTATAGAGTGCTTTAAGATTTTCAAAATGCTTTACATACATCTCACTTGATCATTACAAGAATCCTGTGAGAAGTCATCATTATTCTAATTTTATCAATGAAGAAAGTGAGACTGGGAATAGCTAACATAGTATAACTAGCATTAATGAAATACTTAAAAGTTTGTAAAACATTTTACACATGTTACTTCACTTGATCCTCAATATCACCCTGTGAGGTAGATACTATTATTATACTCATTTTATAGATGAGAAAAATGAGGCTGAGAAAAGTTAAATGATTTACTTGCCTAGAGTGGAAGAGCTAAAGTGAGGGTCTCTGGCAGGATTCCAATTCAGATTTTATTGACTCTAAGTCCAGAGCTCTAGCCACTGTACCACCTAGCAGTCTATTATCATATAGACAAAGCTACATTTTGCTAGAGTAAATAAAACATTGTTTTGTTTGGAATTTTTTTTGGGGGGGATGCAGTTAGAAAAGAGTAGCAATGGTGATATAACTGTATTGGACATTCATTATTGTTGAATATTTTTTATGTTGCTTTTAATATTGTGAAAGGTCTTATGGCCACAAACATTGAAGGTCCCCTATATAGCTCCTAAATTCCTTGAATAGCTAAACATCATCTAGTGCAACCCCATTACTTGACAAAGTTGAGACTTGAGACCCCAAGAATTGCAATGACTTGCCTAAAGTCATCCAACTTGTTAGTCATAGTCAGGTAGAATCTGGCCTTCCTGGCTTCTAGCCTAATGCTCTTCCCAGCATAGCACTTTCCACCTCGAAATAAATTGCCTCTCATGTTGTAGAGAAGTTCGGAATCCATTCTTAATGGGGCCTAGTAATCCATGGTAGCTGTGCATTTTCAGACTTTAAACTACTTCACATTCTTTTTTTCCTAGCCATCAGCCAGTTAAATCTCTATTCAGGGGAAAAGGGAAAAAAAAAAAGTTACATGTATGAAAAGTCACAGAAAATAGTTCTGTTCCTCCCTGCAGACCTATTCAACATCGAGTCAGCCAGGGGGCAGAGTTGCCTTTTGTCTCTTGCAACAGGTGATTTATTCTGAGAGGTAAGAGAGGGGTGGAGTGTCTATAGAATGCTTAAATCTTGCCTGCCTGCCTTCCTGCCAGTCAGTCCACCCAGCTGTGTTAAGGCAGTTTCAATAAAGACTCAGAACTCCCTTTATCCTGATGCTAACTGGATTTTTTATTTTTGAAAGTTAATCCATCCAAGAGGTGGATTATCAATAGCTCGTCCCCCTTAACCATTGCTTCATAATAATCTCTGGACAGACAGTGATTTGAATGTCCCTGACTGGATTACTGGTGTGAGCAATGGAAGGAAGGAGGATTCAGGGTTTATGAGCATTCATGGTTGCCAAGAAGACAAGTAGTATTGTGGAAGGCACTCGGGAAGCCCATTAAGACCCCATATTGCATTGAAATGCAAGCCTGCAGGCAGCCACAGGAAGAGTGGCCTGTGAAGAGTGAAAACACCAGTCTCTCAGATTTAAGAGTAAAAGAGATGTTAAAAAGAAAGTGGGAAGCACCTAGGAAAAGGTATTGGGAAAAAGTTGAAGAAAAATCCTTCACTCTTTACCTTTTTACAAAGCAGATGCCTATCCCCTGAGACTCTGGTAATGTGAAGTATATTGTTGTTATTGTTTGTCATTCATTTTGGACTCTTTGTGACCCCATTTGGGGTTTTCTTGGCAAAAATTCTGCCATGTTTTCCCATTTCCTTCTCCAGTTCATTTTATAGATGAGGAAACTGAGGCAAACTGATTAAGTGATTTGGCATGTTGCAAGGCTTATAGGTATCTGAGGTCAGATTTGAACTTACAAAGATGAGGATTGGCTCTATCCATTGGGCCACCTAGTTGTTAGATGTGAAATATATTGATTTTAAAATGTGGTCAGAAATGCATGTGATCTGCAAATAATTTTTTTTTTTTTTGCTATTCCTTACGCTGCATGCCAGAGCCCCACACTGCATTAGAGTTCCAGAACTTGAAGGGACCTTTGAGGTTATATAAATCCTACCCTCTCAATTTATAGATGAGGAAACTGAAATACTGAGAAGAAAAATCACTTACTCAAGATCACAGATAGAATGGGAGCAGAGCCAGAAGCAGAATCTTAATCTCCACCCAGTGTTTGATACTTTTCACCAAAATATAGAGGTCATAGGGGTTAGAATTGGGAGGAAGTTTAGAGATCATCTTATGCAAATCCTTAATTTTATCAATGAGGGAACTAAACATGGAAAGGAAAGACATACCAAAAATCACAAGGAGCAGAGGAGCTTTGTTTTGAACCCAACTTCAAATCTGGGCTGGGAATGAATTAAAAATACAAACACACACATACTTGTGTGCATATTACATTATATATATATACATATATACACACCTTATGTATACATATGTGTAAACGTGTATATGTATGTAAACAGAGGTTAAGTGACTTGCCCAGGATCACACTGTTTATTAAACTTGATTAGGAGGGAATGGTTCCTTCTCCTTCTCGAGGTGCTTCCACAGGAGTGGGAAATATTTCTCTCCAGAGACAGAAATAGGGGCATGACCTCCATAGCCTTGAATACCAAAGAGCTAGGGATCAGAATTTATATCAAAATTTAGGGTCACTTTTCCCTAAATTTTGCTCACTAGAAAAAATGACAAACAATGGATCAAAATATATAAATGATACAAAATATAACTTTTTTTGGAGAAAAGGAAAAGAACCTCAAATAGGCAAGTGAAACTGGTACCTGGCACTGAAGGGTTCACAGCCAGCGCTTTTTAAAGTCTTTTAGAGATCATCCTATGCAAACCCTTAATTTTAAAAATGAGAGAACTAAAGACCACGGAAAGGAAAGATGTACCTAAGATCATAAGGAGCAAGGAGATTTTAGAATCTTTTGTTGAACATTTTATATATGTATCTCATTTGATATTCATAACACCGCATGAGATTGGTGCAGTAATTATCTTCCCCATTTTACAAGTGGGGAAAATGAGCCATGTGAGGTTAAATGATTTGCTCCTGGTTTCACAATGAATAAGTATCTGTGGAAAGATTTGAACTCAGGTCTTTCTGATTATCTATGCCCAGCACTCTATTCACTGGACCAGGTCACTAACAATTTATGTAGCACAGTGAAAGATTAAGGATGCCAGATTTTAACAGATTCAACCATTCCCCTCTTCTCATCTTATCTTCTTTCTCTCAGATCTGCATTCCTGCTGAATGTTACTCCTTAGACCCTTTTACTTCTAACTCCAAAAACCAGGAAAGAATTTAATAAAAATAAAAGAAACCATCTTATTTGAAAAACTGCATTTAAATCGGTGAAACTTGGATATCTAGGTGTGGAAATGGTCAAATTCCAACATCCCTATCCCCCTCCCCACTGGTCTTGAATTAAACTGGAGAGGAATTTACCTGGATGAGAGAGAATATTTAAAGAAATGGTGAGAGACAAAATCAAGATTTTTCTCTTTCACCCTTACCCCAAGCACACTTACAAATGGAATGCAATGTTACATACACAACATATTCTCTCTCTCTCTCTCTCTCTCTCTCTCTCACACACACACACACACACACACACACACACACACACACACACACACACACATATAGACACCCAACGTAACAGAATACATACAGATACAGAGCTGGGCTCTTGGTAAATGGCCAACATTCATTTTAAGCTGGCAGTGAGGATACAACTTGGATGTCATATACACCCCTTCAAAAAGATGGATCTCCTCCTGTCCCCTTCCTAAGCAGATAAGCTTTTCAGTCAGACACTCGACATGCCTCAACTCTCCTCACAAAGAGCTGGTAGGGCTTCTTTTTGGAGGCATCAGTTGAAAGTAAAGTTTCTACCACCACAGAAACTGAAGAAGGCATTAGGTGCTACCCAGACTTGAATTGCTGATGCCCATGGAGTACATACAGACACATATTACACACACAGGCGCAGACCCACACATACACACACATATATATACCCCACAAGAAGGAAAAACATGCACACAAACCATATACACTCTCTCCAGCCACAGGCTAGGCTGCCTGGCTGCTAACGACACCCGGGGCTGCCCAGGAGATGCCGTGCCTCTGGGTTTTTAAAGAATCACCTGTCTCTGTTTGGCTTGGCCACCCTTCCTGGTGCCATGAGAATCTGGTGACCTTCCCTCCTGTATCCATGACAACATCATGGTATACGTTTAATTAGTTCAAGCTTATTTTAGGACCAATTTTCTTTTATTTTAGGGCAATGCGAGCTATGATAACTGTAAGCATGTTTATGATGCGCGTGAGGCTTAGCTGAAATGTGCCAACAATTCTAGTCAAACAGATGGTGACCCCTGATTCAACTTGCCCCCTCATTCAATTATTCAGCTGTATTTAATTTTCCTCGGAGTGGCTCGCATGTCATGTTCCCTTCATTCCTCTAGGTGGCACTAAAGACCACTCTTATGACCACAATAAACTTCAAAGCTCAGTTTTGAAATTTCCTAACACAGCCTGCACATTAGAGTGGGATTATGAGTTCCTGGATTTGAACAATAGTTTCCGTTTAATATCAGATGATATGAAAAGAGAATTTTTTTGTTAAATTATATGTGATTTGGCCTTGAGCTCTAAGTATTCTCTTTTCTAATAATATCCCTGATAGATCTCCTAAGCTTAACATATCTCCAAATAATTACTTTGAATTCCTTGACTATTATGTTGTTAAAGCAAATCTATAATTACAAACATTGCTCCCCCTTTAGCCCCCTCCCCTCTTCCTTTTTTTCTGCCAGATTACTGTTGTATTTTGCTTAAACCAGGGCCTTACTGACCCAGGAGGACTTGTCCAGACCACATCTGCAGGCAATGGACAACTTTTTAAATTTAAATTTTTTTTTTAGCAATTTCTCCACTTGGAATTCAGTCATCTGTGGTTTTCCTGACCTCGATTATCTCTCTCCCTCTCCCTCTCCCTCCCTCTCCCTCCCTCTCCTCTCCCTCTCCCTCTCCCTCTCTCCCTCTCCCTCTCCCTCTCCCTCTCCCTCTCCCTCTCCCTCTCCCTCTCCCCTCTCCCTCTCCCTCTCCCTCCTACCCTCTCCCTCTCCCTCCTACCCTCTCCCTCTCCCTCCTACCCTCTCCCTCTCCCTCCTACCCTCTCCCTCTCCCTCCTACCCTCTTCATCTTTTAAGACTCCTGAAGGGTATTGCCTATTATTTTGTGTTTCTGGAAAGAATGGTTACTTGTAATCTGCTGGAATGAGACTTCTGTTTGGATTTCTTTTTGTTCCAAAGCCTGCAAAAATCTTTTTGTTTTTTGGGCTTTGCCCAGTCCCATCCAGACCATTCTCTAACTCCTCAAACCTGAAAAATACAGGATATTTCTTGATGTATCCACCTCATGTTTCCATGTCAATAAAAGACTGCTAATGAGAGCTCCATGGAAAACATGTAAAATAGTTCATAAATTTAATACTTATTTAAATAAAATTTAATATGGCAAATTTAGATTGTCTCATTTATTTTTTTCTTCAAAGAAGCATGATTCATAGTTCGATAAAAAAAGCCTCTAGTATTTTACACATTCTACCTGTTGGCATTTAATAAATACTAATTTTTGTAGATGTATGGATTTATATGCATAGATACATTAAATTGCCACAAAATGAATGGAAATTCCATTGATTTGACATAAGCAGAATTTTATTAATAAAAACATTTTCTCTTAAAAACTCAACTTTCATTATTACTTAAGGATCTTTCTATGGTATTCAAATATATAATATATTGTTTTGCACAAAGTAAATATATGATTTATCTTTGTCTATTTGAATTGGGAAAGGAGAAATATATATACATATATATATATATATATATATATATATATATATATATACCAATGAAAATTTCAGTATTGTACCGCCTAGAAGCCATATATAGTGAACAGTAGGATATAAAGTATCTCTTCATCCCTTTTGCTTTGTTTCAGGTCTTATTTTAAGGAGATATGGATTAGTTAAATTGTTTTATACCAGACTAGTTTATAAACAACTAGTTAGTTTTCCTGATAGCTTGTAGAATGATTTCAATATGGAAGCTGATTGATGTCACCAGAAAGGGCCTACGGTTGCCTGGCAAAATGGTCTCCTAATAATTCTCTCTGGAGACATGGTCATATAAAGAATTCAAATCCTGTTAGTGGTCACAGCTTTCCCAGTTTGGTGTCACAAACATGAGGTGTTTCAGTTCTGCCTTTGAGGGGTTAAGTGGGGGTATCAATTAGAGTTACTGATCTCATTTAATTTAATACCTTTAGCCTCTAATTAGCCTGGCAGATTCAGTTAAATATCCTCTTCTGTATTTCTAGAGGGTCACTATCATAGACTGGCATTAGGAGACTTGGGGGTTGCCTTTTAGAGGAACCTGTCAAAGGGCTCATTAAAAGAAGAAGGGGATCAGACCCCAAAGATTTGACGGAGGCCATTATATTTTTTTTTTCAAATTATAGTATTCCCCCTCATTAGCAGCTCTTTTCTGTTCAGAAGTCGGATGCTATTTTCATCCTCTCTTATGTTCCTCAACAGCTCCCTTCTAACTGGGAGAACCAGCACAAGATGGGTGGTCTCCTGGACTACATTGAAGAATATGGACAATGCAGTAGTTATTCCTTCATCAGGTCATTGGAATATGCATATTGGGGAGATGCAAGAGGGATATCTCAAGGCATGTTGATATGTACAGGAGCACAGAGTACTGTTGCTATGCAGCTGAGCCAAGCACCACGATTCATATTCTGAATCATTTTAAACTAGGCGCTCCAGCTCCATGGCTGTAGATAGATAAGGTGGGGGTAGGGGGAATGGGGGAGGCAGGAGGGTATAGGAGATTGCTGGAAGAGAGAGAGAAAAGCCCGGATAAATTATAGAACACATGTTGAATAGCTAGCCAGGATGTGATTTAATTTTTTTTATCATAATTACCCTAGACCTTATATTTTGGTATAGTGATATATATATATATATATATATATATATATATATACATATTACATAATCTGTCTCTGCTTTATTGTATATTCAAAAGTTAGTATCTCTGTATCAATGAGGAGAAGGGGACTGGGTGAAAGTTGAAGCTCTAGCCAGACTGAGGTTTTAATGAAATGTGTGTGGTTTCTGTTCAGGTGGGTGACAACTCCCCATTCCGATTTTGGGGGTATTAGAAGAACTTGGCAATGGTAATATTAGATGGTCAGATCTCATTTGTTTTTCTTTGTTCAAAAGACACTATGATACACACGCATTTGGGTGTGATCTCTGTCTTCCAAAATAAATAATGTAGCAGAACGGAAAATTTTCTGGGTATAAAAATAGTAGCCTGTGGCACTGTTGCCGACTGCACAGCCGACCGGGAGGGAAGTTTCCTCTTCTTTTTATTCATAATTCCCTGAATCAACGAAGGAACTTGAAAAGTTCCTTTCCATTTGCCTCTCACATTTTCTCAGCTTCTGCATCTACTCCTGCTGGCTCATTTCCCACCATATATTACTCATTTGTGGAGTTCTGTGAATATCATTTCTGGAGAATGAGCTGTCTCTATCTGGCTAATTCTATAGTGAGGCCATTCCTTCTTTCCCTCTCTGCCCCCCTTTCCTTTCCTTTTTATTTTGTCACAGGGCCAGCTACTTTTTTTTCCCTGAAGGTGGCAGTGAAAGAAAAAAAATCGCTTCCTTTGAAGATTTAGGAATTTTATTACAAAACAGATGGACAAGCACCGTGGTTCACTCATTTCCCCTTGTGCCTACAAGCGCTGACAATGAAAACTACAGCTTTCTATAAAGTGCTGATCCCATGGTGGCGAGGTGGCCTTCCCTAGCAGTGTGGCACCGTCTAGTATCATCCTAGCTTCTAAGTAAACGGATGGGCTCAGCCTCCCCGTTTTCCCCCTCCCCTCTTAGTCCCTTACCAAGATAATTGAGGATCATAATGGTGGGGAAGGACTGCAGTCATCATTCGCCTCCTGTCAGGTATCCGTACTCATCTTCATGTCATCCGTCAGCATTGAACTACTCTGTCATCTCTCCTCAGCCTTCAGCGTCTCTCTTTCTCATCGTGTTCATTATCTCCGGCTCAGACCAATCCTCCCCCCCCCCCCCCTCCACCCCCCACCCCGTAAATGCATCTTTGTGCAACTCTCAGTCTTCCGATTATGAATCGATGATCATGTGGTATAAGAGAGATAGATGGCTTTTAGTTCCATCTTGTCTTCTCTAATTGTAAAATATTAGTTACATTAGACTGTGTCTTTTGATTAATGGGACTTATTTGGAGTGGCCTATCCCAGCCCTCCCCCTTCTAAAGTCCTCCACTGACTTTTGAGAATTGAGTGATTTCACTTAAAGCAGACAAATAGGCCCCTCAGCAAGGAGATAGCTAAGCTATAATATCGTGGGCAAGGAAGCTCAGAGACAGAGTTGTGTGTTTTAAAGAAAGGTTTCAACCCTGGCTAGACAAATACAGTTCATTTAATAAATGCATATACAATGTTCTTTTTTCCTTTCCCCTTTTCTTTCTTTCTTTCTTTTTTTTTCCTTTTTGGTAAATCTTGCTTTTATTGCTTGCTAGCAAAACAGGATGTGGAACTAAATTTAATTCAAATTAAATAAATCTCGGATTGAAATTAAGAGCATTCCCACATTCAGTTTGGAAGAAGCCAGTCAAAGCTGAACTTTGTGCTCACATTAATTCATCAAAGTGCTATCTTAATACAGTCCTCCCTTTTATACTTACAGGGCATGTCATCGAACCAGCATCTCTTCCCTCTCCATCTGACAGTGGGAGACATTCGTCCTTTAATACAGAATTTATCTTATTTGGCACTATTTACCTAAACATGGTCTGTTGATAAAGTCCTTGCTGTACAAATGGAAAGGCAGTTGGCTAAATCCCTTATTATAAATAATCACTGCCTATCTTTCAGTGTAAATTCAAGGACGTGTTCACTTTCAACCTATCAGTTCAATTAGAAAAAGGTCTATTCACTGTTGATGTCTATATCTCATGGAAATAGGGAAGGCTGACTTCATAAACAAATCAAACTATTTTTTTAAAAATAGCCTAGTGGATTAGGAATTCTGAGTCCCTGCTGATAGTGATACTTTTAGGACATAAGCTAAATAAAATATCACAAATATTTTTAAAAAAATTATGTGTGCATGAATGTATGTACCTCTAGAAATGAATTTGGATCTTTGGCTTGACTTTTTTCCCCTTCTATAATATTACAATTTCCAATTATTAAAAATTTTAAAACAAAAACCATTGCTACAAATACTAACTATGTGTCTTCCAGGGGCATGATATTTCATTCAATGTGTGGGAGGCAAATGATTGATTTTATTGCGTGTATAAGAAGCTGGTAATGTTTGACTTTATTTTTTTTTAAGAACATAACAATGTGTTTATGGCTGCCAGAAAAATGAATACAGCACAACAACAAAGCCAGTGTTTAAAATACATTATGAACATGACTTCAAACCACAGTAAGGAAATATTGGCTATAGCCTGGTACTCTTTCCCAACCCCATACGCTGGCTTGATTCCATTTTATTCAATTCAATAAACATTCATTTAATGCCTACTATGTGTAAATACTCCCAGATCTGTTTTTTTTTTAAATTATCCAGGTCAGGTGACATTTCAAGTATCTTGAAATTTGAACTTTGTTGTCACTTTTGAGCAAAATGTTGGGTTAATAATGGTTCTCTGATTCTACCTGAATTTCTCTTATCAGGATCAAGGCATTCACATCCTTTGAATTATGGTTTGGAATTTTGTTTCACTTCACTTTTTTAAAAGATATGTTTTCAAGACCTTAACTAAGCCCTTCTTTTTGATATTCTCTGTGTTTGAGGACTTTTTGTTCTGGGTATAGAGGGATTTGTTTAAGCATTAGTTCAGTTTGGGATGTGGTCCTTAAAGCTCAACCTCAGTAGGCAACCCAAGCTTTCACACAGCACAGATGTGTACGGACCCATTTTATTATGAGAACTGATTTAAGCTCATTTTCCTAGAATATTCCTAATATAACATGGGAGTGCCTATTGACAACTGTAGGCACTTTAATATATTTGATAATACCTGTCATAGATTCATAATATCAACTAGTACAGGTAGTAAAAAGCCATATCAAAAGGCAGTTACTCTGCATGCATTAAAAAAGGCTCTCTCTTTGGTGACTTTAATTTTCAGACTACATTTACTGAATCGGCATTACATGCTAACGGATTTCAGTACTCCATTTAGGTTAAGTGCTTTACCTGAAAGGGGAGGAGGGTGTTAAGAAGGCCACTCGGATATCTTAGATCCGTGCCCTTCTGAGGATCTATACCGAGTTCTAAAATGCAGCAGGTAGAGAAAGCTGCATAGCTCCTTAGAAATGTCTACTTTATGCCGATTCCCCTAAGCAATTCTCTTCTTTCTTGTGACTGCATTTAGGAAATGCAGCAGTGGACTGAACTGCTGCTACATTTTGGGTGGAAAAACCTGGCCCAGTACTTAGCAATATTCTCCAAAGAATTTATTTCTGGGTTCTAAGAGTTCATTTTTACTCCAGTTTTACACCCTTCTCTGGTACCTGGAAGCACTGACATGAATATTTGATAACTAAACTGGATCTGTTGAGCATGAAAAGGACTATACTCTTGTGAGTGAGATGTTGTTTAGCTTTTCTGATCCTTTCCAGTTTTCTAAATAACATTGCGACTGAGTTGGACTTGACCAGATGAGTTATTTTTCAGTATTTTTAGGGGGATGGTGAGGGATGGGGGAGACTGGGAAAAGTGCTATCAAAATTAGAATAGAAATTCAGACCCAACCAGTTTCATCACACAGTTCTTGGCAATAGCATGTGTTTCATAAATACCTGTTGGTCGATTGACTCCTGATCACTCTACCTTTTGTGGATTTTAGTCAAAGACAAATTGGCAATTCCAGTGATATCGTCTGCAAAAATCCTATTAGGGGATTGGTCAGATGGCTCATTATGAAAGTAGCCCATGTCCATCAGAAAGGAAATTGTCGCTCTTGTGAATTTACCAATTAGTTTTTGACTATCATGGCCAGGTATGGGTAAGTGTCTATACAATGACAGGAAGCTACAAATCCAATCGGACTGGTGATTTGATATCTTGCACACTTTAAAAAAGCAGGCTGTTTGAATACAACTAAGTCCCTTCCTCCCACTTCATAGCCCAAATTGAATCTAGCCTCATGTATAAGCACAACATTAATTGACATAGGGCTAAGAATGTCTGAAAAGCACTCTTTGGAAAAGCCCCAATTATTTTCCTTGTCAGTACTTGTGAATTTATCAATTAACAAGTATTTACAAAACTCCATTAAGAACTCAACTCTATTCTAGGCACAAAGGAAGACAGAGGAATGTAAAATATAGTATCTTAAGGGGTTTATGATCCATTGGTCCAGATAAAATTGATCAATATAAAATAATTGGAGAATAAATCAGAATCTGGCTGGGAGGTCTAACTATAAGTGTTCTGGGCTGGTTGGGGAAGCCTTGTTACAAGGGGTCTGATTGGAATTGGTCCAAGGAAGATATGTAGAATTTGGATAGGCAGAAGTCAATATCAGACTGAAAAATAGATTCTCATTTTTGCTTCAAAATCAGAAGTCTAGTTTCCTCATGGATGAAAATAAGAGAGAACTTTCAAGTTCCAAAAATAAGCACATTTCATTTCATAAAGTACAAAGGTTTTTAAAAAAGTACTAAATGATAACTACCAAATTTCTATAGAAGTTTATAGGCCCATAGCTCTGACCATTTATGTCACAGCTACAAAAAAAAAGACTGGGTCCAGGGAGTTTACTTGACGTTCAGAGAACACATTTCTAACAACCTGAACAGCGAAGGAAGACATTTTCCTTTGACAAGTAAGGGGCGTTGATCCAAGGAGTCAGTTTTGACTAACTGAAACAAATTGTCCAGGGAAAGAATCTCAAAAGAGTTTTCAGAGGCACACCAGACAACCATCCAAGAAACTTGGGGAATGTGATCTGGGACAACCTGCCTGAAGGAATAGTTCTTCCAGGTAGCCATGCCACTAAGTAAAACAAAAATACTGTTTGCATCGCTGAAAATGAACTCTGTGTGCATGTGTGTTCCCTCCCCCTCTGACCTTCCCTCCCAGGAATGGTGGAGCTTCTCTGTCTTGAAATGAGGCAAAATGTTAATAAGAAGAGCTAGTTAATAAAAATCTCCTTGTCATTGAGACATTCCTCAACTGTTAGCAATCAATTTAGTCTCAGTTTGGGGGTTGGGGGGGGAGGTGGAAAATGCCAAAGAACATCAAAGAGCTGCTTTTTCTCAGACTCCCACTCTATTTCAGGGTCCTAGAATTTGGTCAGGTTGTGTGCTAAATAATTTGTAAGCCTCCGAACATGCAGGTTATTGTTTGTGGACAGATGGTGCATCGCATTTTATAGCTTTTCCTTCTGTGGGCCCTCATATGTAGGACTGATGTGCATTCTGAAGTCTTTGTTTCGTTGCTAAAATCTCTAATCTAAAACAGGCAATCAAGCACAGAGGCGGTGCTTCAGAAAGCATAATCATAGTTTTAAAGGCACCAAAAAAAAAAAAACCCACCACCCAGCAACTGCTGTTATGAAGCAGATGTGTTCCGCTAGAAATGGAAAAGGTTATTAGAAGTATTAAAAGAACAAAATAAAGAGAATTTTCAACCAGTGCAAGAAGAGGGAAATAAACAAAAGAATTTGGCCCCCAATTCTAGACCTGTCCTTTCCTAAGCAGAGCTCACTAGAAGCATCTCTCTCTCTCTCTCTCTCTCTCTCTCTCTCTCTCTCTCTCTCTGCTCCCACTTCTTTTCACCCTTTCTTCTCTATCTCCCTCTCTCTGTACAGCCCTGAGATGATGATTTTTTTTTCTTTCTTTTCACCTTTCCTCTGGGGACTGGTGTGGTCTTTGTCTTTTACAGGCAGTGGTGGCACTGTGATCTCGGAGCTGTGGCCGCCCTTAAGAGTTAAATCATGTTGATATAGAGGAAGGAAATGAAATAGACTAACTCTCTACTCTTTTCTTCCTACGGATTTTTCTTTTTATTCTGAAGATAGAATTACTGTTTGTAAGCATCTGAAAGTCATTAGAGGCTCTGCAGTCTGTCAGGTGCCGACGCAAAAAAACTGCTGAAACTGAACGGGTTCTTGTGCAGAGTGCTGGGAATTTGTCATGTGCTGATGAGCAGTTATAATAATATATGAGCAAATCACAAGCATTCTGCAAATTAATCAAATTTTTCCCCCCCTTCTCCCTTGTCTCTGCGAGAGTGGCTTTGCAGGCAGACGTAGGTGAAGCAGTTTTACTCACAGATGGTAGCTCTGGCATCAGATGGAATTTATATAACAGTAATTCTGATTTCCTGCCAAAGTAGCGCTGAAAACACCAGGGAGATTGTACAAGGCAAGTCATGTGGTTTTGCTGAGGTTGTTGTGGGAAGTTTAAGGGGGGAAATCTCAAATTTTCCTCTGTGCATTTATTGTTTTTGCCTGAAGGGCCAGAAACCGAACGCCGTTCTGCCATGGGCGAAATCCGACACATCTTTTTTTATGAATTGTGCTGAAAGAATGCTTCACAGCTGCTGAAACTGCTGGTAGTGACAGAGCCACATGACTCCTGATCCTTTCTCTTTCCTTACAAGGATTAAAGGAGTGAGGGTTCAAAAGGTGGCTGCACTACACGCTAACGTGAGTCAGGGCCCGGCTCCCAGGAAGGCATGCCATGTTCGCTTACCCTCACACTCCCCTTGGCATTGCAAAACCTACATGGGCTTTTCCTTCAAGTGTTTTTATTAAATGAAGAGTCTAACAGCCCTCGGTTTAATTACACATGGGCTCCCTTTGTAATTCCTCTGGATTTATTCAAGTAGTTGAAGATGATGGTACAGGTGATTACACTGATCATCCCAGTTTAGCAGCTCAAAGACATATGTGTGTGTCTTTGAACATACATGTGAAAGTATAGGGGTATCACCTATGCATGTGCATAGGCGCATAGATGACTATTTGTGTGCAAATGCTGGAATAGTATGGATGGATTCTCAGGGCGATGAATGGTCCTTCTCTTTAAGGTCACTCAGTGCTTTTCCAACTCATATCGCGAATTGTTCATTCTTCTCTTGGAAAACAGGTCCTGCAGACACGGATGGGCATTTGTGTGACCTCAAGGTTTGATGCCACTCAAGCAGGATGGGGAGGAGAGAGAGAGGGAGAGAGAGAGAGAGAGAGAGAGAGAGAGAGAGAGAGAGAGAGAGAGCTAGCGCAAAAGGCTGTGCGGGAAAAGCTCTCAGGGAATGGTCCTCATAAAGGGGCAATTTCTCTTTCCCTGCTGTAGGAAAAAAAAAAGATACCAAGATGGCGTGTGGGCTACATTATGCAACAAAGTAGCACCGCCGTGTTTTTTTCCTAATGGAAAGCACCGCCATTTGTTTTGGTTACGTGACTGCAAAGGAATAAGTGGATTAGACTGAAACTTTAGCATGCTTCATTGCAGCTGGTTGCCGACATCTGTCATTCCTCAGCCATACATTCCAGATCATGCCAGGAAGAAAAAGCAAAGTCTGACACCTTTGATTTCAGAGAGAGCCTTTTAGAGAGGAAAAAGGAGGAGAAAAGAACAGCATTTCCTTTGTGACTTCATAAATAGCTATCTCTATTTTCTCTGGTTCTCCTCTCTCTGAATCTCTGTCTTTCTCTCCCCCTTTTCGATCTCCTCTCTTTTTCCCCCCTCTCTTCATTCTTTCTCTTGCTCTGTCTCTTCTCTGGCATGGTCTCTTTCTCAGTGTTAGTCTCTCCCTCTCTGTCTCTATTTTTCTCTCTCCCTTTTGCTAGCTCTCTCTCCTCTCTTTTCCCCCCCTCTCTTCATTCTTTCTCTTCCTCTGTCTTTTCTCTGGCATGGTCTCTTTCTCAGTGCCAGTCTCTCCCTCTCATTGTGACAGGTGACAACATTAGTAACACTTGTAAAGGGCCAAATCTTGAAAAGTTTATGCTTCTATCTATTCTTTTCATTCTGTAATTTCCTATTGTTCAAGGTAGCGATTTGTTGAATTGGGCATGATAAAAAGTAGCTATTTTAAATATATATGGTATGCCTGTCTCTATGGATATATACTGTGCATCTCAATTGTGTGTGTCTTGTTCCTTTATAGAAAGAGAGATGTGCTGTTTTCTTCCCCACATAAACTCACATTAATACAACACAACAACAGTGAATTTTGATGGAACATGACTGCTGCCACTACATTGTTTTTAGTGAGATGCTCTGCAATCCATATAAAACCCCCCATAATAAATGTACTAATGTTTTTATGAGAGATGTGTGTGGGTAGTGAATTACCCGCAGATAACCTGAGATACCAGCTTTTAGTGGATTGGATATTTATTTACTTAAAGTGTTTTGTGTTGGATAGTTTCATGATTTTTTTTCCTGATGTTTTTTGTTCTTCCTTGCCATATTATAGGACCAATTGAGCCCGTCACAAAATTTTTCAAAACATGATTCCTTACCATACTCTCCTCTAACTGGAAGTTCTTTAAGTTACTGCTAAAATTTGACTAGAATCAAAGGAAGATTCAATTATTTTAGCTTTAAAGATATCAAACAAGAACTGACCTAAGAGAGAACATTCCATTTCAATGGGTGGCATGGGAATTATAGATGTGAATGAGAAGAGAAATACAAACGAATAAAATAGCACCCTAGGTTCCAGATAAATAAATTAATGCCCCTTAAAGGGAGAATGGATAATGTATGATTTTACTCATTTATGTGTGTGTGTGTGTGTGTGTGTGTGTGTTTATCTTTCTATTTATATATCAACATTATGTAATGGAAAGAGAACACACTGGCTATGTGACTTTGAATAATCTACTTTACCTTTATAAGCCTCATGTCTATGTGTGTATCTGTGTGTAACAGTAAAGATCTAGTTAGGACACATTTTCCCTCTAAGGATCTGGAAGGGACCTTAGCACAAAATTAAATATCATTTTACAGGTAAGAGAAACTCATATTTAAGTGACTTGCCCAAGGTCATAAAGGTTACAAGTGGTAGATATGGTAGAGTTTAGATTTAAACCCAAGACCTCTATATCTAAATTGGGTGTTTTTTTCCTTATTGTGCTATACTCCTGTCACATTAAAAACTTTCTAAGAGGAAAGAAGACAAGACAGGGTTTCATATTGGTAGATGGGGAGAATAGAGGGGAAAATATACTTTGACTTTAGCCAATGATCATCTTTGTCAATTAAAGGCATGTCATATGTAATTTTTGGATAATGAAATATTTATTTTAAAGAAAAATAAAAATCTAAATGGGCTAAAAAATTCATATGATTCTTTTCAAACTGGAACTCAATTCCAGAGACTCACTAAGGGCCAGGAAATGATGGTAATGGTTATGGTGGTGATGAAGTGGTATGGAGTTTCTGAGAGCTGATAAATATTGAGGGCAAAGGATGGCAATATGGGACATAGTCTGGGCTATGCTGAGGAATCTTCTCAAGGAAAACATTGAAAAGGGAACAAATTCCCCAAAACAATTGAAAATATTTATTGAACACCCACTTTTTGTTTGTGGTCTTGTGTGAGACACTGTGGGGGGAGGTGGGCAGGGAGGGGAGAATGGGGCAGAAAAATATAGGTTACTTTCCCTGACCACAGAGCATTCACAATTTGCCTATGGAGCCAAGACCAAGACATATGAATAAGTAGTAAATAACACAAGACAGAGTTTATACTGAATAATTAGGCACTTAATTATATACAAAGTGCTATAGGAATTCAGAGAAGAGAAGCACTGATGGGAAATGGAATAATTAGTAAAGACTTCCCAGGAGACTTAGGATTTGAGTTTGTCCTTAAAGGACAAATAGCCTTTAGATAGGTAGAGAGGAGGACATTCAAGAAGGGAGATAGGGATATTAATGAAAAGAACCGTAATGCATTTATGGGCAACACTGAAGAGTCTGGAATTGGGTATTTGTGGGTTATGATGTCATACAGGTAGAAGTCAGTTTATAGAGGGTTATGACTGACAAGAAGAGGAATTTAGACTTGATGCAACAGAAAAGAGGGAGTCAGTGAAGATTTGTGGTTAGGGGAATAAAAGGATAAAAATGACACAGTGGAAAGTCTATTTATTGGTAGTGAGGCAACGTTAGGAAATCTATTATAAAGGGGTATCTTAATTTGTGGTCTATGAACTTAAAATGTATTTGAATATAAGTAGCTTTCTTTTGTGTACTTAAAATAGTTTTTCTGAGATGGTTTCACTAGACTTCATCTCACAAAAAAGGTTCAGAAATTCTGATGAAGAGGAAGGCTCCTAGCTTGTCTGCTAAACTCTGTGGGAAATTTAAGAGGTCAAATGAACAAGAATTGCATGCACATGATGAGAAGGCATGAATAAGCTGTAATTTTTACCATTTAAGGTAGTATTCACATTGATGACATCATAGACCCACAAAAGTATTAATGTCCGATCCATAAAACATGTGAGTTGACATTTTAGTTTTAATTCTTTGACATTTAGTATATAAAAAATCTTGGGAAATATTTAGTGATAATAATAGAAAATAGAGTGGTTTGGGGTAAATATCTCACATATGCCTTAGTAATTCCTCAGAAGTCTGTTTTATGGATCTAGGTGGCTTGTAATGGTTGTCATCTAGAAGAAGGTCTTGCCAGGTACAAGATATAGGAGAAAGAAGATGCCATCTCAGTCATAAATGAATGGACTGCTCTCCCCTCTCTCTTTTTCTGTGTACTTCTCTGTCACTCTCTCAGCTTTATCTCATGGAGAAAGAAGTATGGGAATGAAAGGTGGAAATAAGAAATAGCAAAAAGAACTCTAGGGGAAGCTAGGTGGTAAAGTGAATAGAATACCAGGCCTGAAGTCAGGAAGGTCTTCAGAAGTTCAATTCTGACTTCAGATACTTATTAATTATATATCACTGGGAAAATCACTTACCCCTATTTACCTCAGTTTCCTCATCTGTAAAATGTTGCAGAAGGAAATGACAAATCACCCCAGTATCTTTGCCAAGAAAATCCCAAATTGGGTCATGAATAGTTAGACACAATTGAAATGACTGAACAACAAATGAAAATTTGACTGAAAGAAGAGATTTAGATTCTGGTTCTCACTCTGACATTAACTTACCGAGTGAATGAGTCAATGAACCTTTCTGTGTTTTAATCTCCCAGTATATAAAAATGGGAGTAATCTTATCTTCACCACTCTCATCTTCCCCATCAGGCTATTTGAGATGTCTGTAAGATAAAGGATATAGAAATTCTTTAGGAATTGCAAAGAGCTATATAAGTGTGAGATATTATTAACGTATTACTATATTACACAACTGAAATCTTTTAAAAAAGGAAGTTCATCGACCCCTTTGAAAGTTATTTAATGGTAAACATAAATGCTTTCATAAAGCACTGGAAATTATTTAAGATCTCAGATCAATAACTGCCTATGAAAACTCTGGCCCTGCTAAGCATGTATGCACATGACTCTGGGGGACTCCCTAGAGGGACCAATACATACCTGTATGCTTGGTAGTCTTTACTGCTTACAGATAAACATGAATGAAAAAAGAATCATGGTGGTATGGAATCTTCTGTGGAAATAAGTTCTAATTTTTGCTTTCAATAATAATACTAAAATAAAAAAATGACGAATTTGAAAAAGCTTATCTCTTGGAATAGGAAATGATGCCAGTGAAAAAAGGGCCTCCTTTTCTGATTCTAATGCCAGCTGGAAGGTTGCTTTGCTACAGGAGTCTAGGGATAGGGGTCTCTGGGAAAGTCTTATTTTATCAACCAGAGGCTATTCTTTCCAAGGACTCAGAGTTTGATTTGCTTGTGAAGTCCTGAGGCTTAGGCAGGGGATGCTAGCACCTCACTTATCAACTTTCATACAGATTGAATTGGTAATAAGGGTTTTCTTTTTCCTTTCTTTTCTACTGGAGACGAGAGGAAAAAAGGGTGATAGGAACAGAGAAGCAGAAAGAAAGAAAGAAAGAAGGAAGGAAGGAAAGAAAGAAGGAAAGAAAGTAGGAAAAAAAACAAAGAAAGAAGGGAAGGAAAGGAAGGAACAAAAGAATGAAAGGAAGGAAGAAAAAGGTAGAAAGAAAGAAAGAAAGAAAGGAAGGAAGAAGAAAGAAGAAAAGAAAAAGGAAGAAAAGAAATAAGGGAAGGAAAGAAAGGAAGGAATGAAGAATGAAAGGAAGGAAGTTAGAAAAAGAAGAAAAAGAAAGAAAGGAAGAAAAGAAAAGCAAGCAAGAAAGAAAGGAAATGAAGGAAGAAGAAAGAAAGAAAAAAGAAAGAATGAAAGAAAGGAAGGAAGAAACAAAGGAAGGAAGGAGGAAAGGAAAGAAGGAAGAGAAGGAAGGAAGAAAAGAAAAGGAAGGAAGAAAGAAAGAAAGGAAAAAGGAAAAGAAAAGAAAGGGAAGGAAGAAAGGAAAAAAGGGAAAAAAGAAAAAAGTAAAAGATCATAGGCAGGAAACAAAATATTAATTGCGTACCATGTGCTAGACACTGGCACATTGGGATTGAGATGTCATTGAGATATCTTTTTGTTGTTTATAAAATGAGAGAAAAGAACAAAAAGGATAGACAAACTACAGGTTGATTTTACACATATAAAAAGAAAGGAAAGCTATACATAAAAAGAGACCTACATTATTATGCACCATCATTTTCTGCTCTACTGTGTAAATGCAATTTCCCATTCTATTTAATGTTTGCTAAATTTAAAAATTAATTATAAAAACAAAAAAATCTTTGCTAAAGGATGAATTTGGATTGAAAAATAGTGAGAAACTTCAAAGCCAAGCAGGTAGCTATAAAACCATCCTTTGGTCCTTGCCCCACCAGATGCCAAGTGCCTCCTTTTATGCTTTGTTTTTCTGTGAGAACTTTAAACCAACAATAGGGGAGCTTTTCCATTCATTTAAAATGTCTTCTCTCTGCTTCCAAATCATCAGCTGCATCCAATCAATGATCTGGGTCTTCAAGCTGGCCAGGAATTTATTGGAAACCATCTTTATTTACTTTTAATATGAATGTGTGCAAAGAAGTTGCCAATTAAAAACAAAAATCACAAGCAATTAAAAACCACATATTATTTACCCTAATGAGGTTCCCTAACTGTTCTAGTGACTTTGATTAGGTGGATGAATATTTAGGGGGGAAAAATTGAAAACTAACTTTCTATACCTGATTGGAAGTATTTTCCTGTAGTTGGAATTAGGGAAATTTTAAAATGCATAATGTAGAGTTAAGAAGATGGCAACATCTATAGGACAAAAACATGTTTATTCATGTTTCTAACTATCTTTGAACAGCGAACTTAACTGCCAAGGGTGCTAGATCCTTTGGGGAAAATGTACAGGAAATTAAACCTAGAGTTTTCCTGATCTGTTGTTTCATTAAATTTAGAGATTCTAGCACTAGACAGTTTAGTTCAGAAAAGGGAAATATACTTGGAAACTGTCTCAAGCAGGGAAAGCTTCATGAAAGAAATGAGATATGAGGAGTAAAATGCAGAGTCCATAGTTTGATTCCTTCTCATTAGCTCTGAACCTTGAATGATTATTACCAGGACAATGAAATTACCCAATGGATACATAGTCTGACTTATCACAATCTGTCCTCAGGCCAGTTGAGGGCTTCTCTCTGCCAATCATAATCAAGTATTTGAGTATTTCTCTTTCTCTAGGAATTTTTAAAGCAGCAGTATATAAATTATCTGAGGTCTAGGAACCTGTGTGTGTGTGTGTGTGTGTGTGTGTGTGTGTGTGTGTGTGTATGTGTGTGTATGTGTGTGTTTGTGTGTGTGTATATGTGCATATGTATTTAGTATTGAATATTCAAATATTTAATAAAATAATATATTTCAATAGAATTTTTTTGCTTTTGTAATCCTATTTTCTTCTATGCATTTAAAAATTAAACGTTCTATGTAAGGCTCTCTGGGTTTCACCAGACTGCCAAAGGCATCTGTGAAACACAGAAAAGTTTAAGAACCTTTTCTTAGACCAAATTTTGCTGATGTTTTAGAACAACACAAATTCTTTACTCTTTAAGATCATAAAGTAATAGCAACAATATGGGAAGTGACTAGGCCATTTAGTTGAAGATCTTCATTACTCAGATAAGGAAACTGAGGCCTGGGTGGGAGGAATGACTTGCCTAAGGTCAAGTAAGCATCAGAGGTAGTAAGCATTAGAGACAAGATTTGTACCTAGGTTTTGGAAAATGTACTTAATTCCAAACAGATATTGAGTAGAGAGAGCCTGAGGTCCTCCAGAAGAAAGACTGAATCTTTTCCAGACAATACAAAGGAATTAGATACTTAGGACCTGTGTCTGAATCCTAGCTTTACCAAATAGCTACTAATCTTACCTTAAAATAATCACTTAATCAGAGAAGTTCATGTGCCACATGGGGGGGGCGGAGCCAAGATGGCAACATGAAGACAGGAATTCCTGGAAACTCTTTCCCCAAAAACTCCAGAAGCTGTCAAATTATTACTCTAGCCAAAATTTATAGTGGCAGAACCCACAGAAAGACGAAGTAATGCAATTTACCAGTCCAAGACAACTTAGAAGTTCAGCAGGAAAGATCTGCCTCAACAGGACCAGGGGCTGGAAAGAGCTGCAGCCACAGCAAAGCTGCAGCACAATACAGCCAGGCCAGGCACCTGGGTCCCTGGCAGAGGGGGTTGTTTCCAGACCTCTTGGACTAGGGATCACTGGGGACAGGTGGAAGGGGTGGTGAGAGAACTCTACTGTACCAGAGTAGAATGCCAGCCTCAGAGTAGTACTGCATCAAGAACCTATAGCAGGAATCAGTGGAGTCACCAAGGACTTCCAGAGCTCTAAACTCACAGTTGATAAGGGGGTTGGGGGAGACTCTCCCTGGAGCAGGACTCTGCTCTTTGCTCACACTCAGATCCAGGTTGCAGTGTGGCCTCCCTTACTATCATAGCCAAGCAGGGCTCCTCCTCACAGCTCCAGGGCAGAGGGGCATGCTGTGGTCATCCACATCCCAGAGCAAAGGCTTTTGCCTTTGAAGAAGTCAGAGCTTCTTATAAGACCTTGGAGGAATTAAGGTCCCTGCGGATTGTCCTCAAACCCTCCACCCCAAGCCTTGGAAGTGTGGTAAATCATAGTCATAGACTGAGGAAATGAGCAAATAACAGAAAAAGAAGAATCTGACCATAGAAAATTACTTTGGTCCCATGGAGGACCAAAATACATACTCCAAAGATAACAAAATTACTTCTGCATCCAAAACCTCCAAGAGAAATAGAAAATGGGCTCAGGCTATGGATGAGCTCAAAAAAGACTTTGAAAAGCAATTAAGGGAGATAGAGGAAAAATTGGGAGGAGAAATGAGAGCAGTGCAGATAAATCATGAAAACCAAGTCAATAGTTTGGTGAAAGAAATATAAAAAAATGCTGAAGAAAATAATATGCTAAAAACTAGTTTAGGCCAAATGAAAAGCAACACAAAAGGCAAATGAGGAAAAGAATGCCTTAAAAAGCAGAATTGGCCAGCTGGAAATGGAGTTAAAAAAGTTCCCTGAAGAAAATAACTCATTCAAATGCAGAATGGAACTAAAGGAAGTTGATGAATTTGAGAAAAATCAGAAAGAAATAAGACTATACAAAAAAAAAACCCCAAACCCCAAATTAGAAGTAAATGTGAAATATCTCATTGGAAAAACAACTGACCTTGAAAACAGATCCAGAAGAGATAATTTAAAATTATTGAGCTACCTGAAAGTCACAACCAGAAAAGAACCTAGATTTCACTTTTCAAGAAATAATACAGTAAAATTGCCCTGAGATCCTAGAAGCAAAGGGTAAAATAGAAATTGAGGGAATTCACTGATCAGCTCCTGGAAGAGATTCCCCCCCCCCAAAACTTTCATAAATATTATAGCCAAATTCCAAAACTCCCAAGTCAAAGAGAAAAATACTAAAAGCTGCCAGAGACAAACAATTCAACTACCATGGTGCTATAGTCAGGATTACATAGGATCTGGAAGCATCTACATTAAGGGCTTGGAGGGCTTGAAATATGATATTCCAGAAGGTAAAAAATCTTGGTTTACAACCAAGAATCAAAAGTGAACATCCTCTTTAAGGTGAAAAGATGAACTTTCAATGAAACAAGGGACTTTCAAACTTTCTTATTGAAACAACCAGAGCTGAACAGAAAGTTTGATCTCCAAGTATAAGACTCAAGTGAACCATAGAGGGGGTAGACAAGAAGGACTAACCATTAGGAACTTAATGGTGTTGAATTGTTCATATTCCTGCATGTGAAGAAGATGCTGATAACTCATATGAACTTTCTCATTTATAAGAGCAGTTAGAAGGAGCAAATATAGACAAGGCACAGGAAGGAGCTGAATATGATGGTATAATATAGTAAAAAGATAGAGTCAATGGGTGATAAAGGAAAGTACTGGGAGGAAGGGAAAGGAAAGGAAGAAGGGGCTAAGATATTTCACATAAGAGTCAAGAAAAAGCTTTTACAATGGAGTGGAGTGGGTGAAGGTGAAAGGGAATGAGTGAGCCTTCATCCTCATCAGAAATGGCTCAGAGAGGAAATAACGTACACACTTAATAGGCATAGAAATATTTCTTACTCTAGAGAAAAATAAGAGGAAAGGGATGGGATAAGGGGGAATGGGGGGAGGGAAGGGGGGAGTAGGTGATAGAAGAAAGGGAAAATTCTGGGAGAGGATACTCAGATATAATACACTTCTGAACAGGGACAGGATGAAAGGAGAGAAAGAATAGAATAAATAAAAGTGGGGAGGAATAGAGTGGAGGGAAATACAGCTGTGAAAAAAATATTGAAGCAACTTCTCTGGTGGACTTATGATAAAAAAAAGGCAACTCATCCCAGAGACAGAGCTGTTGGAATCTGAACACAGTCTGAAGTACACTCCCCCCCCCATTCTTGAGGTTTCCCATCTTTCTGGGGTGGGGGGAGGAGAGTTTATATAAACATAAACTTTCACAAGATTATTGTAATAATATAAAATAAAATTTAAAAATTTAATAAATTTAAAAAACAAAAAATGGATAGAGAGGAAGATATGATCTCTAAGCTTTACTTCTAAATCTTGAGATTCTATAATGTGTTCTAGTTATCTGTCTCTTTAAAACCATCTGCTTTAGACTCTACATCTTTGTCTTCTGAGTAGACTCAGAGGTGTACTTCCATTGAACTGCAAAGTTTTAAAAGTAGCATACCTTGTGAATGAAATAACCTTCCACAGAGAAACTTCTGGGGACTCTGTCTGACTTCATCTAGAAAATCTTGAAGGTTCTTCACTCCTCTGAGTGAATTATTCTAAGGGAGCTGTGAATGTTTCCAGTTGAAGTAATTCCATAGCTTCCTAGGATGTAGTCAACAACTGGTGTGGTTATAACCTAGCTTAGAACACATGAGCTACTGGCTCACATTTCTTTCCTACAGTCTGCCTCTCCCTTGCACCCAAGTCTTCTGTATGGTGACAAAGACAGTCACACCATTGTGATTTAATTTGCATTTTAAGGTTATTGCTTCTCATTGATTTATTTGTTTTTAAAACCAAGTGTCTGTGTGCTTGATATGAATCCCTATCAGGTCTGAGAGGTGCCTGGTTGATGGTATGGGGCATTGCAATTTTTTTTCTGTATTATTGTTTTGGAACCACTTATGAGAAACCTTAATTAGCTCCCATTTTTCTGATCAGTATATGTAACAACTTAGAAAATATTCCTTTTCAGCTTGCAAATATTGGAATATTGGAAATATTCCAATTTGGAATATTGGAAACTACTTTGAATGTAATTGGAAAATAAAAAATAAAATCCACCCACTACCTCCATTCTCCTATGGGAAAATGCTCCCATCTTTTGAGAGCAAGGATCATGTGTTATCAAAGCTTCCTATTGTATGGGCCTTGAATGCCCAGATTGACTAAAGTTGTTAAAGAGACAGGACGATGTGGTGGAAAGATGGCTAGATATTCATGGTAACAAAGAGCCAGAAAGAAAGAAGGTGGTCACTTTGAGGGCATGGTTGAACTGATTGTGAATATAATCTAAAAAAATGACAATTATGAAAAATTCAGGAGAATGTGTGAAGATTCATGTGAACTGTTATGTAGTACTCTGTTCTTGGAAAAATGGCAATAAATATTATTGTGAGCTGAGTTGAAATGCTGGGAAGGGGTCATAAGATATAGAGTTAAAGAGACTTTAGAGATTATTGAAGCCAGCTCCCCTATTTTATAAACAAGGAAACTAAGACAAGAAAAGTAAAATAATCTACTTGAGTTCAAATAGTCAAAGTCAGGAGTCTTGGAACTCCAAAATTCATTTGCACTTTCTAGAAAGGACACTGTCTCTTTATCTACCTTCAAGCCTTGGAGAAAGGTCATTTATTTCACTCAGAAACTTTTGAGGTATCAAAATAGGGAAGATAAAGGCAAGTTTCACTAAATGAAGATTTTGTCATGTAAATAGTAGGGTTTTACACCTTTGACTTGTGAGAAAGTTACTGGTACTAGAACTTCATGATTGTAGGTTTTGATAATAACTTCCTCCCCCATCTTGAAAATTCAAGGAGGTTAAGTGATTTTTGTGTGGATTAGTTTTGGCATCATAAAGCAAATATAAGCATGAAATTCAAGAATGAAATTTTGAATACACTAAGAGAAACAGCTGTCTGAAAAGACTCAAATGGATCAAACAATTTAGGCTTAAAAAAGATGGAAGGAAAGAAGGTAATGGTTGAAGAATATAGAGAAGGGACTTGGAACTATGAGATTAGTGTCAAGAGCATTAAAGCTCAGAATGAACTGAGCCTGGTGGTGAATATTAAGAAGAACTAAAAAGGGCTTTTAAAAAAATCTATGTTATAAGCAAGAGAAAGATCAAAGAAGGAACAGGACCATTGTCCAGGACAGATGAGATGATGGTAACAGATAGTGTCTAGAAGAAGAATAATTTCACTTTTATTTTGCTTCTATTTTCTTTAGCAAAGAAAACCATCTTGTAATTGGGAGAGAGGGAACACAAATGGTTAACAAATAGTTAAAAACTTGATTTAAATAATATCCAGTATTTATACAGTGCTTCAATTTTACAAAGTGGTTTCTCATTTTTTTTCACAACTTTGTAAAGGGCATATTATTATTATTATTCCCATTTTAAAGATGAGGAAACTGAGGCTAACAGAGATTAAGTGACTTGGACAGGATTATAGGGTAAGCCTCTCAGGCAGCATTAGCATTCATATCTTCTAGATTCCGAGTCTAGCACCCTAGCTATAACACCACCTAAATGCCTAAGTAAGATAAATGAGAAAATGCCCCCCCCCAACCATCTGGCTGTCCACATAACTCTGTCCCAGGCTATTGAAAAAGCTGGTAGTTCCTATTCCTGAACATTCCATTGATGATATTGAAAATTTCTGGAGAATAGAAAAGTACCTTATGATCATATAGCCTTTGCAAAGCTTAAAAATATAAGTAGATTTATGGTTCTATATACATGCAGACACATTTTTATCTAATGGTAGCCATCTCTAGAATGGATTGGGAACTGGGCGATATAAAAGGTGCACAACAGAGGAAAAAAGAAAATTTAAAAACATAGATAAAGCAGAATAGTTTTGCAAATTATGTGCAATACTTATATTTATTTTTAAAAAATGTAAGCAGTGTGAATGTAAATTCATAGTTTTCTAGTGAATCCTCTATAACTTTTTTGTCAGTATATGTTTAAGTACCAAAATGAATTAAAAATAATTCTCCAAATCACCCCACTATATATGCTCATTATAACAATAGTAATTATTATAAACATTATCCTTCAAACTATATGTTATCAGGCTTGATTTCAATCATTGGAAAATTTCTAGAATTTAGCAATGAAGGAATGATTTACAAATTGTTAGGAAATGAAGTAGTGATCACCAGGTACCAGCATGTCTTCCTTAAGAAAAACATGATGCAAGAATAATCTCATTTTATTTTTTGACAAGTTTCCTATGCCAGCAGATTAGGGAAATATCATAAACTTGCCTTTCACCAAGGAATTTGTCAGAATTCCTCATGTTATACTGGTTGATAAGATGGAGAGATATAAACTAGAAAATAATATGGTTAGATAGATTAGATTGAATGGCCAGACTCAATGTATAATTAATATTATTTTGGAGTCAGGTCTAACTAGAATGCCCAATCTGTTCTGGTCTCTAGGCTATTCAATTTTTTTTAAAAAAATGATGACTTGCATAAAGTGTTAGATTGCATATTTATCAAATTTGCAAATGATATGAAGCTCTCAGAGAAAGCTAAACAATGAATGGCAAAGTTAGGATGCAAAAAATATCTTGATAAGGTTAGATGGGTTAAGGAATAACATAAAATTTAATATGAATCAATTTAAAGTCCTACATTGGATTAGAAAAATAAACTATCATACAATTTGAGTATGACAGTTTTAGACAATTGGTCATCAGGGAAAAAAAACAAAAAAATCCCATGGAATTTCATTGAACTACAAGATCAATATCAGTCAAGAGAATGCCATGACAGCCAAAAAAAAAAAATCCCAGACAACCCCCAAACCAAAACTAAAGGTATGTTAAGCTATATTTAGAGAGAATTATTATTCAAACCAAGGAAGAAGCATTTATACTTTCTTCTGCCTTGGTCAGAACACACCCAGAGTGCTCTACACTGTCTGGAGCAACATAAGTTGTGAAGGGCATTGACAGCCTGGAGTGGGTCCAGAGCAGGCTAAGCAGGAAGGGAAGAAGAATGGAGAATATTTTATCTGGAATATGGTACTGAGGATATTTAGCTGGAAGACGACTTCAAGGAGGATTTGATGCTTTATCTTTAAGTATTTGAAGTTCTAGATCAGTTGGTAGTCCTTTAGATAGAGTGCCAGAAATAGAGTCAAGAACACCTGAATTCAAATCCAGCCTCACACTAACAGTGTGACCTTGGGAAAGTTACTTAATCTTTCTTTGCCTCAGTTTCCTCATCTACAAAATCCTATCTCCTAAGGTTGTTGTGAGGATCTAGAAAAATGTAAAAGCTCTTGGCATATAGTAAGCACCATATAAATGTTAGTTAATATTCTTAGCTATTTATATATAAGAAGGATGAACTTTGTCCATCTTGGTTCTCGAAGAAAGAAATTGTAGCAGTGGGTGCAAGTTGCAAAAAAGGCTTATTTAGGCTCAATTTCCTAACATTAGAGTTTTCAAAATGTGAAATGAACTGTCTCAGGAGCTGGAGGGCCCCTTTGAAGGGAAGTTACAAGGGGCAATATATAAGAGATTCTATTCATAAGAGTAGGATGAAATGTCTTCTACATACCTTCTGAGTTTATGATCTGGGAAGCATTTTGAGGGCAAGACTACTACTACTACTACTACTACTACTACTACTACTACTACTACTACTACTACTACTTTATCCTTTAATTTCCTTTTAGGTTCCATTAGCCTTTAATTTCATTACCCATTGAATGGAGCATTGGATGGAACACATTGAATTAATTTTCATGAGATTCTGGTGGATATAAGAAAAATAGCTGTTGTTCTTAGCATAAGAAAATCTCCAGGGGAGACTCAGGCTCTGTGATAGACTTTCTATGTGACCTTGGTCAAACCACTTGAATATTCTGATGTCCATTTTCCTCCTCTGTAAAATGAAAATTGTAATTCTTTCTTAAGGTTATGGAGCAATGGTTGGAGCTCTAGTCTTGGAATCAAGAAGACCTGAATTCAAATCTTATCTCAGAATCTTGATAGCTATACAACTCTGGGCAGCTCATTTAATTTCTGTCTGCATCAGTTTCCTCAATTGGTGAACTAGGGATTCTAACAGTACCTGCTCCCAGGGTTGGCATGAGCATTAAATGGATTAATAATTTTAATGCATTTATCAAATGCTATATTAGTATTTATTCCTTTTTTTCATTACCCCTCCTCCTCACTTCAAAGAGTTATTGGAAAGAAGGCATTGTAAGTATAAATAAGAACTCATATTTCTCTGATACTTTAAAGTTAACAAACAATATTTTAAACATGTACTACTTGCAGTATGCTATGAAAAAACCATACTGTCCTGCCCTCAGGGAATTCATAGTTTAGGAGAGGGAAAAGACATATGTACAAATGACTATGATGTTTGCCAAAATGTCACAAAAGTTCCTGATCTAGAAGGGACTTTGGTTATCTAATCTAACCCCTTCATTTTACAAATGCAAAAACTGATGCCCAGGGAGGATGAATGACTTGCCCTAGGTCACACAGAGGTAGACCTAGAACCTAGCTTTTCTGATTCCAGAGCTATTTTATCCTACTCCTTCCTCAAAGAAGGTTAAAAGATGGGGAGAAGGACTGGCACATTTCCATTTGGAGGGATAAGCAAAGGCTTCCATGGAAGAGGAGATCTTTGAGATGGACCTTCAAAAATATTTTCAGTAAAGGAATGTATTCAAAGTATGTTCCATGGATTACCTAAAAGCATGGAGGTAGGCAACTGTACAATATTAGCAGGTTAGCTCATGTTCCATTTTAATTAGAAAGTGGAATGCAAGATAGAGAGTAATGTGACATAAAACTAGAAAGGTAGGGTGATGCCACATTGGTAAGAACTCTGAACATATCATTGGTCTATATTTAATATCATAGTCAATAGAAAGATACTGATTATTTTTGAATAAAGAATTGGCATGATGAAGTAAAAAAAATACCAGAAAAATTATTCTGATATCTGTGATAATCATGTGCTGGAAAATGGATAGATTCTGGAACTAGGGAGACCAGTTAGGAAATACCTGCCAACTTAAATCTTAACTGGTGAATAAAAGTTAAGCCCCTTCCAGGAAGTACTGGAGATAGAAAAACAGGCAAAATACAGTCCCTGCCTTCACAAATCTTGTTAATCTAATGGGAGAGTCAACATGCAAACTAATATATACAAATAAACTCTTTAATGGATAAGTGAGAAATAATTAATAGAGGGAAGGTACTAGAATTAAGAAGGAGAAGCCTTCCTTTAAAGATAGAATTTAGTTGGGACTTAAAGGAAGCAAGGAAAGTATGCAGAGATGAGGAGTATTTCAAGTATAGAGGACAGCCAGAGAAAATGCCAGAAGCTGAAAGATGGAACGTCTTGTTCCTGGAATTGGATTGAAGAGAATGTATGAGGGAGGTAAGGTGTGAGAAGACAGAAAAAGTAGAACGATAGGGCATAAAGAACTTACTTTGAATGCTAAACAGAGCATTTTATACTTGACTTGTGAGGCAATAGGGAGCCACTGGAGTTTATTGAGTAACAAACAGATTGGCATGACTAGACTTTTGCTTTAGGAAATCATTTTAGTGACTGGATGGAGAATGGATTGGAGTAGGGAGTCTTGAGGCAGACAGAGTCCCCTTAGCAGGCTATTGCAATAGTCCAGGTATTACATGATAAAGACTTGCACCAAAGTGGTGATGGGGTCAGAGGAGACTAGGAGGGATATTTGGAACAGGATGAAAAGGTCTTGGCAGTTGATTGGATATGAGTGTGAGATGTGTGTGAAAACCTCTTCAGCTTCTATTTGCTGGGCACACATATGGAAACAGTTCTTAATCTGATAGAGTTTACATTTTACTTCTGAGATAGATATAATATATATATATATATATATATATATATGCCATCTGTGATTTCATAAGTAGAAGAAACACCTTCCATTAAATCAAATTTCAAGCTTTTGTGATTTAGTAGACAAGTACAAAAAAATTCTTGAGGTACACAGTATTTAAAAAATTTGTTTGGAGTTACATAACTTTTAGAAGTCAAAAGTAAGATTTGTACCTGAATGTTCTTGACTGGAGGGTGAGCACTATATGAAGCCTCTGTTTAAGAAATATACATAGATAAATAAATATGAGGTAATTGGAGAATGGAAGGAATATTATCCAGTGTACAGCTCAGGAGAGATTGTCCCAAGGAAGATGATGTTGAGAAGATGCAATGAGGAAGTGGTACATTATAGGAGTAAGGGGAATAACAAAGGTGGGGTTAGGAGATGAAGTATCACATTCAGAGAACAACTAATAGGCCAGGTTCTTTCTTTCAGGGACAACAGTCTGATAGCCAGTCCTATTGGGGTCATCAAGGTAAGAGTAATGGCCAGGTAAAAGTAATGACCACATGATTAAAATAAAGGCAATAGATTTAGAGGGAAAATGAATGAGATTCTAATGTATTCAAGAGGTAAAATTGATGGAACTGGGCAACTGTTTGGAGTTGGCAGTTGAGGGAGTAGGGGAAGAAGAAAACTTAGGGCTTTCAATCTAGAAGAATTATAGGTCCATTAATAAATATGCACAAGTTAGGAGCAGGAATGGTTTCTGGGGAGCAGATAAGATTTTATATTATACTAAGTTTGGGATTTGTAGTTTTAGGTATTGGCAAGATAACTAGGTAAAGATTCCTACAGAACATTGTAAATAGGAAATTATTGTTCTAGTTGGGGGCAGATAAATAGATTAGGGAATTATCTTTACAGAAGCAATAACTGAAGCCATGGGAGTCAATAAGATTGCCAAAGCAAAGAATAAGCAGGGAAAGAAGATAGCCAAGATAAAAATCATGGGAGAATGCCCACTTGCAGTGGACCATGAGGAGGGAGAAGTACTAGCCAAGTAGCCCTCGAAGAATTAGTTGAAGGCTATGGAGAACAAACTTTAAAAAGATAATTAACAGAGTATTCAAGGGCAGAAATTTGATGTTGTCTCTGTATTCCAAGAGCCTATATACCTTCACACATAGTAGGCACTTAAATGCTTGTGGTTTCATTGTAAATGTGATTGAATTTAGCAATTAAAATTTCATTGTGACTTTGAACCTTTTATAAAAGTTTAGCAAATATGGAATTAAAAAAATGAACTGACAGAATTTGAGAATTGAACTAGAAGGAGCTTAGATGACAATAGCTAATATTTAATACAGTTTTAAGCCTTGCAATATAATTTGTATATATTATCCCATTTGATATAATAACCCTGGGAAGTAGGTTCTGTTATTATCCAAATTTCACACATAAGGAAACCAAGACTGAGAGAACTTAAATGACTTGTTACAAGTCATTCAACTAATAATTATTTGAAGTAGTACTTGTATTTGAACTCTTCTTCCTGATTTTAAGCCTACCATTTTATCCACTCTACCACCTAGTCATCTTAAAGATCTTAAAGACTATCTTCCATAGTTGCTTCTTTTTTTTCCAAGAAGAAATGAAGGTCTTGAGAATTTGAACTGCAAACAATTAATTTCTTGTGGAATTAGGACTAGAATTCTAGCTCAATGTTCTGTCTACTCCACCATGAAGTCTTTCAGAGAAATTTGTAATGCATCTTTTTCTAAAGTCTATCAGCCAGATAGCCATAACCTATACCTACCCCTAATTTCCTAGATGTCCAAGCTTTTTATTGGTAATCTTTCCCATTAATAGTTACTACATATATGTCCACATGTCCACATGCATAACATTCCTGGCCCCAACTGTAGGACAGTTGTGGTAGAATTTTGAAATGCATGTGTGTTCTAGGATGTTGTGTCACCTGAATGGGATAATCCCAACATAAGTTGCCAAATTTCATATGTGTGTATAATTCAAGGCACTATCAAAAGCTAACATTTTCTTTTTTTTTAATGTTTTTTTATTCTCATTTTGTACAAATGGTTTTTTTTTACATTAATAAAATATACTTGTTTACAAGTAAACAAAATACCCCTCCCCCCCATGAATATAGATAGACTTGCTTGGGCGAAAAAGTAAAGGGGAGAGAAAAAAAATTAAAATTAAAAAAAATAATAGTAATAATTGTAGGTATGGCCAGGTGGTGCAATAGACGAAGCACCAGCCCTGGAGCCACGAGCACCCGAGTCCATATCCAGCCTCATTAACCCAATAATCACCCAGCCATGTGACATGCAAGCCACCCGATCCCCACTGCCCTGCAAAAACCAAAAAGAAGAAAAAAAAAGACCCAAAATAAAATAAAATAGTAATAATAGTAGGGGTGGCTGGGTGGCAGACAGAGTATTGGCCCTTGAGCCAGGAGCACCTGGGTCTGAATCTGGCCTCAGACACCCAAAGATCATTCTGCTATGTGGCTCCAGGCAGGCCACCCAGCCCTACTTGCCCTGCACCCTCCCCCAAATAATAATAATAACAAAAAATGTGCTTCAGTCTTTGTTCCAACACCATCAACTCTGTCGTGAGTGGATCACATTCTTTATGATAAGTCCATCACAAAAGTTACTTCCATATTTTTCCAACATTGCCATTGCTGATCGCAACTCCCTCCTTTCTTATTTCTCCACTACCGTGTACTATATTTTCTCTCTCCTTTCACTCTGACTCTGCTGTAGGGTCGCTGAGTGGCACAGCAGACAGATTCCTGGTCCTGGGGCCAAGAAGCCCTGAGCCCCCATACCATCCCTTAGACCCAGAATCCACCTGGCCCTATGGTCCTGGGCAGGCCATCCAATCCCAGCCCCTTGCAAGAAGTAAAAAAGAAAATGTGTTATATCTGAACACTGTCCCCCCATGGTCCATCCTCTCCTCCTTTATTCACATCCCCACCCCTTCCCCTTGCTCCCCCCTCCTTCTTACTCCAGTTGTCTGTACCCCATTGAGTATATTTGCTGTTTCCTCTCCTAGCCATCTCTGATGAGAGCAAAGGTTCCCTCATTCCCCCTTGCCTCCCCCTTCCATATCATTGCAATAGCTCATTGTAATAAAAAAAATCTTATTATGTGAAATATCTTGGACTATTCCCCCCTCTCCTTTTTCTTTCTCCCTTTCCATTTCCCTTTTTTTCCTATCGACTCCATTTTTACACCATATTTTATCTTCAAATTCAGCTTTCTCCTGTGCTTCAACTATAAAAGCTCCCTCTACCTTCTCTATTAACTGAGATGGTTCATATGAATATTATCAGTATCATTTTTCTATACATGCAGTTCATCCTCATTGAGTCCCTCATATTTCCCCCCTCTCCTCCAATCTCCATGCTTCACCTGAGTCCTGTATCTGAAGATCAAACCTTCTGCTCAGCTCTGGCCATTCCAAAAGGAACCTTTGAAATTCCCCTGGTTCATTGAAAGTCCATCTTTTTCCCTGGAAGAGGACATTCAGCCTTGCTGGGTAGTTCATTCTTGGCTGCATTCTAAGCTCTTTTGCCTTCTGGTATATTGTATTTCAAGCCCTACGAGCTTCCAATGTAGATGCTGCTAAGTCCTGAGTGATCCTGACTGCAGCTCCACGATATTTGAACTGTGTCCTTCTGGCTGCTTGTAATATTTTCTCTTTGACTTGGGAGTTCTGGAACTTGGCTATAATATTCCTAGGGGTTGGTTTTTTGGGATCTCTTTCTCTGGGGGATCGGTGGATTCTCTCCATTTCTATTTTGCCCTCTGCTTCTATAATATCAGGGCAATTTTCCTGTAGTAATTCTTTGAAAATGATGTCAAGGCTCTTTTCCTGATCATGACTTTCAGGTATTCCAATAATTTTCAAATTATCTTTCCTAAGTCTGTTTTCCATATCAGTTGTTTTTTTCAATGAGATATTTCACATTTTCTTCTAATTTTTCATTTTTTTTGGTTTTGAAGTATTGATTTCTGATTTCTGGTAAATTCATCAATCTCCCTGAATTCTATTCTTTGTCTGAAGGATTTATTCTCCTCAGAGAGTTTTCTTATTTCTTTTTCCGTCTGGCCAATTTTGCTTTTTAAAACATTCTTCTCCTCAATAACTTTTTGAACTGTTTTATCCATTTGACCTAAGCTGTTTTTTAGCATGCTATTTTCTTCAGCATTTTTTTTTTGGATTTCCTTGACTAAGCTGCTGACTTCATTTTCATGTTTTTCCTGCATCTCTCTCCTTTCTTTTCCCAGTTTTTCTTCCAACTCCCTCATTTGATTTTCAAAGTCTTTTTTGAGCTCTATCATAGCCTGAGCCCAATTTCTGTTTTTCTTGGAGTCTTTAGATGTAGGAGCTTATGCTTCCTCATCTTCAGACTGAGTATTTTGATCCTTCTTGGGCTCATTTGCAAAATATTTTTCAATGGTCTTCCTCTTATTTCTTTGCTTATTCATTTTCCCAACCTAATCCTGTTTTTTGGGGGTGCTTCCTGAGCTTTTGGGACACTCCCACAAGGGTCTCGGTGTGTGAGGTTCTGTCCTCCCTCCTGGTCTGTGAATGACCATAAGTGCCCCCCCTCTGCCATGGGGCCGAGGTGGGGGGCCCCTGCTGTTCTATGGGGGGGCCTAGACTGGGATCAGGATCTGAACGTGGTCATAGCCCCAGAGTCCTGTTCCAGAGGCAAAGGACAGAGCTCCTCAGTCTCTCTTTCTTCACTCCCCTCCCTCAGCTCAATGGGCTCATGCCCTGGGGGCTCCTGCTTATGGGCTCCGCCTGCTTCTGTTTCCTGGATTTGGGCTGCTGAAAGACCCAGCTGCTGGCTGTGTGCCGTGAGGGCTGGGCTCCAAGTGCTGCTCTGGCAGAGGTCCCCCGCTGTTCCCCCACTTTGTGCCTGTGCTCCCCCGGGTGTAGCTCAGGAGACTCCCCCACTGCTGTGAGTAGCAGCTCCTAGCACCCTGGGGCTCCCTCCTGGAGGCTGAAGTTCTTTGGCTCTGGTGGGTCACCCCTCTGGCAGGCCATCCCTCCGACCCCAGAGAGCATAGCCTTTCTGCTCTTTTCCAGGTTATCTTGAGTAGGAGAATTGCCTCACTGGGTCCCTCTGTGGGTTCTGTCTCTCGAAAGTTTAGTTAGAGTCCTTAGTTTATGAGTTTTTATCAGAGAGCTCCTAAGACTCGATCCCTTCATGTCGCCATCTTGGCTCTGCCCCCTCTGAATAAGCTACCATTTTCTTCAGAGTGTTCAACTAAAGACACACAAAGAAATAGTAGGAAGAGATTATAAATGGGGGAAATGGTGCATAAGTTACAACATTTTCATGTGGGGAGAAAATATAATAAAATAATCAAAGTGGTAGATAGGAAAAAGAAGGAGTCATTTGATTAGATGTAAGTATAAGAATGATGGATTTTTGGCTAGCAGAGCTGAGTCTGAGGGCTGGATTTGGGCTCTGTTTCCTCATAAGTAAAAGAAGAGTGATCTCTAAAGTATCTTTCAGCTCTGAATCTTGTGGCCCCACCCACCCATATGTCTAGCATCATTAGTAAGGAGGATATTTACTAATATTTCTAAGGTGAGGATGAGGGATTAAAGTCAGAATAAACATAGGTTTATCACACTCAAGATTCTCCTTCAGGGGGCCAGGATTTTGACCCTGCTAGCTTGATAACCTCACTCTAGATTTTCGACAACTGTGCCTTCATCAAGTCTCTGCCACTATAAGGGCTGGAGAGTTTCTTTAGGATCCAGAGTGCAATAATACAGACTGGACATCATCCCCATCCTTAATATCTTCTTACCATCTCCTCAGGCCCTCAGATTCCCTAACCCAACCTGAACCACCCTTGCACCCTGTTGTCCCGCATTGCAGGGGTTCTGAACTATCAGGAAGGTTTCCCATTCTCTCTGGAGTCAGATGCCCTTGCCAGGTTTTGAGCTGTAATTAATGGATGGGTTCCCCTAGAGGACTAGGCATTTTGCTTCCGCCCCTTAGGTGCAAGCAAATTGCAGATATTTCCATCTTAGCAAGTAAGAAAAATACCTGGTTTTGCTACTTCTGCGGTAAACAATGTACCACTAGCTTTCTCCTTACACTTCTTGACCCTCTGCTCTGTATACATATTTATATATTATTCATAGTGGATTAAAAATGAATGTGCTCTTTACCACCGTTCTACTGCACAGTGACAATACAAATTAACTTATTGTGTACTTACTTTTCACATGGCAAGGATAGGAAATTTTGATGGCCTCAAATGCTAAGTGATAGAAAAAGGGAAATGATGCAGGCTGCTTTGGAAGTTGTCACCAGAATGGACATTATTGCTAAACAAAGGAGGGAGCCAACTCTTTCCTGGGTACAATGGGAGGTGAGACACTCATATTCCCATTAAACTTCCAAATTTGTCATAGTGCCCCTGATTCCATGTCCAGGATCCATTCTGTTCTGTCTGGAAGGTTTTTCAATTATCTAAGTACACTGCTCTTCCCCCTCCCCTATTAAAATGAAAGTATTAAAATTTAAAAGGTAGAGGGTGGTTATAGTAGATATGTGGTAGAACTGTTTTTAGAGAAAGGAATACCTGAGTTCAAGTCCTGGTTCTGATATATATTGGCTGTGACCCTGGGAAAGATACTCAGCCTTTCAGCAGACAAACTCTCCGCATTCCCACTCCCCCAAGGCAACTCTTATTTGCAAATCTGAACTGGTAAATGTTTCCCCACTGAGAACTTCTCACACCAATGAAATTATAGATCGAAATCTAAAATCTAAAAAGAAAAAAGTAATCAAGGAAATGGTGCTATTTTAAACTTAGCTAATATCTAACCAGGAATTCATTCATTAAAGGAGCATTCAGTGACTATCATGTGTCAAGCATTCTGCTAGATGCTAGGAATACAAAGGACAATACCTGTGCTCAAGGAGCTTGCATCTATTGAGATTATTGGATTAATTAAAAGTTCAGCAGCAATCGGGAGACCAGACATAGTGCCTGCTACATAGTAAACACTTAATAAATGTTTGGTTACTGACTATAATAAGCAATACACCAAAAGTACACTAGATTTTGAGTTAGAGGACCTAGATCTGAATTCTGGTTATATTTGCTACTTACCTTTTTTTTGTGTCTTTGGGCAAATTACCTAAATTCTCTAGGTCTTAGGTTTCTCACTTGTAAAAAAAAATTGAGGGTTAGACCAGATGGTATCAAAGCCCCTTTTAGCTCTCACATTAGATAGTATATGGTTCTTTTGAATTCTAGAGCTTCCTAATAGGCTAAATTATAATGCCATGGAAGTTTGTCTTAGGTATATTTCCTGCCCCAAACTGGAATTACAAACTTTTCAAAGTGGATGAACTTTAAGAGGATGTTGATTTGAAATGCTCTGTCATGAAAAAGTAGGGGATTTTATTAATTTATTTTATTTCAACCAGTATAAATGTCCATTTAGTCAAATTTTCTTCCATTTTAATAAAGCTACATTTGGATTTATATTAGTAACTTTATCACTTCTATATCTTTCTAAAGAACCATTAATTAGTTCAATCCCTTGTCAAGGGGTTTGAACTTTGTCAGATTGGCTGGGCTCTCTGACAGGCCTTTTGTTCCATTATATTGGGAAAGTCTGATGGGAAAAGACCAGTAGGTGATGGCCTACACCAGTACACATTGTTTTTTCCTTCTGAGAATGTTGCTAGCAAATCTACATTTGGAAATTTTGTTTCTCCCAAGCCTATGAAACTAGAAAGAGACTTTCAATGATTTCAGCAAATTCTCTTTGGTTTCATCTGTGTCTTTGCATCCAAGATGGTGTCATTACATTGCAAATGTTTAATTTCAGCACCAAAAGAAAACCCTCTTCTTTCCTGGTTTCTATATTTTGTTAGGAAGTAGTGCAGAATATAGGAGCATAACAAACTCATCTCAGAGTATATAGTTTAATAGTTTCTTAACCAATGCCAATCACTTTAAGTAATGTCATATGGATTTAAGGGCATTTGTTTATGGGTTAATCAATCCATTAACAAATATTTATTAAGTACCTACTATATGTCAGTCACTGTGCTAAGAGCTAGAGATAAAACTGTAATGAAATATACTTTGTTCTTAAGGAATTTCAAATGAGTAGACAATAAATATATATATATATAATATATATATACATATATAGGTACATGTAAACACATACAAAATAAATACATTCCAGTTAATTGCAAGGTAATTAGAGGGAGGGTACTGGAATTTTGGGGCATCAGGAAAGGCTTTGTTCAGAAAATTGAGTTTGCTCTGCTTCTTAAAAGAAGAGGATTGTTTGAGGCAGGATGTGGGTGTATGTCTGTGTGTGTGTGTGTGTGTGTGTGTGTGTGTCTGTGTCTGTGTGTCTATGTGTCTGTGCATGCCATAATTAAGGGAACTGAGAAGACCAATTGGTCAGGAACACAGGTGATTGAAATAGTGATTTCCAATGAGGCTGGAAAGAGAGATTAGGCCAGATTGTAAAGGGATTTAAAATTCAAACAGAGGAGCTTATATTTGATCCTAAAGGAAATAGGGAGCTAGTGGAGTTGATCAAGTAGAGAAGTGAAAGAATCATATTTGTGCTTTAAAAATTATTGAGATGTTTTATTATTATGATTGAAACATTTATAGATGATTCTTATATGTCAGAGGTCTCTTTTAACAAGATAAAACATAATCAAAATGAATAATACAGCTACTTCTGAAAATACATGCAACATTTCACATCTGTTAAACCCTATCTTTTCATGTTTAAGTGAAGAGATGCCTATTTTCCCTCTTTCCCACAACCCACCCCCTCAAAGAAAAGAAATGCAAGTTTGTTATAACAAATATGCATAGTCAAACAAAAGAAATTCCCTCAATGGTTATATACAGAAATATGTCTCATGACATAGTATTAGAAATGCTGGTTATAGCAATAAGATGAGAAAAAGAAATTTTGGGAATAACCAGTTATAAAAGAAGCAAAATCATCACTTTTTCTAGACAAAATGATGATGTATTAAAGAACTCAAAAGAAGCAACTAAAATTAATTGAAGAATGATAACTTCAGTAAAGTTATATAATATAAAATAAACCCACACAATTATCAGCATTTCTATATAATTCTGATAAATCCCAGCAAAAAAGTACAGAAAGAGAAATTCCATTTAAAATTATGACAGAATGCGTAAAATACTTAGGAATCTACCTTTCATAACACACAATAACTATATAAATAGAATTATATCTATTTATAAAAATAAAAGAAGATCTTAATAATTACAATATATTAATTGCTCATGAGTAGGTCGAGCCATTATTACATTTCATTTGTTTTTTTAAATACATGCAATGGTAGTTTTCAGCAATCTTTTTTTGCAAGGTTTGGATTTCATATATTTCTTCTTCCCTCCCTTCCCTCCCCCGTGCTAAACTTTAATCATGTTAATCAGGTTGTAAAAGACTAATCAAATAGAAAAAGAAAAAAATTAGAAAAAATATATAAGGCAACTTTTAAAAATTGAAGATTGTAAGCTTTGATCTTCATTCAAACAAGACAGTTCCTTCTCTGGATATGGATGGTTTTTTCCCATCACAAGACTTTCAGAATTTTCTTGGATTATTATACTGTTGAAATGAATAAATCCATCACAGCTGATCATCACCTAATGTTGCTAATTGTACATACAATGTACTTCTGTTTCTGCTCACTTCACACAGCATCAGTTAATGCAAGTCTTTCCAGTGCATTCTGAAGTCCTGCCCCTCATGATTTCTTATAGAACAATAGTGTTCCATCAAATTCATGTGTTACAGTTTGTTCAACCATTGACCAATTGTTGGGCGTCTCCTCAATTTTTCAATTTTTTCCACTCTGAAAAGAGTTGCTATAACTAATTTTGCATATTGAGGTTTTTTTACCCCTTTTTTTGTGATCCCTTTGGGATACAGATCTAGTAGTGGTATTGTTAATCCAATATTTTAGAAACTTCTAATACTGTCTAAATTAAGTTGTTTATTCAATACCATACCAATCAGATTACTAGATCTATTCTTAAGGAAAATCCTCTGATGAACTGAAGTAATGAGAGTTTTGAAGTAGGGATGCCAGTCAGGAGACAGTTATAATGATCTAGGTGAGAGATGATGGAGTGGTAGCTAAAGTAGTAACTGTGTGAAAAGAGACATGGGAATTTGATTTGTGGAGTGAGGGAGAAAGAAGAGATAAAGCTAACAAACATGGAAGACTAGAAGAGTTTTGTTTAATAGATGTAAGACAGATGGAGAAAATGATGAGTTTTGGAAGAGAAGATAATGAGATTTACTTTGTACATATTAAGTTTGAGATATCTCCATAGCATCTGATTTGAAATGTCAAATAAGCAATGAGTAATTCAGAATTGAAACTTGGGGAGAAACTAGGTCTAGGAGTCATTGACAAAGAGATAATATAATCAAGAAGAGGTAATGATATCACAAAGAAAATAGAGAGATAAGGGTAGAGGGGCAAGACAGAATTCCCGTTAAAGTGTATGATTTTAAAGATGAGCCAACAAAGACAACAGAGGAAGAGGAACCAAACAGGCAGCAGAATTAGGAGAGTAGTGTCATAAAAAGATCAGAGATGAGAGATTACCTTGGAGATAAGAATGATTAATAATGCCAAATGCAGCAGATAGTTCCAAAAGTTTAGGACTGGTAGAGAAAAAAGACCATCAAGACATGAAAAGAGATCATTAATGACTTGGGGGAGAGAAATTTCAGCTGAGTGATGAAATTATAACCTAGACAGCAAAATTTAGAGACACAAATAAGAAGAGAAAAGATGATAGTAATGAGTTAGTCCATAGATTCTAGTCCTGATCCCACCATTAACTAATTTTGTGACTCTGAACAAATTATTTAACCTCTCTAACTCTCAGATTTCTCATATGCAAAATGGGTATACTTTGACCTACTAGTGCTACTACTAGGTCTATATATTCCAGAAGAGATGAAATATGGGAAGAAAAGAACCTATATGTATAGAGGTATTTATTGCTGCTCTTTTTGGTTGTTGGAACTGGAGATTGAGGGGATACCCATCTCTTACAGAACAAATTGTGGCATATGATTGAGATGAAATACTGTTCTGTAACAGGAAATGATGAACAGGATTCTCTCAGTAAAAAATTTACATGAGCAGATATAATGGGAAATGTACTGTATACAAAATAACAGTAATATTGCAGGATGATCAGTTGTGAATGATCTACTTTTACTCAGCAAAGATGTAACCCAAGAAAACTCTGATGGATTTATGATAAAGAAGACTAATCCAAGGGGCAGATAGGAGGTACAGTGGATAGGATAGAGCACCAGCCTGGAGTCAGGAGGATCTGAGTTCAAATCCGACCTCAGACACTCAATAATTACCTAGCTGTGTGGTCTTGGGCAAGTCACTTAACCCAACTACCTTGCAAAAAAAACCAAAAAAAACAACAAAAATCAAAAAGAATACTAATCCACCCCAAAGGCAGAACTGATAGTATCTCAATAGAAATTGGAGCATACTTTGTTCCACTTTACTTTTCTTGAGGTTTCTCTTTTTTGGGGGGGGGGGTATGTTTACTTTTACAACATGAGCATTGTGGTACTGTTTTTCATGACTTCATATTTTTAACCTAAATTAAGAAATTTACTTTCTCAAAGAGGGGGAATGGGGTGGGAGGGAGAGAAGTCAGAGCTCAAGGTTTTGGAAATAAATGTTGAAACTTGTTTTTGCATTTATCTGGGGGAAAATAAAATAAAATAAAGATAAAATAATTAAAAGAAAATAAAATTAGTATAATGATTGCAATTTACTACATGGAATTTGTTGAATTCCAATGCTTTACATGCTTGTAAAACACAGTCCAAAAATTAAAGCACCATATAAATATTTATTATCATTATTACTGTTGTTATTACTATTATCCCATTTTACCCTCATATCCATCTTCTGAGACAGACTGGTCAGGCATATAGTTACTTCTTTACAACTTTAAACTATGGAGAAAGTGCTGATTTACATGGTTACAAGTTTCTTACAAGGAGCTTTTTAGGTTGATGAAATCACAGAAATTGAGATGTAATTGGAATCTGACAACTGCTTTAGGTTTCAGTTTCCTCATATGGCCATTGTGGACTATAACTTCTTATTGGTGATATAATTGTGAGAATAAAAAATGAGATAAAATATTTTTTAGGGGAGGCTAGGTGGCGCAGTAGATAAAGCACCAGCCCTGGAGTCAGGAGTACCTGGGTTCAAATCCGGTCTCAGACACTTAATAATTACCTAGCCGTGTGGCCTTGGGCAAACCACTTTACCCCATTTGCCTTGCAAAAACCTAAAAAAAAATTAAATATTTTTAAAAATAATTAAATTGAGTTAAATTCTTTAAAAATGTAAAAAATAATTTTAGCTGTTTAAAAACAGGATGCACTGTGGGTTTATTTTGACCCCCAGATTACAGATTGCTGATACCCTGGTCTAAAAGTTGAACATTGGACTTAGAATCAAAATTTTTGAATTTCAACCCTGGTTGTCATGCATTACCTGTGTGACCCTAGCTAAGGTTATTGGTTCAGTCTGGATATTAGTTTCTTCATCTTCAAAAATAATAAAATGGAATTATAAATCTGTAAGGTCCCTTCTAGCTTACATGAGGGCTCATGTAAGAGACAAAGTCACTGGGACACACTAAAATAGGACATTATTGATTATTTTACAGTAAGCACTATAAAATAGAAGGCATTATTTACTAAGCAGCAACAAAATATATTTTAAACATACTAACATATGCCAAATATTTATATAAATTCATTTTTTTAGATTTTTTTTTGCAAGGCAATGGGGTTAAGTTTTTGAGGTCGGCCTTGAACTTAGGTACTCCTGACTCCAGGGCCAGTGCTCTATCCACTATGCCACCTAGCTGCCCCCTATAAATTCATTTCTATAAATTGTATAAGTACCTAGATACTTACACATGGATTTCTACATAATCAAAATCACTTTTTTTTAGGTTTTTGCAAGGCAAATGGGTTTAAGTGGCTTGCCCAAGGCCACACGGCTAGGTAATTATTAAGTGTCTGAGACCGGACTTGAACCCAGGTACTCCTGACTCCAGAGCCAGTGCTTTATCCACTGTGCCACCTAGCTGCCCCTCAAAATCACTTTTTTAAGGGCTTCAGTATTCCAACCTATGAAATGGGGAGATTTTAGTATTTTTTTCCCTATTATGAAAAATATGAATCTTTGTGAGTAAGAAGTCATTTTTGCAGTTTTATTTTTGTATTATATTTGCATTAAACATAATACCCCATTTTCAATATCTATTGTATATAAGAAAATAATTGTAATTATATAAGCTAATGACAAGCAGGAATAAATTAAATCCTTGAACAAATCTAAAAATTCATTATAACCAGGAATTTTGAACCTCCTTTCTCATGCATTATGTCACTGGATTTACTATATTGGAGGGGTATGAAATGGAAATAGATTATAGTAGCATAGGGGAAAAAGCCCTGGATTCAGAAGTAGAATTAGAACCCAGCTCTCCTGACTGGTTATGTGATTCTTACTGACTCATGTGACTATGATCAGTCAGTCCAAAGGAGGCTTTCTGGTGAGACATGTGCTTTCTACATGCTAAATGATGACAATCAGAGCTATAACTACCATCGGGTAAATAGATCAAAGTGTGTCCTCAAATTAACTTCTAAATGCAAGGGTCCAGGGGGCACACTGATAGCTTCCCATTTAAAGATTTTTTTTCTTAACTGTGTACTAATTTCATTTATTTCTACATTGCTAGAGGAGAATAAGTATTGTTAGCAACCATTTAAGTTTGGATGCTCTGGAAAAAGTTCCATTTGCCTTACTTTAGTTATGGCACTTGGGACAAAAATACTTGCCATAATTAATTCATGGGAAGCTTTAAAAATAATTTTGTAAATTTTAAAATAATTATAATTTTATTTATAAATTATAAATATATTGTTGTGCCTGCTATTGTAATTTTATTAGAAACTGAGATAGTGGGTACAGGAGGGTAAGCCACCAACTTCATCTCTCAATAGCTGAAAATTTTGTTATCCTACCTATTCTTTCTCTACTAAGAACTTCATGTTAACAGATGTTTATGTGGTGTCATAATCATTAAAAGGATTTTTTTTGCTTGAATTTTGAAAACTAGACTTAAAAAACACAGAATTTCAAATTTCTCCATCCCAAATTTTTCAATCTACTTTTGGAATTGGGAAATTGAATCATTCTAGTAAGATTTTCTTGATGCCCAAGTAGCTGGGAAAGAGAAGTGATTAGAAAGTGACAGAATTCAGAATCAGAGTCTTATCTAGTTACTCTTAGCTTTTGTGCCTCAGTTTTTCTAGCTGTAAAATGAAAGATTAGCTTAGGTGATCTCTGACTCCAGTTCTAGTTATATAATCTTTTGTTCTTTAGTACTGTTAGGGAGATTAAAAAAAAAGAAAGGTTGAAGCTCTCTCGAAGATTTTCCTTTCTGACAAAACCTACAATCATGGAGCCATGGTGATTGTAATCATTCAGGCGGCTGGTGATATGCTATTTGTCTATCAGAATAGAAGTGTTAGGAGACTACAGAGAAGAAGGAGATTGGGTGAACTAAAAGAATAATTGCTCACTTCTACAGGACCCTTCAATAAGTTTCAGATTTTTATATTTAGAGCTAGATGCAACTTTATTGTCATCTGGTCAAAGCTTTTTAATTTTTACAGATTAGGAAACTACAGCCTGGTGAAGTTAAAACATTTACCCAAAGTTCCTTAGATAGTTAAAAGCCTGAGTCAGAACTTTGATTCCAGTTTCATTTTAGTATCTTAGCTTGCAAAACACTGTCCTTGCACCTTGAGAAGTAAATTGTGCAAAAATGACTCCTCTATCACAGACAAAGCATCTGAGACTCAGACAGGTGAAGGGGACTAGTCCAGAGCTGGCATGAGAACCCATGCCTCAATAGACCAGATGTTTTTTGAAACCTTTCTTTATAGGCAGAGCTACCAGTCTCCCTGGTAGAAAAGGAACTGTGGCTAGAAACTGAGGAACAGATAGGATTCTAGTAAATACCAGCACAAGGAGGTAGCAATAGTATCAACAATGGGATTCAGAGGCTAGTAAAGACAAAAATAAAAACAAAAAACACCTCTGAAAATCAGAAATATAGATATTTCCTTGAAAAGATATGACTATTTTTTTCTTTATTTTTTTTAAAGCACTTAAGGTGAAGAAGGCAAATCTCTGTGAAGAAATCTATATGTGTAGAAAAAAGTAGAAAGTTTTTCAAATGCTCTAAGTCGAGGCCATGCAGATCTTGGGATTGGGATGAATCCTTTGTTAAGAAATCTGTTTCCATTAGCGATCTGATCAGGGTCCCTTTTCACTTGACTCATGTTCAGAATTTTTGAATACTTGCATTTTGATACTAACGAATAATAAAGGGGAGATGATTATTTACATTTAAGACTTCCTTTACAGAGCATTACTTCACTAGGAGGCCCCCTGGGCACTTAATCAGTTGTTGGGGGCTAGGGACCCAGGGATCAGAGATATTAAAGTGAAAATCTTAGTGAATGCTGAGTGGCAAATTAAAAGCAATTCAGTAGAGACAAAATGGCTCTGATGTTATCATAGAAATAACTGGGAAAACATGGTTTCATTTCACTAAAGAAAGATGCTTTAGCCAATACTTTTCTGAAAAAGCCAAGGGGGGGAAATGGTTTGCTGTCCCTTAGGAATGTCCAGTCTGGGAACACTGAAAATACTCTTAGGTTATGGATATGTGCTTGTTTGTTGGGATGGAGAGGGATGGGGTGGAGGGGTACTTAGTGTCTGGGCTCACTTAATTTTCTTCCTGAATATTTCTGAGCAAATTAATTCCAGCTAAGGTCATTTGACCTCTGATGCTGCTAGTTGGAGAGACAAAAGCCCATAAACTTCCAGAAACAGTGCATCAACTTTCCAGCATAGAAGGAAATGTGATTGCTTCAATATAACTTCCCAAACCAGATGCTATACTAGTTTTTCAATATGGCAAAAATGTGCATGTGTGTCTGTGGTGTGTCTGAACAAAGAAATGAGACTATTGGGATTAGAGTTCTTTCTTCACTCATTCATCTTCCAATTCAAAATGCAAGGTTTATTGCAAATCTTCAAATATTAGACTTCAAGAATTAAATCCAACTTGTGTAGTAGGCACTTCTAGAAAATACACATGGGTCTAGATTGTCTAACCCCTGATTCCTTTCTCCTCCTCCTCACTCATCTCTCTGAGCCCCCAAATAGGTATATATGTATAGACATACACACAAATATACACCTTAAAAACTGAAACTGAATTGCAAGGATATTTTCCAATCCATTCAAATGTTAGAGATATTTCTCCATTCCCTCCACACCCCCCCCCCAATTTCCTGAAACCCTTGGTTAGTACAGAGTCTATGCGTGGTGTCTACATCTTTTGGCAATAAAAAGTTAATGAACAAATATAAAGGAGGCCCAGTTATTAAACTGTTTGGCTTGAGCTAGCCTGCTATACTGAGTGATTGATGATCATTTTATAGAATGGCCAGGTGATATCTTGCTGTCTCTTCTCCCCAAGCAAATGGATTAAAATCTCTGCCTTGGAAGCTCTCCTTTCAAATTGTAATCTAAGTGACTCAAATCTATCCATTTTTGTTTCTCTTTGTTTGACTGTAGCTTTCATGAAGTCCTTGCTCCTAAAGAGGATTTTTAAAAAATAATTAATTAAATGTGCTTGAGAGAAAAACCTCATGACTACTGACCCCACTAACCAGATTTTTGTCTGTCTTCAGGTCACAGGCCTTTCCAGTGCAGATATTGTCCATACAGTGCCTCTCAGAAGGGAAACCTGAAGACCCATGTTCTTTGTGTCCATCGTATGCCTTTTGACAACAGCCAGTATCCTGATCGCAGGTTCAAGCGCTCCAGAGTTGACTCCGAGGCTTCTGGGAATTTAGAGGAACCTGCAGCTGTCAGACCCGGGAGCTCAGCAGAGCTAACGGAGGTGGGCAGCAAGACCCAGGAGTAACAGCTGAAAAAGTCTATCTGTATATTGCAATATTATTTTACAGTCTTTAGATAGGCATTTGGTAAGAGAGTTTGCTAACTTGCATTCTGAGGAAAATAAAGAGTTGTAAACAGCCCCCTACCCCCCCCAACCCAGTAGTGTACAGGATGTTTTAAACATTTAAAATATATCTATATATCTATTAAAAAAATCCCCAGCCCTTGACATGGCTGCTAAACTGTTACCCGGCAAATATTGCTTCCAAACAACGCAGGTGGGATAATAAAGTGATTCCAAAAATGTGAGGAGGTCGTTAGTACTCAAGAAACAAAACAAAACAGCAACAACAAAAAAAACGGGGCACTTCAAACTCTAAAGTGGTCTTTGTCCAAAAATAACGCTCTTAACCGAAAAATGATACCATCTCCATGATTTAGTATTGCCTCTGAAGATTGAGAGGCTGCGTCTTTATTGTTGAAAACACCTTTATAATATGATACTGGCGGCTGTCATTGGCCCAGCATAGCAATGAGATGGCTTGGTACGCTAGCTACCATGGTGCCAGTCAGACTGGGGCTGTCACTGCAGAGAAAATCAATGGGAGTGGTGTTGTAACTGCACTGGAGGAGAAATCTTAGCCGGCCCCTAACGAGGGTCAGGACTGACTGATATTGGAAAAGATTGTGATATTACATTTTCATTTTTAAAAAATACACAGCCGAATGAATCAATGGTCAGGAAAGATGTGTGGACACATGTCCATTGCAGATTTGATGAGTGATTCCTTTTTTTCAGCTCAAATGGCAGTGTTGAGGGAAATGATTTTATTCTGGGTCCTTTTTTTTTTTGGATGAAGTAGGTGTCTACTAAAGAAATCTAGGGGTATATGATATATCATTATTGTTTAGTCAAAATAGTCAACCTCATCTATAGAAGGTACTGGTGAGAAATTAAATTTGATGCTACAATAGAGGGTTTAAAAATTCCTTTTTTTAATTTTAATTTTTTTTACTTGAATGAAGGATTTTCTAGTCCTGCTCAAGTTTTTCATCTGTTAGTTTTTAAAAGTGTGACAGACACAGGGCAGGGGTTTGTTCTAGAATGGGCTCTTCTGAAGCAGTTTGAGCTAAAATATGAATCCCAATATCCTGTGCTTTGTCTCTAATGAAGAAAGTATTTGAATAATTGTTTTTGTTATGATTTTTTTATAAAATAGACATGTTCTACATTTTTTTATTTTCATAAAATAAATGTGTTCTACTTTTTTTTCTTTTTGGCCAATAATACTAGGTTTTCTACTATTTAGATCCTCCACATTAAGTTCTTCCTTCACCACAGAAGGAAATTTTGAGGGATGCTATCAAGATGCTTAACCCCAAACCTTGCAAGAAGTCTAGTGAAAGATTTAGTTTTAAATCTGCTTGAATGGCTTAAAATTTCAGCCTTTTCAAGTGTTTCCTTCTACAGACGCAGGTGCTGTGGATTGCAATGGTAGAGAAGTATTAACTTAGTCTAAAACAAAATCAACTAGAACCTAAAAAACAAAAATAAATAAAAAGTCAATATTTCCTTGCAGGCTGGGAGCACAGAATAAAACCCCAGGGCCTTAAAATTTCAGCTCTGCCTAAAGCAGTTTACAAAAATACTAAACTGCAATCAATGTAAATAAAATTCTTAGCGCTATCCTGAGACTGGAAAAAAATCTCAGGCTAATAAGGAATACGGTTTGCATATGCTGTCGAAAGGGTGTCATCCAACTGAAGTTTCAGTTTAAATGAGTTCGCTGTGCAACTTGGACCCATCTGGCATAGAGCAGGCTGCTTTCTTGTTTTTCTAGTATAGTTCTCACTGCCTTACTTAAATCGAGTTGATAAACTTAATGCAACTGTTTCTATGATCCTAGAGAAGGGATTGAAATGTTATTGAAAACTTTCTGACTGTAGTAAGCTTTAGAATTTTAACTGCACTACCGTGTTTGGTGACTGTGTCAGTCGCTTGCTTTCTGTGTGTTTGCGCCCGCCTTCAGTATCTTAGCAAAAAAATTAATAAAATAGAAAATAGGAAAAAAATGAAAGAAATAAAGGGGAAAAAAGAACAAAAAAAAAGGAAAAAAAGAAAAAAATTCAGAAAAAAAAAGAGCCACATTCCATCTCCTGTACCAAGGAGATCCTTCGGTATTCTTTGTGTCTTCTGAGCAGTTTCAGATGCGACAGGCAATAATTCTGTTTGTGACATTGGGAACATCTCCCCTTCTTTGTGACGTGTGTGTTGACTCCATTTGGTCCAGTGCTACTGTCCCTTCTTCCCCCTCTGACATGGGCCTTTTTTCCAGAACATTTGTAACTTGTAAAACACACAAGTGACAGCGGCAGTGATGCATTGTCAGTTTCTGAATATCATCAGCTTCTCATATCTAAACATGTCAAGTTTTTTCTCTGTAACTTCTGTAGTCTGTGGTACTGGTCATAATACTGTCTACATTCCTACACAAAGAAAAATAAAAAAAAATTTCTCTCTTGGAGGAAATCTGAGATCAATAGAGTAGAGGATTGTGTTGCTATGCTTGTAACAAGTAGAAGACTTTGTATTTAAAGTTTATTCTTGGTCATTATTTATTATTATAATACATCAGTTGACAGAACTTTATTCTGGTATAGAAAGTATTAAAAGTTGTTTTTTTTTCAGCAATGACTGTTTTCTTTCTCCTGTTAGAATAAATGTCTCTGAAGCAGTAAAGTCTTATCCAGTGTTTTACGCAATAAAACCTCTACCTCTGGAAAAAAACAAAAACAAAAAACCCCTTAATATTTGTGTCTCTTTATTAGAAACTGGACTAGATTTATAAATTTGTTAGGAAATGGATTAGAATCCCTTTCTGACGTTTTGTCATATTTTCTTCAATATTGATGAGTGTCCAGTAGGTGATTGTGTTGTTATATATCCCAATGGTACATGTGCTGGGATGATAATTTTACACTGTACACAACTGTATATAGTATAAACATCTATTTATTGTTCAGCTTTTTCAGTCATATCCAACTCTTAATGACCCCATTTGGAGTTTTTTTTAGTAAAGAAATTAGAGTGGTTATTCCATTTCATTCTCTACTCAATTTATAGATGAGGAGACAGGGTAAAGTGACTTGTCCAAGATCACATAGCTAAGTTTCTGGGGCCAGATTTGAACTCAGAAGGATGAATCTTCCTCACAATAGGCCTGTACTCTATATACTGTGTCACCTAGCTATACAATAAGGTATGAATCCATGGGAGCTGATAATAATTCCAGAGAAAATAATATAGAGGGAGAAGATCCAGGAAGAGTCTTGGTGAACATCCCTATTAAGTCATATCACTATTAAGTGTCTTGAGTCTGAATTTGAACTCAGGTCTTCCTGACTCTAGCCACAGTTCTCTATTCACTATGTCACCTAGCTACCCCATAAACATCTATGGCCTATATATATAACTGGACTTTATTAAAAGACCATTGAAATTTGTTTTAGCATGTACTAACACTAGGTTTCTATAGGGGTAATTATATACACATGCAAAGTACCCAAATCTGCTGAGAAAACTGTCCTGGCATGAATTTTGAAGTGTGTTAAGTATGGATGCGTAAAGTCATGTCTTCCTAGAAAAGATGTGTTTTTGCATACATGGTGGTAGAACGCCCTGGGGAGTGGGTGTAGGTTTTTTTGTCCTGGTTCCCAGAAAGAAAGTCATTCTTTTCCATTTTAAAAGAAAGCAAAGTGCTTGTCTCCAGTCTTCCTTTGGTCTTCCTGCACAGAGGTGAGGGTGGAGGGTAAGGTGCTGAGCAACCATTATTTTTTTGGAGGGGAAAGAGAACTAAAGGAAATTTAATCATGACCATTAATGAACTTGTAACAGAACTTTCTCTGCTTGAAGTAAAAACAAGAGACTCCTCATTTGGTCTCAATGCATCCCATTATTTGAATTAGCATAAGACCACAGGTTCATAGATAATGATGATGGTATGGAATTTGGTTAAAATAGAAGGTTGCTACAGTAACTTATCAAGTTCTGTGTTTGATGGATGCTGAGGGGAGAAAGGAGGGAGTAACTATATCACACTGAGTCAGGAGATCCATGTCTTTGCTCTTAATCTTAATCCTTCCTCATTTTGTGACCTTGGACAAATCATTAAGCCTATCTCAGTACTTCAGTTTCTCTATCTAGGATTATAATATTCTGGAATAAGAAGGAGACTAAAAAAGTCATCTAGAGTACCCTTTCACTCTTCTGACACCAAATCTGTTATCTTTGCAGTTTATAGATGATTTTTTGTGCCCCCATTTGGGATTTTCTTGATAAAGATCCTGGAGTGATTTGCCATTTCCTCCTCTGCTAATTTCACAGATAAGGAAAATGTGGCAAAGAGAGGTAAGTGACTTGCTCAGGATCATACAGATTGCATACATTTGAGGCTGTATTTGAACTTAGTTTTTTCAGCTCCAGGTCTGGCACTCTAACCATTGTGCCACCATCATTTCCAATGATGTCACCCTTTAAAATAAGTGCTTAACCTGAAGTCTTTGAATATATTTTTGATTATTTTGACAATTATTTCATATAATTAGTTCCCTTTTTAATAGTACACATTTTACTTTAATGCATTTTAAAAGCATTCTTTCAAGAAGGGGCTAGTAGATTTCACCAGATGGCCAATGGAGTCCAGAACTCAAAAAAAGTGAAGAATTCCTGCCATAAAAAGGAAATAATATGCATCCCTCCTAATCAAAGGGCTTTTTTGAAGCTTAGAAGAGATAATAGCTATGTAGGCAATGATGACTCAGTGAATAATATGCTGGAGTCAGGAAGACCTGAGTTCAAATCCAACCTCAGATGCTTGCTAGCTGTGTGACCCTGATTGACTTATGTCTGCCTCAGTTTCTTTGACTATAAAATGAGGATAATAATACCTTCTAGAGTTGTGAGGATCAAAAGAAATATTTCTAAAGTACTAAGCTTAGTGATTAATTCTATATGAGAATATATTAGGTTCTGTATAAATGCTGATTCCCTCCTCTACCTCTACTCCCCAGATATTAATAATAACACTTGAGTCCATCTAAGGTGAATCCTTATCAGATACAATCACTGTTGTGTTAGTGAGGCTGAGAGGAAAGGTGAAAATGGGAAAGACTGGCTTTTAGATCCTAGCTATGCCACTTGTGTCCATTCATGTCCTTGGACAAGTTCTTTAACTTCTCTAGGCATACATTTCTTAAGTTATAAAATGAGAAAAGATGAACAAGAGTTTTAACTATATGAACTACTAATCTTTAAGAATATTTGTGATGAAAAGAGAAAAGTCCATGGACTTTTAACTTTAGCTTTTTTGCCACACAGCATTGTTGATGAGGTCATCTTTCCTGAATTTCTAAGTCTCTTCTCTGCTTCACAGGCCCTTAGAAATCAACTTCTGACCATTTGGGAGGTGGTTAAAGAGAGTGCAGATATCATGGGGTATACTGACTGAGCTATGGAAGGAAGGAAGCAAGGATTTATTAAGGACCTCTTAAATGCCAATGGGAGCCTGGGTAAATTACTTTACCCTGTTTGCCTCAGTTCTTGATTTGTAAAATGAGCAGGAGAAGGAAATCTCCCCAACAACCTTGCCAAGAAAACCCCAGATGGGGTCATGAAGAATTAGACATAATTAAAAAATGACTAAGCAACAATAAAAACAAGCATGTGCCAGGAACTATGATACATGCTTTACAAATATCTCTTTTGATCTTCACAACAACTCTAAGAGGTAGGTGTTACTTTTATTCTTCCTAATTTTACATTGAGGAAATTCAGACAGACAGAGGCTAAATAACCTGCCCAGAGGTATCCAGTTAGAAAATGTCTGAAGTTAACTTTACACTCATTTCTTCTTGACTACAGGACCAACTAACTAAATGCCCTTATTTTCCAGATCAGGAAAACTGATTCACAGTTAAGTGACTTGACCAAAGTCACTATCAGGGGTAGGATTTGAACTCAGGCTCCCAAATCCAGAGTTATATATTCTTGACACTGTACTGCCATGGAAAGTACCTCCTTGTCCCTCCATTTACTTTTCCTGTTTCTTCCTATGATAACTGGACACCATTCTTACCAGAAGGTCAACACATGTGAATATACATGTATATATAAATATTTGAAGAGTGAATGAAATCCCACAGATAAACCTGAACCATCTTTTTGTCAGTTTTTCTATATTTTCCCTGTTCTTTTTGTTTCTACAACCATAGAAAATGAAAAGCCAAGCAGAGTACCTGAAGTAACTTGCCAACAGTTTTTTTTTGAGGTTTTTGCAAGGCAAATGGGGTTAAGCAGCTTCCCCAAGGCCACACAGCTAGGTAATTATTAAATGTCTGAGACCGTATCTGAACCCAGGTACTCCTGACTCCAAGGCCGGTGCTTTATCCACTGTGCCACCTAGCCGCCCCATTGCCAACAGTTTTTAAAAGTCATCTGGTATGGATACAAAGAGCCCAAATCTGGGATTATTTACTAGCTCTAAATATTCCCTCTATTCTGAGAGCTACAATGGATGTCTGAAATCCAGTTTCAAGGTCAATCACTCTTGGTGATCTTCTTCAGGAAGAGGAGGTGTCTTGACTGAATTCAATACTTTTGACTTATGTGAATGTTTTTTCCTGGGGATCCAGCCTGATCCTAATCATCTTTCTGAGGCCTTCAGATACAAATAGGGAGTACCTGGGACAAGGGGTTAGCTACTAATTTTCAGTCTTCTGATAGTTTGTTGTTGAAAATTTTACAAAGACTATAATCTCACTGTCTCTTGTTGATTTGGGATTGGAATATTTCCCCTCTCTACTTAACATCTGTATTATTATAATAGTGTATTATTAAAAAAATTCCCTTACCTGCTATATTGTAAGCAAGATGTCAGGGAAATTATTGTTCAGTGCTAAACTCTTCATTTTCAGGATACCCAATCTGGGCCCGTTCCACCAAAAGGGAATGTTGTTTCCTTGGGGAAGCCTGCCTAGAAAGGAAGAAAAAAATTATATGGGGCCATGTGGTATCATGCAATATTAAATGTAGTACAACTGAACATTCTAAGGTATTATTGGCTAAAGTTATCTATCTCTTCACCTGTTGGTGTTAAAAGAAGAGGAAATAGAAAGAGAGAGAGGGGAGAGAGAGAGAGAGAGAGAGAGAGAGAGAGAGAGAGAGAGAGAGAGAGAGAGAGAGAGAGAGAGAGAGAGAGAGAAGGGCCCTTGGTGAACAGGGAAATCATAGGAAAAGAGGAGTGAGAAAATTTAAATGATCCCAGACTGAACTGTTTTGCTGTTAATACAGAAATACAGTGCAAGACACATTTAATGGGCCCTATTTTTTATTATACTATGCTGAATAATTAAGTTTGAGGCTAAGTGTCACATAGATTTATCTTTTAATTAAAAAAGCATGGTTCACGCATATTTGAGTGGTAGTCCAAATAAATGCAATATAGAAATTTATGTTTGTTTATCTAGGTGTTAATTACCTAGAGATTGTTCTGGATTACTTCTTTTTATAAAGTGTCATAGGCTCGTGTCAGAAGTAATAAAGCTTACCCGTGGAACCTTATCAATTTGCTAACTATAATGCTAGTCTGACCTGAAGAAGGGGGAGGGGGCGGGGGAAAACTTTGGAAAATGTTGCGCATATAGGCGCCCCATTCCACATATAAGAAAAATACACACCAAATAAAGCAATCATTTTAGAAAATATTCCCCGTACATAAAAGTGCAAATATATCTTCCGTATTTTACAGCCTCTCACTCGAAGCTATTTATATAACACGTGATTATTTATGCATCCCAGCTCTGCAAGTTGCCCATGGAAAGGCAAGGGAAAATGCCCAGATCAATTGGTTTACTTGGTGGCATGGAATGTCCCTCATGTGTGCAGAGAAAATTTCCAAAGGCAAATGGGGCCAGAGAAGAAATTTCCTGGGGAATGGGGTGGAATTTCCTTCCTAGATCTTCATCTCATTCTGAAATCAGTCAGGGAGGAAAGAATTAATCCAACTGAAGTTCAAATATGATATCAGACTGTCCAGAGTTGTCAACCAACAAAGCTACTCGAAGGGAATATTTGGGTTGGTTCATTTTGTGTGTGTATGTGTGTATGTATGTTTATATCAGTTTATAAATTGAATTTGTATAACTATAAAAGGAAAGATGTGAAAGAATTCAAAGACAGTGTCAAAAAGGTCTGACTTAGTTTCCAAGGAATGGAAAAGCTTCCAATTTTGGGGATAAAGTATGTAATATAAGTATGCATGTATATATATATATATATATATATATATATATATATATATATATATATATACAAACATCAAAATATGCATGTACATACATATAGACATAGGAATATATCAGTCAGCAACTATATATGTATATTATGTGTATATATATATATATATATATATACACCACATTCATATATATTTAAAATATACATTTCCCCAAACTGTGTGTGTGTGTATATATAGTGTGTTTGTATGTGCATGTATGTGTATACATGTGCTTGCAAAAGACCGTTTTTTTAAACCAGAATTAAAAAAAAATACTTCCCAGTCTTGTTCTTTTGCCAATAGTTCTAATGTTGAACTTGATTTCATACCAACAAAACTCTATCAGGGCAGACGATTCATGTCTAATTTTCATGCTTCTTTATTAAAGTTATTTTCACTGGAGGGGAAACTTTTTCTTTAAAATGTCTTTGAAAATCAAAATGGGGGAAAATGTACTCTAAGAGTCTATATGTTTTCGGGTTTTCATATGAGAAAATTCAGGAGAAAAGTTACATCTTTTTTGTTCATTCCAAAACCAATTAAACGATACCTTCCCATTGTAGGAACCTAAATTTGACCCTGGGGAAAAGATGAAAAGTTGTTCATTTAGATACTGTGCTGGCCTTCATGGGATTTCTGGTCTATCATATCTGGATAAGAAATAAGGTATTGATATTACATGTTTGTGTAACTATGCTAATGATAAATTCAATTCCATTCACACTGCCCATGTGTCTACATGACTACATGCATGCATATCCACACACATATAACTTGTACATGATACCACACACATCTACAAATACCTAATTTTCCATCATGTATGCACATGCATGAATATATATGAATATATTTATGAATATGTGTATATTACACAATATACATATAGATATTGGAATAAGAACACAAAAGATGCAAGGTTCTAGGTTAAGTCAGAGGAAGATCTCAAAGGTCTATTAATCCTCCCCAAAATAGTGATGAAAACAAATAAACACAGTTCTCTAGAAGGAAATTTCCCCGTGCTTCACTTCCTGTATGGGTTGCGAAAAGGAGGGGAGGGAGAAATGAATGAGACAAGCTTATGTGTAAGAAATCTGATAGAGAAGGGAAAAAACACAACAAAAAATAAAAAAAAAGCAGCCCATTACTTTCTCTTCTGTTTGGATTCCAAAGAGTTCTCTTAGTTCTTTTCTTAAAAGTGCATCTTTCTTTTAAATAAAGAGGCATAAAGACAAGAAGTATGCTACAGGCATTGATATAATTATACGAGTCCAAAGCTAATGGATTTTCAAGAGGGAGTGCAAGGCTCCTCTAAAGGAGGCCTGCCTTGCTGAGAGATCTTTGTCTCCTGTTCAGGTTATCCTGTTGCTGTCCTTTGTTTTTCTACTTAACACTGATTTGTAGGCATTATTTATTATTCTTGGGGAAATGCGCTATTTGTTTTGTCCTCTGAGAAAGTTCATTCATTGGTGGGTGAAATGAGGGATAATAGAGAAAAGTGTCATAGTTAGCCACAACGGGAAAAATACCTTTCAGGCTAAAATCTTCCAAACACTTCAGTCATCACACATTTATCTTCACTAGAATAAAGCCAAAAAAAAAAAATCATGAATTACAGTAGTTTAAGAGTCTCCTCTGTGAAGGCCACATCATCATACCCTTAGAATAGGCTATGAACTCCATTAATGTGAATGAGGACAGATGTCTTATCTTTGAATTTACAGGGTTAAATGCCAATAATCCAAGAGATGGAAATAAGCAGCAATTCAGGAGGGAAACAGCACTAGAAAATTAAGCCATAGTAGTCTCCTTTCACAGAAGAATGGAAGAAGAGAGAGTATTTGCTCTCTTCAGCTCCCTACAAGCATCCCACAAAGTGTATTAATATTTAAGATAGGATGCTTATCCTATCCCCTTTGCCTTTTCTGTGTGCTGAAGTGAAAACAATGCTGGAAGAACTGAGTTAAAATCCTATCTCTGTCACAACTAGATGTGTGATTCTGGGCAAGTCACTTGAACTGATCTGAACTTAAGTTTTCTCATCTATAAAATGGATTTAATAATACTTGTAGCATCTGTATTACAGAGTTGTAAAGGAAGAAAAGGAAGCACATTGTAAACTGGTAAACAATTCTATATGTGTCAGCAATTATTATTGTACCCAGTTGAGAATACTTTCATGGAATATTCCTTCCTAACTACATATTCAGAATCCCTGACCTTCTTTCTTTTAATAATATTTTTATCTTCCCCTCCCCCAATAATATATTAAAACCATTTTAAATATTTTTTAAAAAAATTGAGTTCCAAATTCTATCTTTCCCTCCCTTCTTCCCTCTCCATTCCCTAAGATGGTAATAAATATAATAAAGGTTATCCATGTGTTATCATGTGAACCATTTTCATATTCCTGGCTTCCTTTAAGACTCTTCTCAAGTTCTACCTCCTAAAGCAGCTCTTTCCCAGTCTCCCCAGCTGCTAGCATCTTCCCTGCTAAGGGTTTCTTGTTGTTGAATCATTTTTCAGACATATTTGACTCTTTATGATACCATTGAGAGTATTCTTGGCAAAAAATATTGGAGTGGTATCTTTTCCCCTTCTCTAGCTCAATTTACAGAGTGGGGGGGGGCTGAGACAAATAGAATTAATTGGCTTGCCAAGGGTCACATTGATAAGAAGTGTCTGAGGCTGGATTTGACCTTGGAAAGATGAGTCTTCCCGACTCCCCACCCAACTCTCTAAGCCACTATGCCACCTGTCTATCCCCTTTAATGTTGCTTTCCATCAATCTTGTATTTTCTGATTTGTCTACTTGCAATCTCCATGAATGGAATGTAAGCTCCTTAGGGGCAGGGACCATTTTTTTCCTTTGCCTTTGTATACACAGTCTTTATCACAATGCCTGATGCATGGTAGGAATTTCATAAATTCTTGTTTATTGATATATATGTTTCAATTGAAAGGGACCTTAAAATCCATCCATCCATCCAGCTCCTGTCATTCAGTGTTTTAATATTCATGCAGAAACCAGGGCCTTGAGAAGATGTGGCTTGTCCAAGTTGGTCTATCAGTCAAAAAAATTTGTTGAATACCTACAACTTGCCTGGCTCTATGTTGGCACAATCTTTACTAATGAGCTTGATTTCAAGAAAAATCACAGAATTTCAGGCTTGGAAAAGAAGTTAATAGTTTATCTTGGCCAGCTCTTAACTGAAAGAAATTTTCCATTTTTAATTGCTTTTTGAATTTTACAACTTCTCCCCCAATCTCACTTCCTACCCCCCCACTCTCCACAGAATGCAGTCCGTTAGTCTTTACATTGTCTCCATGCTATACATTGATCAAAATTGAATGTGTTGAGAGAGAAATCATATCCTTAAGGAAAAAATAAAATATAAGAGATATTAAAATTACATAATAAGATAACTTTAAAAAAATTAAAGGTAATAGCTTTGTTTAAACTCCACAATTTTTTCTTTGGATACAGATGGTATTCTCTATTGCAGATACCCTAAAATTATCCCTGATTGTTGCACTGGTGAAATGAGTAAGTCCATTAAGATTGATCATCAACCCTATGTTGCTGTTATGTTGTACAATATTTCCAGTTCTGTTCATCTTGCTCAACATCAGTTTATGCAAATCTTTCCAGGTGTCTCTGAATTTCCATCCCTCCTGGTTTCTAATAGAACAATAGGGTTCTACAGTTAGTGTTCTACAATACCACAGCTTGTTCAACCTTCCCCAATCGATGGACATTCATTCCATTTCCAATTCTTTGCCACCACAAACAAAGCTGCTATGAATATTTTTTGTACAATTGATGTTTTTACCCCTTTGGGTGTAGGGAATTTTCCATTTTAACCTATCTGGCAAGTGGTCAGCCATGCTTCAAGAACTCCAAGGATGGAGACCCTGCAACCCACTGAAGTCTATTTCACTTTGAAACAGCTCACATTCTTAGGAATTTTTTTTCTTGTTACCAGGTTAAAATTTGTCTGTTTGCAACTTCTACAATAGGGTCAGACAGAATACATTAAATGCCTCTTCTAATACCTGGATGTATCTAGGTACACAAAGTTCTTGGATTGGAGTCAGAAAGTTCAAGATCAAACTGAACCTCAGAAACTAACTACTGTGTTACATTGAACAAGTCACTTCTCTCCTGTCTGCCTCAGTTTCCTCAACTGTAAAATGAGGATAAGAGCACCTACGTCCTCTGGTTGTTAGAAGGATCAAATGAGATGCACTTTATAAAGTGCTTATCATAGTATATAATAAATGCTTTTTTCCTCCAGCCATTAGAACCCTTCAGATATTGGAAGATGACTATCATCTTTTTTTTTTTGTTTATTTTTATTCTTCAGGCTAAATATTTCTTATTTCTTCCACCAATGGTATTCACTTCCAGTTTGACTGTCTATTTGGTAAATTGTGGGGCCTAGAGCTGACCACAGGACTCTAGATGTCTGATGACCAGGGCATAGGCACTGTCACCTCCCTATATTCCTGGAAGTTCAACCTCTCTCAATATACTCAAAGGTCACAGTATTTTTTTTAATGACATTATTATATTGTTTTCTCATACTGAGTCTATGATCACTAATCCCACCAGAATTTTTCCACACAGACTATCTAACCATACCTTCCTTGATTTGTTCTTTTTTTTCACTCCAGGGATAAGCCCATATTTACCCTTCTTAAATGTGATTTCTTTAGATTCATTTTAATACTCCTGCCTGTCAAGACCTCTTTAAATCTAGTCCCTGTCATTCACTGCATGAATTATGACCCCCCTGAGTCATTTGGAGATATTTTAAGTGGGAGTGTGTTGGGACTGATTTGGTGTTGCAAGAAGGAAGAAATGAGGGCAGGGCAGTGTAATCATGAAAGACTTCATGGAGGAGGTAGGGGGTAGCTTTATAAGACTGGGAAAGAAAATAAACCACTAAAAGAGAACTCCCTTACCCTTTCCACTCCCCTCCTAAACCCTCCCACCAATGGAAAAAAAGATCCCAGGAACCAGGAATTAAAACAAAAAGAGAATGCTATTTGGAATCAAATTGAGACAATGTACAATTAATTTTAGGATCATAGGTGTCATGAGTCCAAGAAGCCATGAAGGCAAAAACCCATAAAGAGACCAAACATAATTCATGTTTACTTTACTAATCTGTCTTAATTGTGAAAGAGCAGCCATGCCAGAAAACAGAGGTATAGAATCTGATTCCAAATTCAGATGTCTTAGAAAATATGAGTTATATCCTCAGTCAATTATTAGATACTTGTATTTGAGGAAACTCATGAAAGGTGGAGGTTAAATGCCTCTGAACCCCAACATTGCCCTAGAATGGGTAGCACAAAAATCTGAGGAAGACCACAGTGACCAGGTCTCCTAGATGGAACCTTTCCCTCCCAAGGAGATTGATCAGTGATTCCAGAGGGTAGCTTAGTGAGGACAGGCCAAAGCCAGACCCTCCCTCCTCTCTACATTGCAACCATACCACATTCCAACAGCCTTGACCTTCAGCCCCAAGTCAGATTCGTGCCCGTGACCTTGGGGTTATCACCTTCTCTTAATGACTTTTCATTTCCTAGTTTGCTGACTGGAGTGATTTTTAGTGAGGTCTACATAAATACTTCAAAAATAATTCATGATGCAGAGGAATGCTTTTAGAATAGATGATGCCATGACGAGTTAAGCACTTTATAGGGCTAGGCGTAAATTATTTTAATGCATGTAATAGATCCACCCAGATAGACACCAGCCTCTTGAGGTCATGGCTCTGTACCATAGGCTAGGCAGGGTGGTTGGAGCAGGTGGTTTGGAGTCTAGTTTGCTGGTGTGTGAATCATATCCCTTCCTAAACATCCTTGGCACTTCAGTTCCATATAACTTGAAGAAAGAAATGGAAAGGATTCCACATCTGGTCCAGCAGACACCATGTGGAGTCTTGGCAGATCATGAATATAGGACAGAGAGTATTTGTTAGAAATGACCATTTCTAATCCAACATACTCTCATGCCTAACTATCTTCTCCTGAGGGCTGTGCAGTCTGTTATGGCTGTCCAGCCTTCAGCCTATTTGTTTTTCCTACTCTTTTACAGTGTCCTCCTTCAGAAAACATACACACATACAGATACACATATACACAAACAAACATACACCCTGATAAAACAGGACTGAAATTCCAGTTTGGGGAATCTTAAAAGAAACAACTATAAAACAACTATAAAAAACTGAATGTGCATTAGAATCATGGAATCATACCATTGTGGATCTGTGAGATCATCTATTTTGACATCCTGATCCCTTTACAATTCCCAAGTTTTATAGAGGAAAAAAGTATATAGCACAGGGGACTGAAGATGTTTGTTCTCAATCAATCAATTCACAAGTATCTAATAATTGCCAGCAATGTTCCAGAAATTGTGCTAAAGTCAGGGAAAACAAAGACAAAAGGGGAATGGTCCCTGTCCTCAAATATCTTAAAAATTAACAATGGAAATGCTTATGGATTTAAGCATAAAAATATATATAAAATCAGTAGAAATAATTTCAAATCAGAGGAACTAATTTCAAATACAGGACTATCAATTTCTAGTCTCTGTTATTCTGGACAATTTATCTAATTTTTCTGGGCCCTAGTTTCTTTTCTGTAAAATAAGACCATTAGACTAAATGATATTTTTAAGATTCCTGAAGAATTGAAATATCTATAATTTAATCACTTATGATGCAGGAAGTAATTCCTCCATTTTTGCCAATCCAACCTTACTTTTTCCATGATTTCCCCAAAGTTCTCTACAAGGATATATCCAACATACTTGGGAAAGCCAGCAACTCAACTCTGAGAAAATTCTAATCTAGGCATTCAATCATTAAGTTGTGGCAATTCCATCTTGGACATATCTCTCATATGTGCTCTTTTCTGTTCTCTGAGGCTGCATCTACCCTGGTACATACATTTCTCACCTCACACCTAGACCATTGCAATGACCTGCTATTGGTCTTCTTGTCTCCAGTCTCTCCTACTCCAGTTCATCTTTCATTCGGTTGTCAAAATGATTCTCTTAAAGCGCATCTGACTAGTTCACCCCTCCTCCTCATTCAATAAATTCTAGTCATTCCCTAATACCTCTGGGATCAAAGATAAAATCCTAAATTTGACTTTTAAAATTCTTCACAAAATGACTCCTTCTTCTTACATCTCACTCCCATGTAATCTGGGATAAAGCAACAATCATTGGGGTCATTGAAGTTCCTTGAACATTCCATCCCATTCCCTCCATTCCCAGCATTTTCACTGTTCTCTCCCTTCTCATGTCTGTCTCTTGGCCTCCCTGATTTCCTTCAGTGTCAAGTAGTTTTCACTTCTGCAAGAAACCTTTCCTAGTCTTTCTTACTCTTTGAACATATTTATTTGCAAGTTGTATTCCCTATTTGATTATGAGTACCTTGAAAGCAAGGACTGTTTTTTTTTAAAGTTGGTTTGTTTTTGGTTTCTGTCTTTCCTAGTATTCTTTTCATTGTTTTTTTTTTTATTTTTTAAAGGCAATGGGGTTAAGTGACTTGCCCAGAGACACACAACTAAGTAATTATTAAGTGTATGAGGCCACATTTGAACTCAGGTCTTCCTGCCTTCAGGGCTGGTGCTCTATCCACTCCGCCAACTAGCTGCCCCCTTTCCTAGTATTCTTGATGCTCAGTACAATGTCTTTCACATTGAGGCCTTTAAATTTAAACAGATTATCTGTCAGCTAATAGGTATTTGTTTAATGCTTACAATGTAACAGATACCTTGCTAAATAATGGGGCAAAAAGGAAGGTGAAAACATGGACCCTGACATGCAGAGGAAACAACTTGCAAAAATATCTGCATGCAAAATCTATCTATCCCTCCTTCTATCCATCTGTCTATCTATCTATCTATCTATCTATCTATCTATCTATCTATCTATCTATTTGTCAATGCACACAAACATACAAAGACATATATGTGTATATAGTTTGATACATACTTATATATATTCATATATTCATACATATGTATATATCTATATCTATATCCTGTATCTGTATCTGTATATCTGTATCTGTATCTGTATATCTGTATCTGTATCTCTCTCTCTTTCTCTCTCTCTCTCTCTCTCTCTATCTCTGTCTCTGTCTCTCTATCTTTCTCTCTCTCTCTCTCTCTCTCTCTCTCTATCTATCTATCTCTATGAAAAGGAATGAGAATTTCAGAGGGAAGACCCTAGGAATGGGTTCAGAAAGGACCTAAAAACTAGGATGTGAACAAGTAAGAAGGCAGAGGGGTGAAATGGCAAGAGGAAATATAGGGAAGGAAATTGATAATTATGAAATATCTTTTAGTTCTAAGCTCTGTGCCAAGTACTTTAAAAATTGTATCTCATTTGAGCCATGCAACAACTCTGTGGAGGGAATCCTATTGTTATTTACAGTCTGAGGCTGATTGAGATGAATTGACTTGCCCAGGATCACATAGCAAGTAAAGATCTGAGACCAGATTTGAACTTGGGCCTTCCTAATACTAGGACTAGTACTCTAACCACTGGGTCACCAACATACCTCTGAATGGGAGACAAGACAATGAAAAGGGAGAGAGTAGGAACTGGAATATCCTGTTCAGGGAATAACTAAGGTTGGGGTTGTGAGATTATAAATACACATGGACAGGTGGAGTCAAGATGAGCCTTCTTCCCAAATACCTTCAAATACTTTTAAATAAAGGCTAAACAAATTCTAGAGTGGCAGAATCCACTCTATATAAAGATTCAGAAGGGATTTGCCCATACTTACATCTAGGACATAGTTCTAGGTCATAGTCCCAGGGAAAGAAGGAGCAGTAACTAAAGTAAGCAGGGACCCTCCTTATAGAACCAGGACAGAACAGAGTATTTTGATCACTCACAGAACAAAGTACAGGCCAGGAAAGTAGCACATATCTTTCCCTAGCTCAAACTATCTGGAAGTATCTCTGAAGATAATTGCCTAATCTCCCTGAAACTTGGGACAGAATGCCCTCCGCCCTGGATTCAGAGTCCTATCTTTACAAAGAGTTCAAAGCAAGTTATAGACTGGGAAAATGAGCAAACAACAGAAAAAAAAAATCTGACCATGTAAAGTTATATGGTGACAAGGAAGAGCAAAATACATACTCAGAAGACAGCAAAGTCAAAGCTCCTACAATCAAAGCCTCTAAGAAAAATATGAAGAGATGTCAGGACATGGAAGAGCTCAAAAATAATTTTGAAAACCAAGTAAGAGAGGTAGAAGAAAAATTTGAAGAAGAAAACAATTGAAGAGAATGGTGTGGAAAAATTGTGAAAACCAAGTCAACAGCTTAGTGAAGGAGATACCAAAAATACTGAAGAATCACATTCAATGAAATAGAGAAATTTCAAACTTCCCTGATGAAAAGACCAGAGCTGAACAGAAATTTTGATCAACAAATGAGACTCAAGTGAAACATACAAAAAGTAAACAAGAAAGGGAGCTCAGAAGAACAAATGGTAAATGAGGTCCAAATCCAATGAGGAGAAAAATGCCTTAAGAAGTAGAATTGTTCAAATGAAAAAAGAGGCATAAAAATTCACTGAAGGGAAAAAAAAAACTCCTTAAAAATAAAATTAGCCAAATGAAAGGAGATACAAAAGCTCACAGGTGAAAATTATTTCTTAAAATTAGAATTGAGCAAATGGAAGCTAGTGATTGTATGAGAAATCAAAAAACAATTGAAAAACAAAAGAATGAAAAAAGAAGGCAATTTTAAGTATATCTTTGAAAAGACAACTGTTCTGGAAAATACATCCAGGAGAGACAATATTTAAAAAAGATCCTACACATTATCTTTTGAGAAGTTATCAAGGAAAACTTCCCTGATTCTTTAGGAGTACAAGGTAAAATAGAAATGGAAATAATTTACTGATCACCTGTTTTTTTTTTTTTTTAGTTTTTGCAAGGCAATGGGGTTAAGTGGCTTGCCAGAGGCCACACAGCTAGGTAATTATTATGTGTCTGAGACCGGATTTGAACTCAGGTACTCCTGACTCCAGGGCCAGTGCTCTATCCACTGGGCAACTTAGCCACCCCTGATCACCTGTTGAAAGAGATTCCAAAGTGAAAATAAAATTCCAGAGCTCCCAGGTCAAGAAGACAACATGACAACTAGCCAGAAAGAAAAAAAAAATCAAGTAGTTTGGAGTCTCAGTCAGGATAACATAAGATTTAATGGCTTCTCCATTAAAATGTCATAGGATTTGGAATATATTCCAGAATGTAAGAGTTTGGATAACAAGCTAGAAATAACTACCCAGCAAAATTGAGCATACTCTTTTTAGGGAAAAGATGGACATTCAGTGAAATAGGGGACTTTCAAGCTTTCCTGTTGAAAAGACCAGAGCTGGACAGAAAATTTTATCTTCAAATAGGAGACTCAAGTGAAATGTAAAAAAGGGAAACAGGAAAGGGAAATCATAAAGGATTTAATGATGCTGAACTGTTTATATGCTTCCATAGGAAGATGATAATGATAACTCATATAACTCTCATTATTAGGGGAGTTAGAATAAACACACACATTATATCATCTCTATCTCTATCTCTATCTCTATCTCTATCTCTATCTCTATCTCTATCTCTATCTCTATCTCTATCTCTATCTCTATCTCTATCCAAATCCATATGCATATTTATATCTATATCTATATTTATCTATCTATCATCTATTTATCTATCGATTGATATCTATATCTATATCTATATCTATATCTATATCTATATCTATATCTATATCTATATCTATATCTATATCTATATCTAATCTATATCTATATCGATATCTATATCTATCTATATCCATATCTATATCCATATCTATATCCATATCTATCTCTATCTCTATCTCTATCTCTATCTCTATCTCTATCTCTATCTCTATCTCTATCTCTATCTCTATCTATCTATCTATCTATCTATCTATATATATATATATATATAGAGAGAGAGAGAGAGAGAGAGAGAGAAAGAGAAGAGAGAGGGCAGAGATATGATTTGAACTTGAAGGGATGATATGTAAAAAAAGTTAAGGGGTGAAAGATGAATGCACTAGAGAAAGAAAAGGGGAGATAGAATGGGGCAACATCTCACATAAAAGACAAGGAAAGGCTTTTGTATTGGAATAGAAGGTGGGGGAGTGAGGAGAAGCGAGTGAATCTTACTCTCATCAAAAATGTCTCAAAGAGGAAATGACATACACACTCAACTCAATTGGGTATTGAAATATATCTTACATCTCAGGGAAGTGGAAAGGAAGGGAATAAGAGAAAGGGGAGATAGTAGAAGGGAAGACAGATTAGGGGAGGTGCTAGACAGAAACAAAATACTTTTGAGGAGGGACAAGATGAAACAAAATATTTTTGAGGAGGGACAAGATGAAAGGAGAGTATCCCCCCCACAAATGAGGGGATAAGATAGAAGGAAATATAGTTAATAATATAATAATAAAATTTAATAATAGTTGCTGTTTAAAATATTTTAAAGCAGTTTTCTCTAATAAGGCCTCATTTCTCAAACATAGATAATTGAGTCAAATTTATAAAACTATGAACCATTCCCCAATTGAGAAATGATCAAACAATATGAATAGTTTTCAAATGAATGCTATCAATTATCAATGCTTTCTATAGTCATATTTTAAAAATGTTCTAGCTCACTATTGATTGGAAAAATGCAAATTAAAATAATTCTGAGGTACTACCTTAAACCTATTAGATTGGATAAAAGACAAAAAAGGAAAATGACAAATGTTGGAGGGGATGTGAGGAAAACGAGACATTAATGCATTGTTGATAGAGTTATGAACTGATTCGATCATTCTCTAGAGCAAACTGGAATTATAGTCAAAGGATTATAAAACCAGGCCTACCCTTTGACTTAGCAATGCCACTACTAGGTCTGTGTTACAAAAGAATTGACAAAAGGGAAGGAAATCTCTCTCTCTCTCTCTCTCTCTCTCTCTCTCTCTCTCTCTCTCTCTCTCTCTGTTTCTCTGTCTGTATCTGTCTCTGTCTCTGTCTGTGTCTGTCTGTCTGTATATGGCAGCTCTTTTCTGGTGGTAAGGAACTGGAATTGAGGGCATGCCTATCAGTTGGGAAATGGTTGAACAAATTGTGGTATGTAATAATGATGGAATGCTATTGTGTCAAAAATGATGAGCAAGATGCTCTCAGAAAAACCTGAAAAGAATTACATGAATTGAAGGTAAGTGAAAAGTGCTGTGTACAAAGTAACAGACAATATTGTAGGATGATCAGCTGGGAATGATTTAGCTTTTCTCAGCAGTGCTGTGACCCAAGGCAACTCTGAAGGACTTATGATAAGGAATGCTATCTATGCACAGAGAAAAAAACTAATGGTCATATGAATACAGATTAAAGCATACTTTAAAAAACTTTATTGTTCTTGAGATTTCTTTATTTTTTGGGGGGGAAATCTATATTTACTTTCACAAATAATTATTAGGGAAATGTTTTTGGATGACTGCACATTTTTTACCTTTATCTAATTGCTTGCTTTCTCAATGTGGGAGGCTAGGACAGGAAGAAGGAAGAGAATTTGAACACAAAATTTTAAAAATAAATATTAAAAATTATTTCTACAATAAAAAACTGAATAAAACAACAGCATTAACAAGCACATGAAGCAGAATAAAACTTAAGAAGCATGAGAAGGTAAGAAGGACCTTAAGCACCAAATGGAGAATTTTATATTTGACTATGGGGGAATAGGGAGTCATTGGCATTTATTAAGGAGGGAGGGTGTGAATATCATGGTAGGATATCATACAGAAAAATTGCTTTGGCAGTTGTATAGATGATGGATAAGAGAGACAGGAAAACTCAGGAAAATTTCATTTTTCAGGAAAGTGGTGACAAAGGCCTATACCAGGTTGGTAGCTAAGAGTGAAAGGAAGATGTACAGTATACAAGACTTACTCAAAGTAGAACTGATAAGAATTGAAAATGGACCATATATATGTGTGAGGAGTTGTAGATTGTCCTTCATTTTCCAAAAGAACCATTGACATCACAGGGTGGTCTTGACTTGCTCATTAATTGGATTTAAATGAGACAGAGTTGCACAAAGTCATCAGCTTCATCTCTCTTCCAGAGTCATCCAAGTCCAGGGGTAGACAAAAGTCAATTTCAGTGATGACATCTTTAATGTTGGAAGAAGTTCTTAAATGCTCCATAGAGTCTGTGTCAGCCATCTTTCTGGCCATTGGAAAAAATTATTCTCATCTATGCTTTCTTCCCTTGCATCCCCCTATTTGACTCACTGTGTGTAGGTTTACCTCAATCTTTTTTTAGCTCATCTGCCAGGATGTTTTTAACAGGGTATTTGAGAGTAAAAGAAAGGATGGGAGCAAGTGTATTGTGTAGTCACAAAAGACAGTGGTCTCCCTCTGTACACAGCTTCCCTTTATGTGCAAGGTTAAACAAAAACAGGGCAAGCCTCAAGCAAAATAGGAAAATGTTTGATTTCTACTTTCATAAGCAGGAAGTTTGTTTTTCAAATCTTTATATTTCCTCTCTCCAATATTTTACCCAATGCTTCAAATGCTTTTTGGTTCTCAGATGTTCGTTAATGTAGAAAGGAGTTTAACCTCCAGCCTCCCACCTTTCTACAGTATCCCAATTCTCATTGAACAAAGAAAGTATTATTTTAATAATTGCTGTTGTTGAATTGGGATGATGTGAATTTTGCAGACCTGGGTGACAAGGAGAGGAAGAGGGGAAAATTTAGGGAGGAAAAATGAGTTCTGTTCTAGATATGTTGAATTTGAGATATCTACAAGATAACAAGTTGATGATGAAACTAAGGAGAGAATTATGGGATTAGGGTCAATCTCATAGAGATGTTCATTGAACCCATTGGAAATTCAAAGTTTATTGAACTTTGGTTACGAGTTTCACACATTTCTCTTGCCACATAATAAACCAGCCTCCTTCTGTCATACAGTTTTGTGTCAACAACTTTACTCCTGTTCTTCAAAATTTCTCACTGATTCTGCATTCATTTTGTTTGCACATCCACTATACCCTTCCTAGTATTCTCTGTTATGCTCGCCTTTAGTTCTTCCAAAGCAGTGGTATTCAAGATATTCCAGGATATACTATACATGTAAAAATGATTGTGTTGAAAAGACAATCCTTGTCTGTGATGAGAAGTTTGGAGTCAAAGCAAATACTTAAAAATTTCTGCAAATCAATCCAACCCACTGCTCCTCCTTTTCTTCTCAGATAGTGATAATCCAGGAAAGCTGTATAGGGCATCCATTCATATGAATGTTGGAATTTGGGCAATAGATATTCTTCAGCCATTTGGTCTTTCCTGTGCCCCTGCCAGGTCTATATCTATGATCCAAATATCCTACAACCTTATAAAAATCTTATGTAATCAATTATTAATATGCTCTCAGATTAAACTGTTATAAAATATAGTAGAGTATTAAAAAGCATTCTACATTGTGGCAGATCATGGGATTGAAATTAGATCTTTCTCATGACAAAGACTGGCATGAGTTTAGATAAATCACTCAGTTTCTTTATCTGCAGAATGGGTATAATAAAATTCAGAGAAGTTAATAATTTTTCTGCCACTTACTTTATAGGACAGCTGTGGGGATTAAAGGAGAGCTGTCTAAATAGAAGATATTAATACAATTTTATTTTAATGAAGATTAAATGAGAGCATGTGCAAAAAGCAATGTATAAATTATGAAGCATCATATGTGTTAGTAATCAGTTTTATTAATTATAAAAAGAATACTAATTATTTATAAGCAGTCACAGCATAGTGGATAGTACTGGCCATAGAAGCAGAAAAACCTAAATTCACAACCCCTTTCTAATAAATACTGGCTGCATGTCTCTGAAAATCACTTAACCTCTCAAAGCCCCCCCCTCCCCGCCCCATTGCCCAGGGGGACACTTCTCTAAGGCTATGAGTTGTCTAACAGATGCTAGTATGCTCTGATGGAGGGAGCATCCTCCCTGGGAGTCCCACTATACTGATTAATTCAAATGTCCATTCATTAAAAAAAAGAATACTGGAATGACAGTGACATATTCTATGTTTTAAGCCAGGACCATGTATAAAAACAGATGACTAAACTTCAAAATGAGAATATTCAGACATTGGGGTGGAAGATGATAAATACAAATGGTGGGGTATCCATATATATATATATTTTTTTTTCTTTCTCTTCTCTTACTTTGAATTTAGGGAACAGGAACATCACATACCTGAAGGTGGAAACAGAAGGAGCCTCTGGAACATTGGAAGGAGTAAATCAGACACTGCCTAACAATGGAAAACAACAAGCATTGCTCAGCAGGGACCGGCTGGGAAAATCTCAGAATAGAATGAGAAGGGGATAGATTCTATGAGGGAGGGAGTAGTAGGCAAGATGGTAGGCAATACTCATAGCATTTGTCTCTCTTCATTTCTGATGATCAGGATGACTTCCCATTGCCTCCCCTCTGCCTTTTAGAATCAACCCCTTGTTTCCTTCAAAACTCTGCGCCAGTGACATCTTTTATATGGGGTCTTTTCTGATGCTCCTGTTTCTACTGTCCTCCCCTCTCCTAAATGTGATAATGTGATAGCACATGGATTGTGTATGCATATATATATATATATATATATATATATATATATATTTAATGTGCCATATGGATATACAGGTGTCATCTCCCCTGATAAAAATGTTGTTTCTTAGAGAATTGGGACTGTTTCATTTTTGTCTTAATGTTCCTGTCAAGGGCCATCATTAGTCTTCCAGTCTGGCCACTAGACCCATGTTTCTGGAGGAGAAAATGAGGCTGATGGCCTTGCACAGTCCTCCCTCACTTAAATCCAAATCACTTGCATGCCATGACTTTACATTAGAGGCTATCTTGTTAAAAAATTAAAAAAGGAGCCCATTTAAAGATAAGGAAAATGAAACCCAGAGAAGTTAGGTAACTTGTCCAAGGTTAAGCATATAGCTTGGTTAGACTGCTGGATAGTGTAGTAGACAGAGCACCAGCCCTGGTCTCAGGAAGACCTGAATTAACAATCTGCTTCAGACACTTTACTAACTGTGACCTTGGTTAAGTCATCTGACCCTGATTACCTAGCATCCAGGGCTGACTCTAGTCAATCTGATCCATATCTGGCCACTGGACTCAGATGGTTCTGGAGGACAAAGTGAGGCTGGTGGTTTAGCACAGCCTCCGTCCCTCAAATCCAATCCATGTGCTTGTCTTGGCATCACTTCTGTAATGTTAATGGTCATTTTTAAGAATGAAGGGCAAACATCAGCAGCAAGTAACCATTATCTTTTGACTCCAAATCTAAAATCTTCCACACTACCTATGAAGAATCACAGAATTTGGAATTCAAAGGGATGTTAGTCAAAATGTTTCAATTTGCAGGAGGAAAGTTTGGACTGGGTAATCTATTAAGATACCTGCTAGGGGGCAGCTAGGTGTTGCAGTGGATAAAGCACCAGCCCTGGAGTTAGGAGTACCTGGGTTCAAATTCGGTCTCAGACACTTAATAATTACCTAGCTGTGTGGCCGTGGGCAAGCCACTTAACCACATTTGCCTTGCAAAAACCTAAAAAAAAGATACCTGCTAGGACATAACTGTAAGTTTAGACTTCAACAGATATGAACAGAGTTAAACAAAAAGTGCGTGCAAGACTGTTTTCCTGGATTTTCCAAACCTGTGAATCATATACTTAGATGCAGTCAGGAAGTGTTAAAGGGATTCAGTAAAAGCAGAAATGGGTCAGGACAGGATAATTACGGAAAACTTCTTAGAAATAGTGACAGTGAGCTACTCCCGACCTTGAGGGATGGATAGCTGAAATGAAAAGTTATTTCCAACAACAGGGACAGCATGAGTAAGTGCTTGGAATTGGATATGGTCCATTTAGGAAATAGGAGAAGATGGACCTGCCTCCAAATGGAGGGGTCATGAAGTCTGGATGGAAAATAATCATAATAGCAACTGAAATTTATATTGTGCTTTAAAATTTAGAAAATAGTTTGATTAAAATATAGGACAGACCAAAAAGTATTAGTGGAGATTTCTGCACTAATACTTTTGGAACACTGTGAATATGAACTCATTTGAGATCACAACACTCAACAGTCTTAGGAATTGTAGGTACTGAAAATATTATTGTCACCAATTTGCAGATGAGAAAACTGGGCTATGTGAGGTAAAAATGACTTTTTTTTGGTATGGGGAGGAGTATGTTTTATTTCATCCATTAGTTTGAAGCATAAGTATATTCAGTCAGGTATAAGTTGGAGTCAATTTTTATGGGTTTGGTATTGTTAAATTTTCAGTGTTAGGGTAAAAATGACTTGACTATTATCATACAGTCAGCAAGTGACTAGCTGTTAGGTGATGCAGTGGGTAGAACACCAGCACTGAAGTCAGGAGGACCTGAGTTCAAATCCAGCCTCAGACACTTGATACTTCATATCCAGGGCCATCGTCAGTCATCCTGATTCATATCTAGCCACTGGATCCAGATGACTCCAGAGGAAAAAGTGAGACTGGTGACTTAGGAAAGCATCCCCTCACTCAAATCCAATTCATGTACTTGTCGTGGCATCACTTCACAGATGTCATGTTCTTCTTTGAGAATGAAGAACAAACATTATCAGTTAGCAAATATGTCAAGAACAAGATTCAGAACCACATTTTTTTCTAGCTTTCAAGTACAGACCATGCTACCTCTAAGTAAGACAATATTAATCTGAGTGAGATCAGATTAGCACTCTTATTCAGCATACATAGGAGAAGAAAATTGGACTGCATTAAATTTTGGAAATTGTTGATAGCATAATATATATATATATATAATGTATATATGTATGTATACATATATGGTGATTTAACTTTTACTACTGATGGTTCAATTTAAATAATACCATGAAGACTCTTGTCCTTTCTCTCATTATTATTCAAGTAAATGAACCAAAGAGGGTGTCCCATCCAGTCCCTGAACCTTAAACTCAGAAGAAGAGCAGTGAATTAGTTTCCAGTGTGGTCTGGAAACTGTAGCCCTTTGGGGGAGTATACTAGGTCAAAGAATTTTAATAATAATAATAATAGATATTTTCATTTTAATAGAATAATTCTCAAGAGATAAAATTCACAAGAACAAAAGCTCTTTGAGGGCTCATCAATAACTTTAATGCTATAAAACAGTTCTAAGACAAAAATCTTTGAGAGATGATGATTTAGGTATTTTTTCAAACTGGGCAATGCTGTATTGTCATAGTTTTCTAGAATGAAAGGAAAGTGAAGGAGAAAGAGAAAGAAAGGAATAAGCAATTATATAGTACCTATTATTTATCTGTTACTGTGCTAAATACTTTACCAATATTCTCTCATTCAATCCTCACATAAACCTGTGAAATAGATGCTATTATTATCCTCTTTTTTACAGTTGAGAAAATTGAGACAAAAAAAGGTTAAGTGACTTGCCCAGTATTACACTATAGTAAAATGGCTGAAGCCATATTTGAAGGGATGTCAGAAGATGTTTAGTCTAACTCTCTCATTTTACAGACTACAAAATCAAAGCTCACAAAGGTGATACAACATTTGTATCATTTGATTCCAAAACCACAATCTTCTCCTACTTTATTTCAGTGATTTTATCCTGCCTGAGAAAGTTGATTTTACTGATCCAAGCTGTGGAGGAGAACCCATCATATAAACTAAGAATCTTTTGAAACAATATAAGTTTTTATTTTCTAACAAATCTCTGGCCCTAAATCCAGTAGTGGTCCTCTTTTATATGATCAGGAGACATTGGAATGAGCTAGGGAGACGGGGTAAACGATGACTTCATCACCTTCCTTAGTTCTTTGGAGCCTTTTGACTGATAAATTCTATTTCTGATTTGAATGTGACCAATGCAGACAATCAGCATGGCTGCTAATGACAATAGACCTCAGAGCTTCACCCTTATGTGCTTTCTCTTCATTGTGCCACATACATTTTTCATCTTTTGAATAGTCTTTGCTTCCCAAACCATTTTATCTTTAGGAAATCCAATTTTAAATGTGGTCACCCTTAAGTGTCAATTGTTGCTTTTTACTAATTTAGGAAAAAATATTCTTTTAATGTCTATTCTACAAAATCCCACCCCCGCCATGGTCACTGGTCCCAGAGAATGGCACTTTACTTGAAATCCTTTTTTTGTCAGTAGCTGGATTGAGAGTTGTGCCAGTGCCTTTGAAGTGCCATTTCAATTAAGCAACATGATATTTTCAGAGAAAGTTGTAAATGAATGAGTGACTCATACCTTTGGGGAGTAATTCACTCAATAATATGTGGTACTTTAAGTATTGTCTAAAAAACTCATGTTTTTTTCCAGACAGAATTGACAAAGTCTACTTGTTACTATTATAGGCCCATTACAAGATGAAAACACCCTTTTTTGCCTTAGATATTTGCTTTTTTCTCTCTAAAAAGTTCAGTGGTAAACAGAAAACAAAACCCTTTGGAAAGAATGGAGTGTATCCAAAGTTCCTATGTGAGGATAAACTATAACACATTATATCTACCACTTTCCTAAGATCCACATGAACTTGCAATGTCTCCCTTTCATTTTCTGTGTCAAGGCTATAAACTATTTGTTAATTTTGCAAGGTCTTCTGGAGCCTGGACCAATCTGTTCATGTGATCTTGTCTCCTACTTGGCCTTAAGAAGTATTCCTTAACCTTCTTTTCATTTCCTTTCCTTGTGTTTAGTCATCCACTCACCCGAACCATTGCTCTCTCCTTTCACTGTTCTTCTATTCTATCTCTTCTTCAGGACCCACTGCCCACATTTTCCAAAAAGTCTTTGCTGATGATGGCAGCTCAATGATCTCTCCTTGCTCTGAGGTTCTATATGATAAACTGCACAACTTAACAAGTGGACAAGATGATATATAATTAAATAATATTTTCCATTTGCTGATCTTGCTTTCCCAATTATTCATGAGGGCAGAGATGATATACTCCCCATCTTTCTACTTCTTTTCTTTCTTCTCTTTCTCCTCCTTTTTCACCATTTTCCTCTTCCTCTTGATATAGCTGATATATATATATATATATGTATATATATATATATATACACACACCTATGTTTAGATATGGATATATCTGATGAGTCATCAGTATTCTGAGAGCACAGATCACATAATCTGTTAGTATCTACATAATATAAAATGGAAACAAAAAGACACATACACCTGACTCAGTACTTTGGGTAAAGTCCTTTGGTCATGGATGAGATTTGCCCAGGATGGGCAAGCATGAATATATGAATGCATTGTGATCTACAAGACTAGAGAAAATACCCAACCACCCTAAGACTCAAAATCAACTGAAATATTGAAATATTTCTGACTAATACATTAATATCATGGTTTTTTTGTTGTTGGTATTGTTATTGTGAGGTAGGACACACATAGAAACACATATGATAGTAGAACTATTCTCTCCTCTCTATATTATAAGTATAATCCTTATGCCTAAGTACATCCCTCATGATTACTACCTCTCGGTGGTAGTATATCATAGCTTTTCTCTGTTTCATAATTTGCTTTTTTTTTTTACAAAATTTAAAAAAATCCATCTACCAACTTTTGGTACCAACAAATATGAGTGCAATGGAGTAACAATTATTTATATGTTAAATCTTTTCTGAAAGCTGATAATTTGACTGTGATATTAAGAATAAACAGTACAAGAATCACCTTATCTTATAATTTGCTGATGGCTGATGGACAAAAATAGACCCTTAGTAGTTTTGGAGAAGTTAGATGGACATTAACTCAGATCAGTTTGTGCAATATATTAGGCTTTATTCTGTGAAGTTCAGTTTTATGCCTCTCTTGGTCTTGGTTTCCTCCATCAGAAAGAAGTGCTTGAGTGTGCATGTGTGTGTGGGTGTGTGTTTAAGCAGTAATAATGGATGGACTCATTCCTTTTGCTCAGTGTAGTATTCCCTGAAAGTAGATCATTATTCTATATGGAATAAATAGTGTTATCGGGTTGATATGCTTAAGGCTAATGAGCCAGTGTCTAGCATCTGAGAAACCAGATAACAAGACATGTTTTTCTCCATTGGCTTCTATTGATGTATTAATTAATGAAATCCAAGATTCCCCTTTGAGCAGGAGGAGTATTTAAATCACTCCTGAGCTGTATGTGAGCATCTTCTTTCTCACCATTTGACTCAGTGGGAAGGAAGATTTTGCCTTTCTGCCTCATGAGTGGATTTGGGCAGAAGATGTCCCTTTAGAGAGGTATGTCCAGTTAATGGTAAAGGGAAAACCTCACACAGTAATTTAAGTTCCAAATCTCAATGTTTGGTCATAATCAAAGAAAACTCAAGCCATGAAAGACTTTTAGAATCTTGACTCTGACATGTACAAACTGTCACTATAGGTAAATTACTTTACTCAAATTTCAGTCTTTATAATTTGTAAAATGGGAAAATCAACTCTTGGAATCAAATAAAATTTAATTTATTGCAAAATTTAGCTATAATTTGCAAAAATATTTATTATTAACTTTTGGCCATAAGAAGTCAAATTAATTAATCAAGTGAAATAATCTTCAACCCTAAGACATTTAACTGTACTAGGCAGATACAGTACTCTCAAATAAGTGAACACAAAATGGATTCAGAGAAATGCAAGTTAATTTTAAGAAATTAACAATATTAGCTTAGAAGAGGAGAAGTTGAGGAAAATCTTCATATTGCATGTGACACCAAAGTTGTCCTTTGAAAGAAGTTAAGGCATTTTATGAGGTGGAGATGAAAAGAAAATACACACACATTTAGGATCACTTGTATAATGACAGGAAATGGACCGTCTCATTCAGAAAACTGTAAGCAGGTGAGTTTGACTGAAATGAAGATTGTGTGTGAAGGGGATACTATGAAGTAACATTAGCAAAGTAGAAAGGAACCAGACTGTGGAAGACTTTAAACACCAGAATAAGGAGTTTGTACTTGAGGCAATAGGGAGCCATTGGAACTTTTTGAGTGAAAGAAGGGGGTTATATGACCAGATTTGTTTTAGGAATATCAATATGGCAGACATTATGGGGGATGGATTGCAGAGAAGTAGAATAGAGCCAAATTGTGAAATAATCCAAATATTAAACTGAAGATTTTATGCTTTTTTTCCCAAGAGAAAATAGGTAACCATAGAAGCTTCTTAAGCAAAAGAAAGACTTATCCAGACTTGTGCTCTAGGAAGATTATTTTAGAAGCTATGAGAATTATGGCCTAGAAATGGGAGAGACTGACAGCTGGGAATATAATTAGGAGAGTAATTTTAATGTGTAAGCAAGAGGCAATAAAAGTCTGGACTAGGGTAGCTCTCATAGGGCTAGAAAAAAGGCAGATATATAAGAGGGTGTGGAAAAAAGATTCAAAAAAATGCAGACTGGGTGGAAACAGAGGATAAAGGAGGGGAAAAAGTCAAAGATGATTCTGAAGTTATGAATCTAGATTTCTTTGAGAGTGATACAACCTACAATAGTAAAAAAAAAAGGATGTAGGGAGAGGCAGTTCTGAGTCCTGTTTTGTGCCAATGGACACATATGTGGAGATTTCCAAAAGGTAATTGATGATGTAGGAATATGGCTAAGAAGAGATCCACAAACATATGTACTCATGCAGAAAAATGTACATACACACAAGCAAACATATATCTTCAGATGTATGCACACATAGAAGTCATATATAGAGATGATAAAGATTGAATCCATGATAGATAGTAAGATAAATGAGAGAGGACATTCAAAAAGAAGAGAAGACCATGCTTACCCATGTTCATGGGGTAGGATATGGATGATGATTCAGAAAGAATACTGAGAAGAATTTTAGCCAGTTTAGAAAAGAATCAAAAAAAAATCAGGGTCTCAAAAACTGGAAACAGAGACAGACAATATATAGTGAAAGTAGTGGTTAATAATGTCAATACAAAAAGTTCAAGGAGGAGGACTGAGGAAATGCTATTTAATTCCTTTAACAGGCACTAAGTGTCTGCTATGGGTCATTCACTATGCTACAATCTCTAATTCAGTCATTTTGAATTTGAGAGAGCAATTTCAATTTAGTGTTAAAACTGAAAGTCAGACTAGGTGGATTTGAGAAGAGAATGGAAGGGGAGAAGGTCATAAAAAGTAGATGACCTTTTCTAGAAGTTTTCTTTTGAAAGGAAGAAGAGCTGTATAAAGATAGCTTCCTATTTTAACAAATTATTCCAGCTTGCTAAGTGCTAATGAGACTGTGTGTGTGGTCCTTCCATGGAAATCAGAATAACAGGCATATGAAAAGAATTGTTCCTCTCTCCACCAATGCCAGTTATCCTTCACCAGCAGATGCAGCCACAGGCAAATTCTGATAGTAGGTAAGATTGAACTCTAGAGTGGTAAAGGAGGAATCTTTTACTGGGATTGGAAGATAGTAGGAGCAAAACTTAGTACTTCCCCTTCTCAGACCCAAGCCAAGAAATTGGATCTTCAAGCAGTCTTAATCCCCCTTCTCCATTTTCCTTTCCCCCTTCTACATGGACTTGGGCTGACTCACTAGTACTGAAAGACTATTAAAAGACATTTCATGTCTCTGGGATTCAGTTTCCTTATTTGTAAAATAAGGCCATTGAACTAGGTAAATTCTAAGGTCCCTTTAAATCTAAAATTATGAAGCAGAAGAGGATGAAAACTTATGACAACTGGGAAGAAGAGCTTATGACAGTATCCCTATCTCCTGTATCTCAAAAATGGTAGACATTAATTCGATGGGGGTCCTCAGGTCCTGTTGCCTCCCCCTAGATTTTCCTTTCACCCTGGGAGAGGTCTAAGGTTAATTGGAGTTAGACAAGACAGTAGGAATATTTGGAATATCTCACTGGTCCCAGAGATATAAAGACAAAGTGCCTTCATGCTCTGCCTGTTCTACTTTGTCCCTGGATTCAGGTTGTTGTTGCTGTTTAGTTATTTTTCAGTTGTATCTGACTCTTTTGTGATGATTTTTTGCAAAGATACTAGAGTGGTTTGCCACTTCCTTTTCTACCTCATTTTCCAGATGAGAAAACAGGACTAAGTGACTTACCCAGGATCATACAACTCTTCATGGTATGAACCTATAACCTCTATATGCAGTCTAAGGCACCAGCTGCATCAACCTCATTGCACAAAATTCTTTCTAATTCTACTCTACATAATTCCTCAGTGACCTGGAGGTTGGCCTTTTCACATACCTTCATTCTGTATTTGCTGAAATTATATTTTTCTCATATCCTACCACCTCCCTTCCTAACTCTCCCACCCCACCCCAGCCTCAAATACAATGCAATGCAGTCCCTATCACTATTTTCATGGCTTCAGAAATATTCATTCATACTCTTCACTATAGAGAGAGACATGATTCCCCAACCTCTAAGCACCAAGAAAAATAAATTTAATTTTAAAAAATATAAAGAGATGAAATCTTTAGGATACTCTGTGAGGGTTGAAGCATTGACACATAAGCTACTAGTTTCAGTGTTCTGAGCAGAAATAAACCATGTTAGAAGATGACTGCTTGGGCAAGATTATAGAATCATTAAATTTAGAAATGGAAGAAGTCATTTTGTTTAATTTCAAAGATTAGAAAACAGACCCAGAGAGGTTAAGCAATTTGGCTACAGTCACACAGGAAGTAGGAAAGAATGAAATAGAATAACCAAAGTCCAAATTGTAGAGGGATGTATTTTTATTAAAGAAATAAAGTTTGTTTCTTTTCAAGAAATATATTTCTATATTGAGTCACTTGAACTAACTGCTAATGAAGTATTGACAAATAAAAGAATCTTCTTTAAGGAATAGATCAAAATGATTATAATTACTTTACATATCATTTTCAAGCAAGCAGCCTCTTCTAAAGGGTATGAGAGTGTAGAAAATAGCCCATTTTGCCAAGTGCATTAAATACTCCCCTGTAGTCTTAGACTTGTTTGCTCTATTAATTTGCTAAGAAGATCCTTCCTCCCCACCATAAATAGAACAAAGTAAATATCAGCTCAGTTCTACTGATCACAAACTCCTAAATTTTTAAGATTCTTATCAATGAAATTTTATTGTAGTAATGCTGGTCAAAATTATTCTTAAAAGACCCCATCCTCTATACATTATCACAGTTTACTTATTGTATTTTCCATAGGGTATAATTTGCTTTTTTTCAATGATAACTCATGATGGGGAATTCTTATGCTGGGCTGTGATAATTAAGTCCTACCCTAGAAAGCCCTGGTATGTGGCACTATTCTCTTTCCTAAAGATGGGAGAGAGTCTAAAGAAAGAGATGACCTATAAAACCTAACAGTGGGAGGCATACACTGACAACCCCAGTCATTCCTTAGTGAAAGCTGTCTTGTCTCTTTGCTGGATTACATTATCAGTGATTGGCAAGGGACGCATGACATATTACTCCATCATCGCTCCCTCTCCATCTATTGCCTATACATTAAGATGATGAAGACGGGCCATGTGTGACTACCACACTGTAACCTTCATTCTCTTTCTCATTTTCATATATATACACCTAATTTTTTGTGACACACATCCTACTCTATTTAGAATCAATAACCATTTAAAATTAAAATTAGAGCCAAACTATAAACCATAAAACCCCCTGATTATTTCATTAGTAATTTGCTAATTGGCATTAGATATTTAATTACACATTCCAAATATTTGATGAATTATTTCATCTCTGCATGGAAAGCCAATGAAGGGGACTATATGTTTCAGTAAGCTTTGAGGAGTGGGTGAGGGAATACTTAGACTGTTTGAGTATCACATGTTGTCTCAGGCCCTAGCCTGCTGGTGCAGGAGGAGAGTGGTTATTTCTTCAAAGGTTCTAAATAGGAAAATTAATTATGCACTTCAGGGGCTTCAGCCCAACTAGGAAGGTGTTTACTTAGGCTTTACATTCATAGTGCTTTTGTTTCATCCTTTCCTCTAGAAACAATATTTTCCCCCCTGTTTTCTTTCCTAGAACTTCCCCTTTATTTATACTCCAAGCCTCCATGGGTTATTTTTCCTGTTGAGGAAAAAGTGGCATCTTCCCTTGAGAGGTGAGTCTGAATTCCAGTCCTTGCTTTCATTCTGTCCTTTTTTCTTTCATATTCATCTCTCAGGGAGACCTGTCTGAATCTGACACCAGATGGCCCCCACAACCTTCTCAGAATTGATTCCCATCAAATACTACTCAAGATTCTGGAAAGAAAGGTATTCCAAGGTATAGAAGTATATATAGCCTTGCAGAGAATGGGAAAGCACTGGTTTTAGGGTGCAGTCTATTTGGAACACACAAAAAAGAGGCAAAAACAACCATGACATTTTCCTTCCCTTATTTTCCTCATATTATTCTATCCAAAAAAGGGTGAGTCAAATAAAACTAGGTCCTTAGCAGAGATTTTATCTCATAGGAGGGATATTGCTTTTTCAATATGATTCAACTGAACATCGACCTTCCAGAGATGCCATAGACAAAAAACTGAATGTTTATTCGTGTCCTGCTTGGACCACTTCTCCAGACATCCGTTTATGGAACAGTAGGGGACTTGCAAGGAAACTGAGCATAAAGCTTGGTCTAGGAAAAAAAAAGTTGTCCAGCTGTCAAAAAGCTCTCACAGGGCTTTAATGACTAGGGCTGGGGGTACACATCTATTTCTTACTAATCCACATTCCAAATCCCATTGTATCCTCATGACAGATTGCAGAAGCCTATGGATATGATGGCTGCTCCATATGTGGACCTTCCAGTGACCACAGTGGAGGTTCCCAGGACAGATGAATAGATAATATGTAGGAACAAAGCTGCAGTCCCCAGCCTAGCCCAGCAATCCAGACCAGAGTAGAGAACTTTGCTCCTTAAAGGGCCAGATGTGCAAGAATATGACTCCAGTTGGATGGGGGAATAGCAGTGTTCTCCACTTCTGACACTCCATTATTGGGGAAAGCAAAAAGATGTATGATAGGTCGCTAGGAGTGCCACCAGAAAAGTTCTTAGGTCAAAGCTGAAAAATGACCATTTTTTTCATAGAATTAGTAACTATTTTTGAATATTAGCTCTAGAAAGCAGAGATAAACATATGGAGAATTCAGTTAGTTTTGATTTTATTTGACTTATTACTTAAATACAGTTGACATTTAGGGTCATTTAATGTTTACAAAGTACTTTAGAACATCTGAACATAACTGCAAATAAATGTTTACTAATACATAGGTTTGATCATATTACTCCTTTTCTCAAACCTCAATGGAATCATATTTATTTCTAAAATTAAATTTAAAAAAACCCTCCTATTTGGCATTTCAGGTCCTTCATCACCTGATCCCAGTCATCCCTTTTCTAGCTCAATGATACAGCCTAATTGGCCTAAATATTGTTCCTGAAACTTCATGCCCTATCTTCATGCCTTCATAAAGGTTGCCCTCCATTCCTGGAATATACTTCAGTCTCACTTCTGCCTTTTGGAATTCCCCATTTTCCTTCAAAACTTAGCTCAAGAACCACCATTTATAGGAAGTCGTATCTGATCTTTCCAGATGATAGTGACCTCTCCCCCTTGTGATAACACACACATATGTATGTATATACACACACACACACATATGAATATATATATGTATATTCAGTCACACATATATACTCCTAGTTGCTAATATTCTCTCACTAAAATTACTCTGTTACATAGACACAACTTATACTATACATATAAGAATTTATAGATATACTTCAGATATGTACATATGTGTTTATACATGTAGATTTGTGCAGCTGTAGGTGGATGATTAGAAGAATATATATATAACAATATACCTCTGTACATATCTGCATGTAATTCTACAGACTTTATACATACATGTCATACACATGCATCACAATAAAACAATGCCATGTATCTTATAATATATGCTATAAAATATAATCTATATACATAATACGTATAACATATATCAATAACAATATATAACAATATACCCATGTACATATTTATATGTAATTCAACAGATGTTATACACATATTATATACACACAACAATATAACAATGCTATACATGGTACAACACACATGTTATAACAGATGCACTATAACATGTATAACATATACAATACATAGCACATTATATATAACATATATAAAACATATAACTATATATAGTAGTATACCTATGTACATATCTATATGTAATTCAACAGACTTTATATGGTATACATATATAGCACACATAACACAATGGCACACCACAACATAAATGTTATAACATACACACCACATATCACATACATATATATGGCAGGCATGACATGCATAACATACAGCATATATAGCTATATATAACATACATCTACATAACATGTAAATATATCAATCTAGCTATATATAAAACAATATACCCATGTGTACATTTATGTGATTCAACAGACTTTACACACAATATAACACACACAGCAGATGTTACACATGTCATAACATGTATGTTATAATGCATGCAACATACAACACATATTTAACAAGCACAACACATATGATACATAGCACATATAGCATACATATCTATATGTCATATAGCAATATAACTATATACCTATGTATAAATCTATATGTAATTCAACAGACTTTTGTATACCTTTATGCACATACATGTATATAAGCACATTTAAGTAATTCAGCAAGCATTGGTATATACCAAATATATTTATATGTAAATATATATATCTATATATATATATATCTGTGTGTATGTGCATTGTGTTTATCTATAAATAAATGCATGTGAGTGCAAAATGCTTGTTGAATCACACATAATGCATGCTTTTATGTGTATACATAAGTAAGCATATCTATATTCACATATTTCTTTCCATGTATATATATATTTCATCTTTCTTCCAATCATCCACCCTTACCATTTCTTCACACTTTCTCCAGCTACTGTTTCCAGTGGCCCTGGAGACACTCATCACAAACATACATGACCCAATACCTCCCTTGGCCATCCGCAGACCCAAGACCAGGCTCGGCATGCTCTTTGATGCTCAATTTCACCATCTCCTCCAACTGCTCCCCTGACAAGCACTCCCCTCCCCTCCCCCTCCCACTTCTTGCTGGGCAATAGAATCAAACAAATCCTCCTATCCATTGTAGAAAGGCCATGCTGTTTGACTCTCTGATGACTCTATTCATCATCTGCTTGACTTTCTAAAACCAGCACCTTTCCCTGGACATCCTTCCTTTAAATTGTTTTCCTCCAACTAGAATATAATTTTCTTGAGGTCAGGGACTATTGCATTTTTCCTTTTTATATGCCTTGATCCTAGTTCAGAGAATGGCTCTGGAAGCATTTAATAAATACTTGTTAACTGATTATCTCATTTGACTCTCACCCTCCGACATAGGTACTGAAGGTATCATTACCTTCATTTTTCAAGTGAGGAAGTGCAAATTCAGAGAAATAGAATAAATCGCTCCTAATGTAGGCGGTAATGTCACAGGCAGGATTTGAACCCACATCTATCCAGTACTCTTTCCACAATTGCTCTATACTGTCTTTTTATTATATTAACACGCTTCCTCCTCCCTTCTAGAAGCAATGGCATTGAAAAGCCCAGTTCTTTTCCTGATTTCAGCATAAACAAGTCTTCTATCTTGTACCTCCTTATTCTTCCAAAATCTGATCTCCACACCTGGAATTTTTTTCTCCCTCATCTAGACCTCTTAGAATCTCAGGTTTGTATTTTTACCTGAAACAACAACAACAACAACAACAACAACAACAACAAACAGAAACAACAAAAATCTTTGTATTTTTTCTGTGAGTCCTGAACTCATGATTCTTTTGGTATGAGAATTGGGGGGGGGGGGTTGTTCCTAAACAATAAACTATTCTTAGTCTTAGAGGATTATCTGGCAGCTGTAAATTTTTTGAGTGGTTACATGACCAATTTGTTTCAGAAGTGTGATTTGAACTCAGATCTTCCTGACTCCTGAGTCTAACTTCTCTAGTACCCCATGCTGCTTCTCTTATTTTGTATTCATTTCTTTGCTTTCTACCGTGGAGGCTCCTCCGCGGTATGTGGCATTACAATGTTGATTTTATAATCCTAGTTCCTACAGTGTCCTGCAGTTAGTAGGTACATAATAAATATAGGCTGATTAATTTGAATTCCTAAACCTCCTCTCGCAGGGATCTCAATTCCACACTAAGGGGGAAAGGTCTGGGAACTGGCATTCTTGAATGTTCAGTTCTGGCACTAATTATCATGAGCCCTTAACCTTTCTAGGCCTTAATCAACTCATCTAGAAAAGTGGGAAAGAACATCAAGTGCAATGTAACCCACAGGGTCCTTTTGAGGATCAAGTAAGCTAATGGGTATGAAAATCTGAATGCAGGGGATGATGCTGATCATGATGGTGATGATGATGATTGAATTAAAATCAAATAAAAATCACTATCACCATGGAACTTAGCACTTCTTTCCCAAAGGTACCTGCTCTAACTTGAGGGAGTGGGGCACACAAAATTGACCTCATCAGTATGATAATAACTCCTAGCTAGCCTCCTGACTCCCATCTATAGGTTTTTTAAAAAAAATTAAAAATATTTTATTTGTTTTTCTAACTATATGCAACAGTGCCATCCATAGATTTTTTTTTAGGTTTTTGCAAGGCAAATGGGGTTAAGTGGCTTGCCCAAGGCCACACAACTAGGTAATTATTAAGTGTCTGAGACCGGATTTGAACCCAGGTACTCCTGACTCCAAGGCTGGTGCTTTATCCACTACGCCACTACGCCACCCCCATCCATAGATTTTTAAAATTTATCCTCAGTATTTCTGACCAATTGTATTCCTGAGGCATGGCTTGTCATTTTAGTCATAATACCCCCCTAGCCCAAAGTTTCATTAGTATACCAGTGTATGAACTCATGATTCTGGCATTCCTGATCTTCTACAAATGACTGGGAAATTATTATCCAACCTTTTTATAACTGAACAAATTATAACTGATCTACTGTATGACTTACTCTCCTGTCCTCCTTGATCTTCCTAGTTTTGTTCACAAAGTCCTTCATGTCTGGAAGAGACTCTTTCCTCTACTTGCATCTATTGTTTCATCAATTTACATCTCCTCTTACTACAAGGTTCAATTGACAACCATATCCTCCACAAAACATTTCTAATATCCCCCCCCCCCCACTAAAAGCCCCTATTTCTAATTGGAAATTATCTCTCTTTTCATAGTTCTCATAATATTTTGTCTCGATATCTCCTTTACCCTTATGTTATCCTTGTGTGCAAATTCTATATTTGTCCATATCTTTATGTACTCATGATGTCCACCATTAGATTGTAAATTCCTTGAGAGGAGAGTTTGAGTCATACCCATCACAGAGTACCAAACTATGTATATTTCGGGGGAGGAATAAATCCAGATATAATTTCAGAGCCATGGAGAAATCTTGATATAAAATTTATCTCCAAATTAGTTAAACCCTTCACAACATGGGCTAGTTGAAAGAATGTTTATTCTTGAAGGCAGGGAATCTGAGTTCAGATCCTCTCTAATTTTTATTACTCTTGTGATCATGGGCAAGACACAACCTTCCTGGACTTCAGTTCCCTAGTATTTAAAATGAGAAGATTAGATGAGATAACCTCTGAGGTCCAGCTCCAGAAATAGAATGTGAACATTTTTAGGACAGAGAGAGAGAGGGAGGAAGGGAGGGAGGGAGGGAGAGAGAGAGAGACAGAGACAGAGAGAGAGAGAGAGAGAGAGAGAGAGAGAGAGAGAGAGAGAGACAGACAGACAGACAGACAGACAGACAGACAGACAGACAGAGATACAGAGAGACAGAGAGAGACAGAGAGACAAGACAAAAACAGAGAGAAACAGAGAGACAGAGACAGAAAGACAGAGAGACACAGAGAGACAGACAGAAACAGAGACAGACAGAGAGACAGACATACAGAAGCAGAGAGAGACAGAGATAGAGACAAAGGGACAGAGAGAGAGATACAGAGAGACAGAGAGAGACAAAGACAAAGACAGAGAGAAACAGAGACAGAAACAGAAAGACAGAGAGACAGAGAGACAGACAGAAACAGAGACAGACAGAGAGACAGAAAGACAGAGACATACAGAAGCAGAGAGAGACAAAGAGACAGAGACAAAGGGACAGAGAGAGACAGAGAGACAGAGAGAGAAAGAGAAACAGAGGTAGAGAGACAGAGAGACAGACAGAAACAGAGACAGACACAGAGACAGACAGAGAGACAGAGACAGAAACAAAGAGAGACAAAGATACAGAGACAAAGGGACAGAGACAGAGAGACACAGAGAGAGAGACAGAGACAGAGAGAGAGAGAGAGAGAGAGAGAGAGAGAGAGAGAGAGAGAGAGAGAGAGAGAGAGGAGAGCATTTCTGTGGCACTGAGACATTGAATAACTTACACAATTGATAATTGTTGAGGTATTACCTGACCATATCACATTCTTCTCATCTTGCACATAGTAGGTAAATAATGTATGTGGAATCTAAATCCCTGTGATAAATTCTTATAGTCAATTCTGACACATCCTGCAGAGATGATCCCACCTGGAAAATCAAATTTGGGGGCAGCAAGGTGGTGCAGCAGATAAGAATGCTGAATCTGGAGCCAGAAAGATTCATCTTCCTGGGTTCAAATCTAACCTCAGATATTTATTAGTTGTGTGACTCTGGGAAAGTCACCTAACCCTGTTTATCTCAGTTTCCTCACCTGTAAAAGGAACTGGAGAAGAAAATGGAAAAGCATTTCATCATCTGCCAAGAAAATCTCAAATAGGAACATGTAGAGTCAAACTCAACAGAGAAGACTTAACAAGAACAAAGAAAAACAAATTTGCCCTTCAGGTTTGGAATCAGTGTTTTCTGCAATGCCAAGATCACCGTCCTGAGGAGCAGAACAACCCACACTCTCTTCCTGTCTCAGTTGGGTCAGTTTCACTTTCTTCCCTGGTTGAACCTGAACACTTTGAAGGAGTTGCTTTTCCTGGCTTTAGATAAACATTTCACAACTGTCTGAATAAGAATTAAGAAAAAAAAGCTGGGCAGTATAATTGGAAATAAAGAGCAGACGGTTGGGGGATCTTTGTCATCTTGGTAAATGACCCAAATCAAGGTGTAACACTTCTTCTGCTGCGTCTGATTACCTGAAATGGCAGACGCAATGGTGGGAGAAAAGATTCCATCGAAAACCTGGTTGAGGCAGAAGTTATTTACTCTAATCATTCAGGGACAATGAGATCAGTTCTACCTATACTGTTTCCAAATTATTTATTGTTCAGTCATTTAACCAGTTCCCATTTTTGGTGACCCTATGGATCATACTGTCCATAGGGTTTTCTTGGCAAATATCCTTGCCATTTTTTTCTCTAGTAAACTACTACTACTACTAATTATATAAATATATATATATATATAATATATATATATATATATATATATGTATATATATATCACTTACTTTGTGTCAGTCACTGAGTTAAGTGCTTTACAAATAATATCTCATTTACAACCTAATAGGTGCTATTTTTATTCTCATTTTAATAGATGAGAAAACTGAGGTAAACATCCAGGGTCACACAGTCTGTCTGAAGATGGACACGAATTCAGGTCTTCCTGGCTCTAGACTCAGTGCTCTATTGTGCTCATAGCTGCTTAAGTATATATCATTAAGTCTCAGTCATCATGGTCATAATGAACAGAGGACTGCTTTTTGTTGATGTCTTTTCTATTTTTACAGTCATTTTTCAACACACATTCCTCCCCCATGGATCTTTCCCTTTTAACAAAGAAAAACTCAAACATAATGACAGTGCAACATTCCCTATCATATCTCTATTCTTCCAACTATTCTTTTAGAGTAGAGAGGAGTATTCATCACCAATATTTTGGGAATGGGTCATAATAATTATTTTGAGCTCAGATGCCAGAACTCATTTTATCTTTATTTACATTTTTGTAGTAATTATAATTTTTTATCTCCTGCTTCTACCTATGTCACAATGAATCTTCTGATGCAAATCTTCCTACATTTCTCTGAATCCCTCAGATTTTTAAAGGACAAGGGAAGAAGGAGGACCAGACTAAAGAGCTGAGCAAATGCCATTTCTCTCTTTCCCCCAAACCCAAACCCAGACTGGAAATATTCTAATTCTGCTGAAAAAACTAAACATAGAAAAGCTTTGTAGAAAAACTACCATGCAGTTTGCTAGGATTCAAAAGAATGCTTTGAGAATTACAGACAATTATGCCTACCAAAAATATTTTCTTCATCAGCTTGTTGGGGATGAATTTCCATCTTCTCACAGATCTCCCCTCTCCAGCAGCCCCTTCCTCTGATTAGTTTTTCCAGGAAATTTCATGTTAAGGAAGGGGTTCTGGGTCAGTCATATTTATTCCTGAATTTCAAGTCTATATTCTTCTCTTGGCCAAATCTGAACTCCCTGAACTTTGTTCTTTTATGTATCCTGTTGGTACCTCTCCCCCACCTCTTTTTAGCTTCCTATTTTATATATACATATATTTCCACTCTTAGAATGTAAACTCCTTGAAGGCAGGGACCATAATTCTTTTTTGCTACAATATCTCCCCAGAGTTTAGTCAAGTCCCTGGACTTTGGTAAATGCCAGTAGCCTTCACTTAATAGAATGCAAATACTTCTGAGGTTCATATATTCAGCCACATATTCACTGTAGTGAGAGTTTATATGGGGGAGGGAAGGATAACATTGATAGAGAAGATTGCCAGAGAAGGGTGGGAGAGAGGAAGCCAAAAAGAAGAAAGGGAAAATGATATCAAAAGGAATTGTGAGGTAGCATCAAAATTCAACTTCACAATTTTGGGGAGGTTTGACCCTCTAACCACCCACTACCAGTTACTTCAATTTAAACTCCTAGGCAGCAGCTCTTTTCCTTCCAGGTAGGTTATATGAGCATCATTTCTCTTCCTGGGATTCTTCAGTTTCCAAATCTTTGCTGTGTTTTCTATTACAGTTCTGTATTACATTAACTCAGTCCAGGTCATCATATGTGGAGTCAGTATCTCATAGACTCTAAATAGTGATAGGGTTTGTGAATGTTTCAAGGGGAATATGAGGGAAATTCAAGGGAAATACTATTTCTGCCCTCAGAGAAGCTTACTTCCTTTCTTAATGTTAAAATGAAGAATGTAGGCAGGGAAGCATATAGTAAAACTTCCATACTGCAGACTGCCAAAGGTTATGAATAGTCTGAATTTGTGATTTATGAATTCTGGGATTAAATGAAAAAAAGTTTGTTTTGTTTTAATTTAACAATGTTAATGGAAAGAAAGGGTTTAGTTGTTGCTTCTGCTATGCTCATTTGTAATCATACCTGTGATTTGATTGGTGAGGGGCTCTCTCTACCAATGTAAGTTGGCATCTGCTCTGCCATTTTAGTCTGAGAGAGTTGCCTGAGGCCCTGAGAAGTTAAGAGACTTTTTTCTTCTATCTCTTTTATGAATTAAATTTTATTCTTTCAATTAACAAGCATTTTTTTCTCTTCCTATTTTCATCTTCACCTCAAATGAAAATGAGAAAAGAAAAACAAAACCCTAATAGCAAATATGCAGAGTCAAGTGACTCTTGACTCAAAGGATGGCCCTCAATTCACAAAACCAAACTGCTTATGTAAATTTTATTACTTTGATTATTGAATGTTTTAGAAGTACAATTTAATTATTAAATACAATAATGAAATGGTGGAAAGGGGGGTTGGCAAGTTGAGGTGAGTTAATTTAACAGATATTTACTTATTAAGCACCTACTATGTTCATTGTGTTCAGCACTAGAGATAATGATGGAAAATTATCTAGTCTGAAGAACTTTACAATTTGATAAACTGGATTTGCTTTAATGAATAAGTAAGGGTGCCTTTTAATAAATATTTTAAGAATTCTGTATCCAAAAGGGTAATGGTAAACTTACTGAAAAATTTCTAGTTGGTTCTCCTCTCTCTTCACCCACTCCCCCTCCCCTTAAGTGAATTCAACAGTGCCCGCAGAGCTTACTATACTAGAGACCAGATGTCCTGTGGTCTATTTCCACACTGGCTCCAGAATCAGCTTCGTCTCTCCATCTGTAAGTTGGCAAGGTTTGGAAGATACACTTAAGCTAAAAAGCATTCATGAATTCATAGCTCTCCTCCTTTTCCAGTGCACCTGGACTACCTTGAAAGAGACAAGTTAGTCAGTGAAAGATCCAGGAAACCTCAATCCAAAGGAACATTTGAAGGAAGAGTTCTAAAGCATTACTTTATTAGACTATAAACTCATTGAGGGCAAGGACAGCCTTATCCAAATTTTGCATGTCCCATTGCAACTAGCACACTGCTCTGAATACTGAAAGCATTTTAATAAATATTTTTTGAATGGATAATGAATGGATGAATAAATTGTCCATAGCCACCCTTTTCTCCTCTTCCATTTTTAATTTCAGTAGGTCATTTCTGCTTTTTTTCTTTTTCTATGAACTCTAATTCTGAGGCCCCAAGTGAGGTATTTTAGTCATTAAGATATCGTAATTCCCACATGAATTATTGCTGGAGGGGTCTGAAGGTCCAATCCTTCTTCTTATTACACCTGTAGTTATGATCACATCTCAAGCAGAGATGTTCAATAACTATTGCCTTTATTACCTCATACAGTAAGGAGCCCATTAAATCCAGGACATACAAGTGATTATCTCCCTCACCCAAATCTACTTACCACTGGCATTTTTCCATACATGTTCTCATACCAAACTGATCCTCTGGAGCGCTCATATTTCAGGTCATCCCCTGTGCTAAAGTCTCCTAACAGTGACATAGATCTTTAAGGAGCCTGTTCTTCAATCATTCTTAATTACTGTTCATGGAGTCCAATTTCAAGGTTTCTTTAACTGTTGGTATTAGCTAATATTTCAATAAATACAGCAAGAGACAGTGCCTTTAGTCTTTTTCTTTTCAACCAAGAATCTGTCTTTTCCCCATAGAATGGCAATAGGGCTAAAACCTAACATGTTTAGCTTGGGGCTAAACACACCCTACACTAGACAGAGAAATAACCTAATTTTTTCAATGAAAGCCAATGTCCGTCAAAGAGATTCTTGCATACTCACACTTAAGAAACATCAAAAACGTACAAATATTGAAATCCTTAGCCTCGACAGGCAAGTTATCATGTATAAGAGTATGAAAGAGAGCCAAATTAAGAGAGAATCTGCAGACTGCCTTTGAAATATTGAAGAAACCGTGAGGACTGCTTCATTTTAATGTTTTTGATTTCTCTGATAATGAGGAAATTGTCCTCATTTTCATTGGTAGAGGTTCTTAAAGGTTTTTAAATCTGAATATTAATGCTACTCAATTGTGTCGTTTATAAATAACTTCTGACAAATCCAAGTGGCCTCCATTTTTGTTTCACACTTCAAAATATCTAGCAAGTGGTGAATTAGAAGTGAGCCCTGGTTTGGGGAATAGGATCTCAGAAGAGAGAGAGAAAAAAAGGGGGGGGAGAGAAAAAGAGAGAGAGAGAGAAAGAGAGAGAGAGAGAGAGAGAGAGAGAGAGAGAGAGAGAGAGAGAGCTCTTACATACTACCTTCATCTCCTAGGAAAGAGTTAACAGAAAGAAATAAAATCAGATATGTGTAGCCTCCAGACGTCCATTAAAGTGCAGAATGCTGTTTTCTATCACAGATTATATGCCAGATGTTCAAACTATCTCTAATCATTGCAGATGTAATGGAGTAGAATGTTGCAGTTTGTGAGTTTACTGGCATTAATTCTATATACTGCACAAGGGAAAAGATTTTAAATATATAATTATATCTCATTAATACTCAGGTTTTATTTCCTTTCAATGGAACAGGACTTATTAAAGCAACCATTTACCGCATGTTTTCTTTCAGTATTTGGCCCTAGCATAATCCTGTGTGCATTCTATGCGTAAATATGTACCAACCTGAGTCTATAGAAGCACCCAGTACTGTATATGATTCCGCTGATACAAAAACTCACTTTTATATGCATGAGATGTTTTTATATTGTAAATTGGTAAAAGAGACCTAACCACATACTTTCTGAGTTGTTCCTTAGATTTTCTTCCTCGCAGAAATATTTGTTTTTTCTTAATTTGAAGGAAAATTGCCTGAGAGCTCTGTTCATTATTGGGTTTGTCACAGTAAGGGTTGCTTCTGAAGGCTTTAATGTAGGAGCTAGCAGATGTGAATGAGGGTATGCAGGAACACTAGTCATATGTGCATTGGGGGCATGCAAGAGGGGGCATATTCTTTCTTCACACTTAGTTTGAAGGTCCACCATGTTCTAAGGATTGGAGTCTCTCAGAAAAATAGATGATCCTTGCTAGCACCTTTTATCTGTCTAAAAAAATAGTCTTGTTAACAAAACAGTCAAGTGATATAGAAACACATGCAGGTGGATTAAGCAGGGAATGATTCCAGATCAGACCTAACCTCTTTTTGAACACCATGGCCTTTTCCCCCAGCAGTCCCTCCTTCATTTCAACAAAGGCCAACTCCAAATCCTCAAATGTTCTAGGAGCAAAAAGTCATAGAATCAAATAATTTTAAAACCAAAGAAAGCCTTAGGAAATCACCTAGCCCAGTTTTTTTTTTGATTTTCCATAAGCAGAAATTGAGGCCCAAAAAGGAGAACATACTTTCTCAAAGACTCTTCCTATATTAAGCTTTCCTGGTTCTGATATAGAACGATCTTAGTCAGGTCCCTTCAACTCTCAGGGCTCTGGTTAACTCTTTTAAAAGTTGTAAAAGAAGTGTCAACCCCTGTTGGTAGAGGGAAGTCTTCATCTGGGGATTATGAACAACAAGGTCCTTAACTCTAGGATCAAAGTCCTGAGAGGGACTTTTGAGGTCCTCTGGTCCAACCCCTTTATCTTACAAATGAGGCCTTTGAGACCTAGGGAGCTTAACTTGCTCAAAGTTAGAGGTTGATTGCCTTGAATTTGACCCATCTCTCTTTTATTGATGCTTTGAAAATTCTGTTTTATAGATAGTTTAAATCTGCCTATATGTGTACATGTTGTTTTGTCCAATTGAAAATAAGCTCCTTGAAATCAGGGGTTCTTTCATCTTTATCTCTTTAGCATCAGCACCTAGTGTGATACCTGATAGGTGCTAAATAAATACTTGTTGATTAAGGGATGGAGGCATAGTTGAAAGAGGGCTAGAGCAGTGCTCTAACCACATCTCATTAATTATTTTCTCTGGTACTTCCTGTCTAGGAAAACAATACCACATGGAGACCAGCACTCCAATGTCCTTACCGCCACTGGCCCATGATTCTAGTTAAGGATGGACCAACAGCAACACACGTTCTGTCAGGCCTTATGATCTGGTTTGGACATATTGCTTTCCTTGATAGAAAATGAATTCTGCGAGGTTTTGCTTAGCACAGTGTCTAGCACATAGTAGGGACTTAATAAATATTTCTTGATAGGTTGATAGGGCTGCCGCCTGTGGTGATACACCGAAAGGCTTTTGTGGTAAATTTCTGCTCTTCTGTGTCTTGGGTCATAAAGAACAAGGTAAACAATATTAGAGGAAATAATGGAAAAAGGAAGAGACTGACAGGTCTTGAGAATTTTGTTTTTTTCCTGACTCTTGAATGAATTCATATTTCTATTCCAGCAAGATGGTATGTCTTCGTTTAGCTCTCAGGTGTTTCCATCTCTGGGAAGATGGCTCTGAAGGCTACTCATTAGTTAATCTTAGACTTAATGGCCTTTTGGAGACAACTAGAGAAAACAATTCAATTCCATGACTTTGATTCATTTGGCAGAGAGTTAAGGAGCAGGAATCTCTCTCTACTTTTTATCAGCATACATAAATAAATAAGCTATGGTCCTTATTATCATGGAGTCCATAGTCTAGTATGGATGGAGAGAAGACATGTACTCAAAGAATGAAGGTATCAGTTCTCATGTAAGTTCATAGGTCAAAAAGGGTTAGAATTATTCAGAGGAATGGGAAGTCACTTTCAGGGAATGATCCCAAGCAAATCACATAGCTTCTTTGAACCATAGTTTCTTCATTTATAAAATGAGTTCAATAATATTTACATTACAAAAGGCATTACCTTTCTCACAGGGTTTATGGGATCATAGATTTTGGAGAGCAGGAAATAAACACCCAAAGAGATATAGTCCTTACTAGGTTTCACACAGTTAGCTAGTATCCAAGGCAGAATTTGAATCACGATCTTCCTGACTTGAAGGTCAATATTCTATCCACTTTATCATGAATGTTGTGTAAAAAGTGATTTATGAAACTTAAAGTTCTACACAAATGTGAGCTATCATCATCGTCATCATCATCACCATCATAGATTTAGAGATGGGAGGGAACTTGAGGATCATTTTGTCTTGCTTTCTCATTTTACAGTTGAGGAAACTGATACCCTTGGAACTTAGAAATGGTCTTTGAACTAGGCTGTGAAGGATGGAGGAAATTTATTCCTTCCTTTATCTTCATAGTTGGAAATCTATGGAGATGAAGGAAGGAATAAAATAGGGCACCAGCATAAGGTGTGTTTGGGGAGCAGCTAGTAGTCTATTTTTGGTTATTGGGGAGGGTATATGCATGGGAATAATTGGAGAAGCCTCAAAAATAGTATCTTTCTAGAAGAATGTGCACCTTTTTTTTTAGTAGGAGAATATTAAGAACCAGTCAATTTGAAATGACCAAGATACCATATTCCTCTTCTCTATTCATGTACCCAAGGTTCAAATTCCAAGGCTAAACCACAATAAGAACCAAGGACCCACTGATTCTTTTTGATATAGTGCTTCTCATTTGTTACCTAAACAACTCTGCAAAATAATGAACCAAGGCCTGGCAGGGAGGGCTGTGTAAGCAGAACAGGCTCCATGGGATCAGTGATTACTCACCCACATTGTAGTTCATTACAAGATGAAATGCTGGCCACTGCCCTCAGACTGTTTGCTAATTGAGACTGCCAATTCCCGTAGAAGGACCAGGGGCTCTGATCTTAATAGTGCCACAGACCTGAGAGGTCTTCTATTACTCCTTCAGACCTCAGTTGCTCCACCAGTAAAATGGAAAAAATAGTGTCTGATTCCTTCAATCTTCATTGAATTATGACAAAAAGTAATATGATGTAGTGGAAATTTCACTGTACTTGTAATCAGAAGATTTGGATTCAAGCCCTGGCTCCTCTGACCCTTGCTTATTTAGTTACTTCACTAAAGTCACTTGGCCTGCCCTGAGGCTCTTTTACATCTGTAAAATGAGGGAATGACATTTTTTCTATCTCCTCAGAAAATACTTTTACTAATTATCATTTGGAACTACCTCTGATAGCATATTATAATTCACTGTTTAAGCTTGAGTGACTTTGTTTCTCTGGGCCTCGGTTTACTTATCTGTAAAATGAGAGGATTAGGGACCTGATTTTTATTTCATTTTTCTTATCATAATTATTACAATCGCAAGGAGAATGAATGAAAAGTCATAAGCATTTACTACAGGTAGTCACTGTGCTCATCACTGAGAATAAAAATGCAATAAAGAAATTAGTGCCTGCCCTTAAGCAGCTTATATTATAATAGGAAACATAATACATTAGGAGGACATAGAAGGAGAAGGGGGCACATGAACATAGGTATAATTTAGAAATGATTGAGAATACATATGAAGTCATGGATCCAGTCAAGATAAGATATAATCTCACCATTTAGAGCACAAGATTTCAGGAATAGAGTCTAGGTTCTCATGGGAAGGAAATGGGGAAGATGGTTGGAGTGCAGGTAGCACAAGCTGAGGTAAATGGATGGCACAATGAATAGAATTTTGAGTTCTGGAGTCAAGAAGACCTGAGTTCAAAATCGACCTCAGACACTTAATCCCTTTGTCTCAATTTCTTTATCTTTAAAATTGGCACAATAATAGTATATACCTCCTAGGATTGGTTTAAGGATCAAATTAGCTAATATTTTTAAAGTGCTTACCACAATGTCCAGGATATAGAAAGTACTATATAAATGTTCTGAAAAAGATAAAGTGAATAAAGAGTATAACTCCTAATGGAAGAGATTCATTAGAGAGACAGAGAGACAGACAGAGAGACAGACAGAGAGAGAGAGAGAGAGAGAGAGAGAGAGAGAGAAACCCTTGATGACATGAACAGATGGAGGAATAAAATGAGGTGAAGGGAAGAAGGAAGCCAACTTCAAAGAACCAGGAAGGATTCATTATCTTCTTTCTGATGCTCCCCCTCCTCTCTCTCTTCTTCCTTGCCCTCCCCTCCCCTCCCCGCCCCAGTCCCAATGAATTGCATAGAGTATGTCTCACATTAGACACTTCAAGAGAAAGAATAGTGGTCTGGGAGACAGGTATAACTATGAGACCCTGTGCAGGTCCCTTCCCTCCTCTGATGCTCAGTTTATTCACCTGTAAAATGAGGGGGGTTCCATTAGATGACTTTTGATGTCCTTTGCATATCCAATGATTTATGAGATGATGAAAGGAATGGAATTCATAATAAAAATCCTACACATTCTTAATTTATTCATATTAAAATAGGGGGTTATCCTAGCTGGGGGTGAACCTGATTGAGGAAGATATCTAAAGAGAATATTATAGTAGTAGAGAGAAATTGGGGGTGGGGAAAAGAGATTGATGTTGAAAAGAAAAGAAAGCACCATAACAAGGAGAAATAGGGTAAAGATGTACATCAGTGCCTTTGAAAACTAAGTGAGAAGTTAACATTTGGATTTCATTTCCCATAATAAATTATTTTTGTTTTTTTCCTGGTTAGAAATATTAGAGAGTTAGATGAATCCATGTATGAGAGATCCACAATGAGGTAATTTGGAGAAATGAAATATTGAGGGGGGAGGTAATCCCCAACTTGAGGGTGGCAATGTTGCTTTTCCCAAAATTTGTCCAGAATACCAAAGTAAAGGATCACAGAGTTGGCCCTGTTAAAGTCAGTACTGTCAGTTTTAGCTTGGGGGGGATTTTTTCAAGCAGAGATGGAATGATCTCTTGTCTATAGATATGTTGTAGTCAGTTTCTTTCTTGGGCATGATGGGAGTGATTACTTGGCTTATGAATTTGTTTCTAGCTCTGAGACTAATTCTGTGTCTTTTAAATAATCTCATAAGAAAGAAGCAGTTTGAGGGAGGAGAAATAATGACATTCATCAAATCAGAGCATTTAAAAACTGAAAATGCCATCAGAAATTTCCTAGGTTTCCCAATCCTTTAACTTTGGAAAAGAAGAAATGGAAGCCCAAATTTAAAAAAAAAGACACTAATCCATAGTTATATAGGTATAGGTCATTAGAAACAAATTCCTTAAGGTCCAACTAAATGGCCACACTGTCTTTGAAAGTGGGAACCTCTTAGTGATTGCTTGCAATCAATGCCCAGGTGTATCTTGGTTATGACTCAAAGTTCTGGCCAGATTGGAGATTTGGAAGTTTCTACAATAATGAAATGGAAGAAATGGGCAATCATTACAATGAATGTGCCATCCTAAAGCAACCTAGGATAAAATGGTAATTTCTTTGTTGGTTCAAGATAGATAGGAATCAACATAATGGTCTGCCACGAACCCATTCAATCCTAAACCCTGAGTTGAATTAGAACCTAAAGACAAAGGAAAATGCCTTTAAGTACTCACTTACAGGTCACATCTGCATTTCCTCATGTAGCCCATAAGTGTCTGGGTGACCTATACTATACCCACGGGGCATATTTTAGATGATATGATGATTCAACCTGGAATAGGGGAAAGAGATTGGAAGAATTTGAGAAGAAATTAAAAACCCCAGAATATATGGAGGCTGTCTCTGTAACAGAGTCCAGCTCATCAAACTGTTCTTAATTCCGTTTTTTTATACATGTTATTTCTGGATACTGCCAACTGGATACACAATCTCCTTCTCTCTCTCTCTCTCTCTCTCTCTCTCTCTCTCTCTCTCTCTCTCTCTTTATTGCCTCATGGAACAGTTAGACCAATAGAATTGAAAAACAGCTAGAGTATTTGCCTCCCAGTGATGGGGGCTGGGAAGGGCAAACTCAGAGCACAGTTTGGAGTGATGGTTTTATGCTATAATTTTATTAAGGAAGGGGAGTGAGAGTTGAGGGGAGGGAGAGAAATCGGAGGTTTCATCTTCCACACTTGGAATCCTGGTAGGAGGGGTCACTACCCTTAGAAAAGCAAAGCAAAATGTCTTTAGGAGAATAAGAAAAAGCTTGAGGTGAGCAATGGACCAGGATATCAAAAGCCAAACCAGCTGATGTAAGGATGAGGTGGGAGTGGCTTATAGCCAGCACTAAATCTAAAGGACAGTGACAGTGGGATGAGGTGAAAATCTATCTTCCCATAATATTAAATGTCCAAAAAGGTGGACCTTATCAGGGGAAAAGACAAAAGAAGAAATATATGGAAAGTCAAAATTTTATATATATATATATATGCATATATAGCATATATATATATATATATATGTTTGCATACATACAAGCATATACTTACTCGTGATGGGGAGTGAAGTTGAGAATAAATATGTGAGTTTTCCAAAAATTATGGAGATGCAGGATGGGGGATGGATGATGCTGGACTTTGAGAAGAGAGGAACCAGAAGAACAATAGGGTAGTCTGAGATTGAAATGTGTAGGACATCTGTGGTGAAGATCTGCTTTAGAAATAGGATGGAGGCAATAAAAGAATCAACTAGAAGGGTAAAATATGGATCTGTGATGATTAAGGGAAGAGAACATGTACACCTTTCTGAGGGGTATTAGGATTTGAGCCAGAAAAAAAAAAATGAACAAGGGAACAACTAAGACAACTAGCATTCAAAGTAATCATGCTGTTTTGAACCTTGAAATATAAAGGAAGCTAGAAAACTGATATGAATGAATGACGTGCACTAAGAATGTCAACATAAGAATAGAACTTGAGTGGATTTTAAATGTTTTTAAGATGCTTCCTCATAAACCTCCTGAGAAAAAGCTGGTAGAAGTGGTTGAGTGTATCTGGTGTCAAACATGGAGGTCCATGAACAGATATTTCTTTGGATATCTTCATACTAGGGATATCTACTTGCTGCAGCTACTTACATCTGGGTCAAGTAGGGGACCTGGACAGGTGGCTCAGGGCTAGATGTCAAAGGAGAAAGCTGTCAAGGAACAATGGAACCAGAGCAATGTCTGCTAGGTGCTTGGGCTACTCTGATGGGAAAATGGTTGCTAAAGTCAGGGTAAAATCTCTTGGATTAAATAGGAAGCATCTCTATTTCTGGCAAACAAAAGCCAAATATCCTGGCAAATGAAAGTCAAAAAACAGATCTCACCATGATATTACTCTAGCATTTAAATAACCTGTGAAATTGCTTTCATTGTCAATAATCTGATTTGCACACATGGAAGACAAGTTAGATGTTTTCGAATTGCCTGAAATACGTCAATATGTAACAAGAAGATAAGGAAGTGAATTAAGTTCAGCCCTGATGTTGGTGTTTTACTACATCTTTCAATTTCCTGGTTAGATTTCTAAATAGTTTTATACTGAACCAGAAATTGCTGCCTAATGCTAATTTGCAAATGATACAATCAGTGCTGAGGTAAATGATGTACGGAATTGATACAGGAATAAATTGGAACTTGCCCCCTTTAAATTGCAAAATCGGCAAGAGTTTGGCATAAGCAGCAGGGGGTCCCCATGAAGAATAATTCTGTTCCATCCACTGACATTCTATTGGGATTTCCTGTCTGCTACTGCCTTCCCTATCTGCTGCCCTAGCTGTGGCATTAGGCCATCTGACTGTCCTGAAAATTGCCCACCTATAAAGATGGCTGATTAAAACAATCAAATCACTTACTCCATATAAATAAATATTGGACCCTGATATATTGATCCAGATTAAAAGTGCATCTCCTTTATTCAGTACATTTATATTCAGAATGGACAAGGGTATTGGTCATACTCTCTGGGACCTGTATTTAAAAAAAATGAACTAGTTACAATAAAAGTCTTACTCTTAATAATATTTTCAGTGTATTGTAAAGTCCAGGATTACTACTGGACAAAATTGATCTCTAGGTCTAGTCAGACCTCAGTGTTTCAAATCCTTCCCAAACTATTAGGTAATGCCTGCACCTCTGCTTTCCTTTTAGCTAAATACTCTGATTCTTGCAAGGAAGAGTCAATTAAACAGCTAGTATTCTTCCCACTTTAGGTTTTACCTTTCTTTTAAGACACAATTCCATTCTCATTTAATTCAAAAAGTTTTCCCTGATCACTTCAGTTTGTAGTGTTCTAATGTTTGTATCCAAGTTTCTTTTTTTTCAGCCACCGAATATAGGAATTTCAAATGGTATTTCTTTTTCTTTTTGATTTTTTTGCAAGCAATGGAGTTAAGTGATGTGCCCAGGGTCACACAACTAAGTATTAAGTGTCTGAGGTGGAATTTGAACTTGGGTTCTACTGACTCAGGGGCCAATGCTTTATCAGTGTGCCACCTAGCTGCTCCTTCAGTTAGCATTTCAATCTAGTGTTTGTTATCAAACTTTTCATATTTATGCCTTGTACTCTTTGAGGGTATGGAATCTGAATCTTCTTTTTCTCTATTACCTATAAGGCTGAGTGATAGAATTTCAACAAGTAATTATTTATTTGCTAGTTATTTATACCCTAGAATTTGTTGAGGTTATCTTTGGTTATAGGATGGAGTCAGAACATGTAGGTCTTGACTTTGAGAGAAGAGAAAAGAAGGAAAGAGAGGAAGAAAACATTCATAAAGCATTTACTGTATGAACTTACACAGTGCTTTTAGGCACTGTCCTAAGTTCAGAGAAACAAAAATAAAATAGGTAGTCTCTCTGTCTTCAAGGAGGTTTCATTCTAATGGAAAATAACATGCTAAAGGGAGATGAAAAAGGGTATGGGAAAAGGCCAGAAACAGGACTGAGAGAAGAAGGATGGAAGAGGAGAAAGAAGGACATCCCTTGAAGTTCATGAAGGAGGGTCACTTGGCTGAAGTTAAGCCTGAATGACCTTACAAAACTGGAGCTTCAGCAGTCAGATTTTTCATGATTCTCCATCAGTGACTGCTTCTTTTGATATCAGTTAACACATATCTACATATGGTTCTGAATATTTGCCAACTGAACCATCATTTAGTATTTGCCAGAATGAACTGCTGTCCTCTCAACAGTACCTTTGAACTGACTTTACCTCTATTCCCTTGCAGACATACCCTTATGGACTCTTTTCTCAGGGTTCAGGAATAATTATAATAATGACAATAAATGTATATATGATTTATGATTAGGTAACCTTCTTCTTCCCTCCATCCCTTGAACACAGGATGTTTGAGACTACTTCTAAGTTTCTTCCCCTCTTTAGATGTCACTCCATATAAAAATGAGACTATTGAACTAAATGGTATCTGAGGTTAGAGTACGTATTATATGAGTTGGACCATTCTAGCTGGTCAGAAAGTGAAAAATTTAGTCAAACTCATTAATGAAGAGCATGCAGAAAAAAATCCCCAGGTTTTTGACTGAATTCAATTGTCTCTTTTAAACTGGATTCAGTCTTGTGTGTTAGTTGCTGACAGTCATTTTAATATATTGACATATTATTTCTAAAATAAAGTCATTCAACACAGCCTGTCAGGAAGTTCTTTCTTGGAGGAAAAATGGAAAAATAGCACGGCAGTATTTTGGGAATCCTATTGATATTCAGGCCAGCAAGCTCACCCATCACCAAGAGCTAAATAATAATAATTCTTCATAAATCATCTATCCTTCCACTAGCCTTTTCCTTGCCTGAGGAATGTCACCTAAGTTTTGGTTGGCAAGTGTTTATTGAGCATCTGTAATATATGTCCAGTGCCCCATGTCTTCATTTTAACCATTTGCATCTGTATTAACCAGCTTGGGCCCTGACCCAAAAATTATAAGACCTGGGGTTGGCAACTCACTCCTTCTGTGAATGTAGGTAACAACTTGAAGTCATGTCCTCCTTTGTAAAATGGGGACAATATCTACTTTATTTAATTCATAGAACTGTGGTGAAGATAAAATGAGATCATTATGAGAAAATCTTTGTTAAGCTATAAAGAACCACAGAGTTTCAGAATTTTATAATTCTGTATAGTGACTGTGTAGTGTGGAAGATAAAGTGTTGGGTTTTATTTTTGTTGTTTGTCCTTCATTCTGGAAGAGTACCAATAACATCAGAAGGATGGTGTTTGGACAAGTAAAATGAATTTCAGTGAGAAACCTGAGCAAAGTCACCAAGCTCATTCTCTCCTCCAGTCATAGGAGTCCTAGTGGAATGTCAAAGGTCAGGATGACTGGGGATAACACAGATACAGTGAGAGACCTTAGCCTTTTTAAACAAAGGTCTTTCCCAGGTCCTAGTTTGTCTGAGACAAGGCACATTCAGCTGTTAAAGCTTAAGTAAGAACTGGGGTAAACAACTGACTAATTTGCCTTCAGAAAAAATCAGTCTGACTCCTAGCCCAAGTCTCCGTTGTTGATTGTTTTAGGTTTTGCTGCCTCAGAGTGAGTTAAATAGCATTGTTGTTTCTGTTCTGACCAGAAACTAAGTATTATTGCCTTCTAGATTGAAAGTGTTGGTTGGGGAGTCAAGAAGACTTGGATTCAGGGGCACAGTGGATAGAGCACCAGCTCTGGAGTCAGGAGAACCTGAGTTCAAATCCAATCTCAGACACTTAATAATTACCTAGCTGTGTGACCTTGGGCAAGTCAGGTAGCCCCATTGCCTGGCCAAAAAAAAAAAGACTTGGATTCAAGCTCTCTCTCTGAGATTGGACACCTAAGTGACTCCTGTAAGATACTATGCACAATTTGGTGCTCTGTGCCTCAGGCAAGTCTGTAGGATTTATCTACTAAGTCCTTTGCAATTAAATTGATAAGGGGAATTCCTTACATTGAGGAATTTGTTGAAGTTTAGTAGTTTTCTGTAGTGTCAGTCTCCTCCTGACATCTTTTGAGCTTTTCTTGGCAAAGATACTGGAGTGGTTTACCATTTCCTTCTCCAGTCATTTTACAGATGAGAAAAGTGAGACCAAGTTAAGTGACCTGAGCAGGGTCACATAGCTAGTAAGTATCTGAGACTGGATCTGAACTCAGGTGTTCCTGAGTCCAGGCCCTGTACTTTATTCACTGTACCACCTAAGTGGTCCTGAGTGAAATATGATTATGGGTCATGGACAGTAGATCTAAAGTGCAATGCTAATAACTGATCAAAGTTGATTGCTGCCTAAAGCAGACACTGTATTTCTAAGAGATGAGTCTTTTAATCAAACAATCAACAAATATTTATCAAGTGCCTATTATGTGGCTAGGCCCTAGGGATAAAAAGACATATGAAACAATCCTGATTTATAATAAACTTACATTTTAAAGGAGAAGAAGGAGGGACAGGAAGAAAGGTAGGAAGGAAGGAAGGAGGCAGGGATGAAGGAAGGAGGGAGGGAGGGAGGAAGAAATTTAAGGAAGAAAATTTTTTAAGTATACTCATTACCTTGAAAAGTTTGAACTTCAGTAATGAGACTCTAGCATCAGAGTATTCCTTCAAATCCAAAGTACTTACTATCAGCTCAAGGCCATAAAAAGGTACTGCTTAAGGGGGGGGGGGTCACTAGTGCCCGTCAGGCTACAAAGCACCAGCATAAGGTAGTTTCCCTAATAAAACTAATCAACAGAGGAGCCACCACTGGAGCTCATAATCCAAACACTAAATTCATTAAGCAGTAAAAGCTAAATCAGAAAGGTACGTTTTTGAGAGAGATTTAAAAACCGTGACCAATTGAGTGCCACGGACTATGGTGGGAGACAGATCCAGAGATTCTATGCATGTTGTGGAGGGAGGGCACTGGCTTGACCCCTAAAGAGGCAGAGGGGGATGTGAAGTAGTCCACTAAATGCATTTGTTTCCTACCTGACAAAATCTGGCCTTGTAGGCAGGGCCAAAGGTCAAAGAGGTTCCAAAGGCAAACCCCTGCAATGTTTGATAAGTAGTGGGTCAATTAAAAAAAATCAATAGAATTTTTACTAGTGAACTGAGCATCAACCTCAAAAATATTGCAAAGGTGCTTCTCAGTTATTGATATATGATTGACAGAAAATGTATTGATACATGGTAGATGCTTAACCTTATCCATTGGTCTTTTAGAGACACTCTGGAAAGATAGAACACTGAAAGGGGTGGGGAATATCTCCCCATATCAGTAGTCGATATGATAGACTGCTTCTCCAACTGACATTTTCATTAGCAGTAAATTTATATTCCTATTTCAGTCTGTAATAATGACCATTCATAGCCATAGCATGGTGGTTGCTAATGGACAGGAATTGAAAAAAAATTCTTTAATTAATGCAGAATTGAAACATTTTCTCTCCTCCTTTGGAGCAGCCCAATGTTTCACAGCAGTTCTTGGCACTGAAGTGCAGGTTTAATAATTATACACAATTTTTAGTGATTAAAAGATTGTAAAATAATCTCAAAATTATTTATCTTATAAATGAGTAAAGAGTGAGTAAGATGGAAATCATAAGCTCTGTGGTTCATAGTCAATCTTGCTAAAAAGCCACTAATAACCTGTTCCCAGTCATCAGCTGTCAGGCAATAGACTGATTTCCTGGGTCATTGTTTCTTCATTGTCTTTGTTTTCCTCCCTGGGAAAGTCTTTCTCGATTCAAGGATTTAGTACTGCTGCTAAGATAGTCACTGATTATTCCTATCTTCTATCTCCTATCTCTTCAGTTTGCTACATGTAGGAACTTCTTTATTTTGACAACTCCTTTTATGTTGTTTGATGATTCAACCAAATTTAAGGACTGTGGGTCCATGTGGTCAGAAGATGAACATGTCACTTGTCTTTCAGCTGGATTGGATGCTTCTTTTGTGAACTTCAGAATCCTTGTCTGTAAAGAGGATTCTGTTCTGTTCAGCATTGTATATTTTGGAGAGACTGATTAAGGTCCAAATGGTGACTGTTAGAATAGCTTAGAATTGTGTAAGTTATGAATAGCTCACCTAAAAGAATAGGTGAATACCTGATTCATAGAGCCATCTTTAGTATTCCTATAAACACTTGATTGTATAAACAATCCTCTCAATGTGAGAAAGCTTTGGTGCATCAAATGCAACAATAAAGGCAGAACTATTTGGCAGATTCATGACCCTCTTCTTCTTCACCCTCCTTCACCTTAATAAAATAGTCTATGTGGGTGAAATATATCCACAAAGCCTTCCGTTTGCTTAGCAATATCCTTGACATATTCCAAAGGAATCTCATGCTGTATAAGATCAGATATTTTGCCAAGGTCAGACAAGCCTCTTTGCCAAGCAATTCCCCTTACTGCTCCCCCCGCCCCCGCCAAGTCATGACAAATCATAAAAGGTTAAAAAAAATCCTTAAAGTGGACATCTGTAAATGGGAAATGAGGGAAAAAACCACTTCATTTCACCAAATGGAATGCCTGAAAAGTCCAAAGGAAAAAGAAGCAAAGTTCAGGGACAGAATCCTTAATTGGAAATAAAATAGCAAAAATGTCTAATTACAATCTTGTCATTTTTATTTATCTATGTAATACCATTTGTCAACATGTAACAGCCTGGTCTCATTTTGCCACCTGGTATCAAACTTGTTGATGAGATGATCTGGATTAAAATCTCACCTCAAATACTTATTAGTTGTCTGAGTCTGTCAAGTTATTAAGTTTCTCTGTGTCTTAGTTTACTCATCTGTGAAATGGAGAGAAGTCCCTTATTGGTTTCTAAGGTCCTTTCTAGCTCCAAATCCTCTGAAATTATGAACTTGAAATGGGAGATTAAGGGCAATAGCATCCCACACTTAAGAGAGTGCAAAAAATGTGTCCAGAGGGGGTATCAATGAATGAAAGTGGAACTGAGGGCATGAAAATGTGTGCCCAGCTTTATCTCTATCCAAAGGAAGCACACTATCTCTCTACTGTGCAAATCTTGAATGGATGGGATTGATTGATCACAAGGCCCACCTTGGGAGAGTTTGACATAATACTAGCCATGAACTTTGCTATTGCTACTCCAAGTTAAGGCTCTGCTTTCACAAACTGTGTGGAATGTAATCCTGGGTTGAAAAAAATAATTTAAGAAATGATATCTTGCACTTTTTTTCAAGAACTAACAAGGTTGAGATCATAAACTGTGTTTTGTAAGACCTATTCCCAGTCATCAACTTTTGAGCAGTAGGCTGATACCTGGGTCAGTGTTTTTTCATTGCCTTTGTATTTCTCCCTAGGAAAATATTTCTCTACTTTGAGGGTCTAGTGTTGCTGCTAAGATAGTAACTGATTGGGGGCAGCTAGGTGGTGCAGTGGATAAGAGCACTGGAGTACCTGAGTTCAAATCCGGCCTCAGACACTTAATAGTTAACTAGCTGTGTGGCCTTGGGTAAGCCACTTAACCCCATTGCCTAGCAAAAACTAAAAAAAAAAAAGATAGTAACTGATTTTTTTAAAACACAAATTGTCTCAGTTTTCTCAACATTATTGCACCATCTGCAGGGCAGGGATTTTTATCTCCTTTTGACAACTGTAGAAACTAAGGTGTAGTCAATCAAAGAAATTTCTCTAAGGTCATCACTCTGTGAACTAATGGGAGAAGGATCTTCAATCCTGTAGCAAGAGGCTTAGTTCTAACTTGCTTAATAGAATTGCCATGTGGACTGATGAAAAGAAAGATTTTGCTAAAATATAAGGTGTTAAATAGATGCCAAGAAATATTAACACCTAATTAACAAATTCATGCAACAAACAGCTAATAATAATAATAATAATAATAATAACAATAATAATAATAACTAGTCTCTATATAGTATTTTGAGGGTTGTGCTGTACTTTATATTTATTATTTCACTTGAGCCAGCTGTTGAAGGCAACACCATCCTTCCAGTATCACTTGTATACCACCTAGGTATCAGTCTTAGCTCCTCGTTGGACACTCACTCACTCCATATATCCAATTAGTTTTATAATTTTGTTGCTTCTACCTCTAGAACATCTCTCTTATCCATCCTTTTCTCTGCTTACAGAACCACCACCCTAGTTCAGTCCCTTGTTTGGACCATTGTAATGGCCTCATATTTCGTTTTCTTCCTTTAAATCTATCCCCACACCCATTCTTATTCCACAAAGTCACCAAAGTATCTTCTCTAAGTCAAAATCCTGACTGTATCACTTCTTTATTCAGTAAAGTCCCTTTAGCAACCAAATCAATGAATTGCTGGAAGTGGTTCAGGGGTTAAAGTGCTGGATTTGGAATTTGAAACACTCAAGTTAAAATCCTTTTTCAGACACTTACTAGTTGGGTGATCCTGGGAAAGTCATTTAACCTCCATCTGCCTCAATTTCCTCATCTGTACAATGGGAATAATAATAGCACCCACCTCCCAGAATTATTGTGAAGATCAAATAAGAAAATATTTGTAAAGTAGTTTGCTAACCTTAAAGTATGATGAAAGTGCTAACCATTATTAGTGGGAAGCATCTATTAAGCTATTAGTAGCATGATGTGCTTTTTAAGAGCTTATTGTGTCAAACTGAAGATATTTAACCAATAAGAAAGGAAAATACTTCTAGGAAAAGTGGCAGACCTTTGTCTGGCATTTCAGGTTCTTCACAATCTATGCCCTCCTGCACTTATTCCTCTCCTTGTACTCACTCCAGTTCCATTGACCTTCTTGCTGCTCTGGACTTTCTATCTCCTATTTTAGAACCATTTCACTTGGCCCCAATCCCTAAAAAACTTACTCCTCTGGAATTCCTGCTTTTGTTCAAATTCAACTCTTGCTTCTCTTTCTATATGAAACCTTGCTTGATTACTATCCTGACCCCAATAGTCTCCCAAAGCATCTTCTTAAATAATTTTCAATATATCCTGAATATACTTAGATATGAACATGTCAGCTTTAAAATGTAAGGTCCTAACTATGGAATCTGAATGCAGATCAAAGCATACTGTTTTAACTTTTTAATTGTTTTTCTTTCTCACAGTTTTCTCTTTTGTTTTGATTCTTCATTCACAACATGATTAATATATTTAACATGACTGTGCATATATAACCCATATCAGATTGCTTATTCTCTTGGAAAGGGGAAAATGAAGAGAAAAAGGGTGAAAAGTTTGTAACTCAAAATTTTACACAAATGAACATTGAAAACTATTCTCACAAGTAATTGAAAATAAAATGGCACTTTTTTGCCTTTGTCTTTATAACCCCAGACATCGACATAATGCTTGGGAAAATAATAAATACTTACTGATTGATTTTTTCTGAGTCTCATGATATTTTATAGAGTAGGAAACTGACATGTAGAGAGAGTAAGTGAAGAGTCCACAGTTGACCATATCTATCATATCTATCTGGGACTTGCTTATATTAGTAAGTGTCAGATGGGTCATTGGATCTATCATATTGCTCATAACTTTATATCACATTAAGATCTGGAATATGGGTTAGTGTGAGACACCTTCAATATATTTTATCTCTTTGAGGAAAAAAAAAAGAAGTTGAGCAAAGTATTTGATTCATCTTTGCCAAAATTATAGCAAAGTAGAGAATCAATGGATGAAGATTTGAGTCTTTTTTGTATAAATATGGATACTGAAACCATTCTTACACTAAACTTGGACTAGAGAGGAGTTTCATTTATAAAGTTGTAAGAATTTATATTTGATTACATAAATATTATGCTGAATTTTTTTGGTGCAAGTGAAAGCTACATACACAATCTTGTATGGGATGTTTTTTTGAGGAGTCTATTTTGTATTTTGGCAGCAGTTTTCATACCCTTCTCTAACCCCTCTCCCAGGCACACCTTATCAGATGTGCAGGTATCTCGATTTAAGAAAGCAGTGTATAATCAGGTTCAAATTACAATTGTTTGGGACTCCAAAAATTACATTGCTACAATGACTATCCAACTTTAGAACTGGTCTTTAGTGGTTGAATTAGTGCCTGATTAAGGTATTTTAGTTGTAGGGATGATGAGGACATTGAAGGAATTTTATGCCATTGCTGTGGACATTTTGGAAGGATATAAAGTACTGAGCAAACAATTCAAGAAGAAAGATAATTCTGATGCTACATTTTTTATAAGCTTCTTGTGTCTTTGGGGCATTCCCAGATTTCCAAAGAGATAACTAATGGGAATGGGACTTAGAAACCGATTTCCAAACCACCCCATGGCTTATCAGGTGAGTGAGTTTAAAAGCTTTATATTGAGAGCAGCATGGATTAAAGATGATATAAAGGGATTTCTGAGGGGGAAAAACTCCCTCTTAGTAGCAAATGACCCAATGCCAATGCTCTTCTCTTTGTACAGTTAGCAATATAGGAACTGGTTTGATCTATGAGACAGGTTGTTACTCAAGCATTACTATGCATATCAATTCAGCTAGTGGGGGGAATATTATGACATTTTATGCTATTCTAGGGGTGAAGGGATTATGACTAATTACCTAGAGAGAGTTTGAAAGTAGGAGTAAGGATCAGAGAATATGCCCACTTTGCCTCCAGACCGTTTGTGTGTGTGTGTGTGTGTGTGTGTGTGTGTGTGTGTGTGTGTGTATGTGGATGTATATTAGGAGATATGAAGAAATAGCCAGTCTTGAAGAGAGTGCTAAGAATTAGGAGTTCTTAAGGAGAAAGCTAGATTCCTTAGAGCATCAGGAGGTAGAAGGAATATGAAAGGAATAGACCTAGAATGTATGGAGTTTGTTTACAATAGAAGCTTCGAGAAGGCACAGTGGAATGGAAAGCAAAGAAGGATAGAACTAGGGAGGCATAGGGCTGAATTGCATGGGATTGCCATCCCTCATCCTTTCCTAGGGCTGTTTCTCCCTAACCCATGCTGGGGCATAGGAATGCAAAAGATTATGAAGCTCAGGGAGAGCAATATCTTTGCCACAGAAAAGAGGGAAAAAAATTTCTTCCTCAAACATCAGCATTAGTGATACAGTATAGACCATGGCTCTATTCCAAGGCATTGGCACTGAATCTCATTTTCCCCATACCTCACCCATAATGGTGATATGGAAAGAACCCTGAAAACTTAGGTGTCATTTGAGGTTACCTAGGACAAGAATGTGGGCAGGTTTTTAAGTACTTTCTTAATTGTCTCACACTGCACCAGTTTAGGCTTTGGTAAGTCCACTTTTGTGGACTTTTGTGTTATGAAATAGTTACTTACAAATTGTGCAGTGGATAGACTACTAGACATGGAGTCTAGGTATAATCCAGTCTCAGACAATTAATAGCTGTGGAACCTTAAGCAAGTCATAAACTCAACCTCACTTTTTTAATCTGAAAAATGGACAGCAATCTCATAAAACTATTTCAAGAATAAAATTAAATAATATTTGCAAAACACTTTAGGTATTATGTAAATACTACTTTATGGTGATGCCTATAATAATGAAGTGAAATTAGAGGGCTTAATAGAAGTTTTATAAAAGAAGAGATATGGTCATCAGAAACCCACTGCTTTTGTCAGTAGAGGATTCACTTATTCTATATTTAAGTTATTCTATATTTAAGGTTGTGTTTTGTTTTTTCTTTTTTTTACTTCAAAATGAGATATAACTGGTAACTTCTGAGAAATATATTTAAAAATCAATTCTAAATATGGAATGGTCAGCAAAACTGACTTTATATTTTGAGCAGCACTAAGTTGGTGGCTGCCAGAGAGTGATGGGAAGTGCTGCTAGGCAACTGTGGTTAAGCTACAGTACCAACCAGAAAAGACCAATGTGGATTGAGCTGCTAATGAGAGAGATGCTAGTCATGGAAAGAAGCAAGAAGTTTAAACTTGTGCTGCACCATGCTCAAGTAAATCCACATTAGAGTATCTTAATCCCATTGCTATTAAACATGTTACATAACTATGACATTTCTAGTCAAGGACTTGAATTCAATCAATCAATTATTAGTTTAATTAATAAGCATTTTAAAGTACTACTTATATGCCAGTAGATACAGCACAGTAATAGAAGACCACCACAGGCTTTAACTAAGATAATCACTGATTTGGGGACAAAAATCATGTTTTCATTTTGATCTGTTACTTTAGTGTCATCACAAGATGGAAGTAATGGAGATATTTCACAGCTAGACTATCAGTTGTCTGAGAGATTGGTTGAAGTTGGCCAATTGTCTATCAATAACTTTTCAGAAGAGTTCAAAGAGGTACAAGATAGATTATGTTGTTTGTTTCACTGTTATAATTCTAGGTTGTGGAGAGAATTCTGTAACAAAATCTATATATGCAGGGAAAGCATGAATGGTCTATCTCTTAGGGTACAACATAGCCCTGGAGAATTATGAGCAATGCACAAAGACCATATATCATAACCACCTTTTGTCCATTGGGGAATTCATGTAACTCTTGCAACTAGGGAGACAGGAAAGGTGGAGTGAGAGATTAAGTTTTTAGAAGGGACTATCCATCAACTGTAGCAGATAACCACCAGATGATGGTTGATATGGGAACTATATGGCAATTCCTTGTTAATTAGAGAAATCAAACATAACTACCATGACCTAACAGAGACCTCTGCCTAGAAAGAAGAGGAAGGCTGAATCTAAAGGTCACCCCCTGCTTTTTATGGGCCCTGCAAAGAAATTGTGTCTACCTGAAGAGACTGACTGATTTGATAGGGTCTAGAGACAATAACCGTCAGTTTGGATCATCATCAGAGGCTGGATTGGCCAGTGGGTCTTGGGATATTGAGGATAAAGAACGGACAAGAAGTCATGCAGGATTAACTTGTCAATGATGATATATGCTCTATGAATAATGAGTGATTTATGTCACTGGATTCTATGTGTCAGTGAAATTTGTATAATATCTCTTCTATTTTATATATTGTATTGACCTCTATGCTGAGTTTTGGAGGTAGGGAGTGTGGTTGAAGAAAAGGTTTTGAAGTAGGCCTGGAGGGGGTCAAGTTTGTGCTGTGTTGTGTGTTGTGTGTGTGTGTGTATGTGTGTGTGTGTGCGTGTGTTTGCTCTTCCTCAAAGAAGACATCTCTCAGTTTTGGGAATTTTCTTTAGCTAAAACCCAGAGTGCCCTCCCTCTCCATCTCTGCCTGTTGGTTTCCCTGGCTTCCTTTAAGTCCCAACTAAGATTTCATCTTCTATGGGAAGACTTTCCTAATTCTTATTTATTCTAGTGCCTTCTTTTGTTCATTATAGTCTATATTCCTGCATATAGCTTGCTTATATGTATATGTATTTCTTGTTGTTTGTCTAATAAATAGTGAGCTCCTTTAGGGCCAGGTTGTTTTTTTTTTTTTTTTTTGCCTCTTTTTGTATCCCAGTGCTTAGCACAGTGACGCCATATAGTAATACATTATTCTTTTGACTGACTGATTTGGGGTCTTTGGAGTTTGTGGTATTCCATGAATAATAGTAATATAAGATGAATTTATGTTTGTGTATATGTGTGTGTGTGTGTGTGTGTGTGTGTGTGTGTGTGTGTGTGTATGTGTGTGTGATGGAAAAAGTTTGCTAAATAAAGCCTGACCTATTTTCTTCTTCCTATTTAATATTGGAATCAGCTAAGGCTTGTATAAGATGGATAAACTGATGGATTAATTCAAAAGATTGCTCATGCAACTGTTTTTCATATATTCCTCTTAGGAAATGAATAAAGGGAAGAAGAACATAAATTAAATCTCTAGGCAAGGCCAAAGAGCACTGAATTTGTTGTCAAAAAATTGAGTTAAAATCTTGGCTCTGATACTTGGAATTGTACAAATTTAGGAAAATCACTTCTCATCTCTGAGTCTTACTTTCCTCTTCTGCAAAATTAAAATCATTGGGACTATGGAATTTATAAATTGATTTTCCTCTCTAAATCCTAGAGAGGCAGCATGACATAGTAAAGAGTGAGTCTAGAGAGGCAGCATGACATAGTAAAGAGTGAGTCTATCTTCCTGGTTCCACATCCTACTTGTGACATATAATGGCTCGGTGACTCCACAAATCACTTAAGCTCTCACTGTTGTAGGCAGCTCTCTAATACTAGGTTACAGAGAAGATGTCAGTTTGCATTGATGGAGGGAATTTCCTCATCCAGGAACTCCTATTCTAATGAAATTACAAGTCTACTCCCTATCCTTATCCCTTCAAATTCATGATCCTATGATCCATTTTCAGGGGTCCAGAAAAATTTTCAAATGCCACAAAGACTTGAACTTCTGGGAAAGAGGAAGATGTGTAAGTTGTGATTCTCTGAAGTATATAGGTAATATAAGACTCAAAGAGTAGAAAAATGTAAGTACAAAGTTAGTCAGCATCCAATCAAGGGTCTTCATAATGGTGCAGTGGATGGAGATCTGGGTCCAGAGTCAGGAAGCTGAGTTCAAATTCCTCCCCAGAAACTTAGTTGTGTGACCCTGGGCAATGCAGTAACCTCTGTCTCCCTCATTTTACTCAACAGTAAAACAAGTCTAAAAATATCACTTACACCCCAGGGATGTTGTGAAGATAATGAGATGATATCTGCAGAGTGCTTAGCACAGTACCTGGCCTAGAATAGATACTTAATAAATACATGTTTCCTTCTGAATCCTCAACTAGAATTCTTGCCACAATTCTGATAGCATTCACTTACACAGTGAGTGGCAGAGGAGGCAAATCTCTTTCTATAATATATGATATAATATAATCTCTATAATTACTCTGAGGATCAGGGCCTTATTTTCCAGGGATCAAAATCCAGTTATTCCAGACTTTTCTAAACAAAGAGTGAATATTCAATGGAAATAGCAAGAGGTAATAAAAATAACACTTGACTAAGCATTGGCTTCTAGTTTGGGCTTTGCTACTTAGATTATGTGTTATATTAGGTCATTTAGCTTTCTCTGGACCCCAGAGATCACATTGTTCAAATTCCTCATCTATTTATGAGTTACCTGAATCTCAGAGAGATGAAGAGAAGTCTTTTGGCCCTAGTAGAGACAGTGGTACTAAGTATGGAATATCTCCTTTACCATTCAGGAGAAACTTTCTAAATTCCTGCAACTAGAGGATTGAATTAGGTCAGAGGTCTTGAGTTCAAGTCACTGACTGAGATTTACTCCCTGCTTGACCTTAGGACAGGCAATTAAATCCTCTTGGATTGTTTCTTTTACTGAAAAAGGAGGGGTTGGACTTGAAGATATTGAAGCTTTCTTGTGAATCTAAATCTATGATTCCATGAACTTTTTCAAACCTAGAAAAATTGGTTCTGTAATTAGATTGTAAACTCCAAGAGGTAAGATCTTAGTTGATCCCCCTCTCAAAGAGAGAGTTTACTGGTCATAGAATGCAGATTTCTGTTTAAATATTCTTCTTAGTGTTAAGTAATGATTTAAGAAATTTGGGGTGTGCAATTTCATTACAGGTGGTTGTTATTTAGGACTTGTTTGGATTCTAATAAACCGAGCCCTTCCCCTCCTCCCTCCTGCCTACCATCCTCTGCCCGTCTGGTTCATAAAATCCAAACACATTGTCCTGCATAAGTAATAATGAAGAAATCGACAAGAAAAGATTCTTAAAACTTGCTAATCAGTTTAATAATGGTGGTATCTCTGGCGCATTATACAGAGACAAATTAAAAGGGCAATGAGAGCTTCCAGAAATCATCTGTTCATGTTCACAAAGTGAATATTAATGAAAAACAAAATTGAGTTCCTCTTGTGGCTGATTTTCATCAAATTGTACAGGTATTAAAAAATAGCTATAGAAATCCTATCCATTAGTAGTTAATTCAAAATAACTTTGGCCTCTGCTCCATTTCTGACTAATACCTCTCCTCTCTGCAGAAGCAACCTGTCTCTTAGGGTCCTGCCATGCCACAAGGACCAGCGATTGGGCTAATTTAGTTCTCTTTATGCACTAAATTCTAGAAGGGAGAAATGGGCATTAAGTTAATGAAATGTGCTGATTGAAGGAGGGGAGAATAGAGAACATCAGGGAGTAAGCTGAATTTGCTTTCTTCATCCAGAAACTTGAGTTTAAATCTCCCAAGGGACAGAATAGGCTCTACTTCTATCTGTCGACTCCAAAACAGAACATTTAAGTATTTTTTAGCAGCCCCCTGATAGGGAGGGGGTTATAGAATCACTGTCATAGATTTTGAGCTGGAATGGACTTTAGAAACCATCAAGTCTAACTTCCTCAATATCCAGATGAGTAAAATGGGGTTTGAGAAAATCAAGTCACTTGCTATGAAATGTCTGAAGTGGAATTTGAACTCAAGTCTTTCTGACTCAGGTCTAGGGCTTTTTTCAGTAGAATGTATTGCTTCATATAGAATTTTACCTCTTGGTATCTTTTGTTTCAAATACAGAAAATGTTTGACCTTGCACAAGTCACTTAATTTTCCAAGGCTTCATATTCCCCATATTTTCTAGCTCTAAATCTAAATCTATAAATATCACTGTTAGCCAATACCAGAGTTCCTGGAGCATCAATGCATGTGTCATCCCATTTATATAGCACTTTCAAAGTTACAAAGCACTTGTTTCATTCCTGTTGACTTTTTTCATAAGATAGTTCAATTGTTCTTACCCTCATTTTACTGATGTGTAAACAGAAAGTTCATTTGGTGGAATGCAAATTCATTCCAGTTCTTGGAGCAATTGCCACTGGTCAACACACATCTCTTTCCCCCCCCCCTAAATTGAAGATAATAGTCTTTGGTCTTTGTTCAAATTCTACAATTCTTTCTCTGGATACAGATGGTATTCTCCATTGCAGACAGCCCCAAATTGTCCCTGATTGTTGCACTGATGGAATGAGCAAGTCCATCAAGGTTGAACATCACCCCCATGTTGCTGTTAGGTAGTGTTTTTCTGGTTCTGCTCCTCTTGCTCAGCATCAGTTCATGCAAATCCTTCCAGGCTTCCCTGAATTTCTATCCTTCCTGGTTTCTAATAGAATGATAGTGTTCCATGACATACATATACCACAGTTTGTTAAGCCATTCCTCAACTGAAGGACATTTACTTAATTTCCAATTCTTTGCCACCAGGGCTGTAGGACATTCACTTAATTTCCACTAGGGCTGCTATGAATATTTTTGTACAAGTGATGTTTTTATCCTTTTTCATAATCTCTTCAGGGTAGACCAAGTAGTGGTATTGCTGGATCAAAGGGTATGCACATTTTTGTTGCCCTTTGGGTGTAGTTCCAAATTGCTCTCCAGAAAGGTTGGATGAGTTCACAGCTCAACCAACAATGTAATAGTGTCCCAGATTTCCCACAACCCTTCCAACACTGATCATTGTGCTTTCTGGTCATATTGGCCAGTCTGAGAGGTGTGAGGTGGTATCTCAGAGATGCTTTAATTTGCACTTCTCTAATAAGTAGTGATTTAGAACAATTTTTCATATGACTATGGATTGCTTTGATTTCCTCATCTGTAAATTGCCTTTGCATATCCTTTTACCATTTCTCAATTGGGGAATGGCTTGTTCTTTTGAAAATTTGACAGTTCTCTGTATATTTTAGAAATGAGTCCACTGTCAGAAATACTAGTTGTAAAATTATTTTCCCAATTTACTATTCTTTTTACCTTGATTTCAGTGGTTTGTCTATGCAAAAGCTTTGTAATTTAATGTAATCAAAATTATCTAGTTTGTTTTTAATGATGTTCTCCATCTCTTCCTTGTGAACCCAAATCTTTTTTTTTAATTTATTTTTATTCTCATTTTGTACAAATTTTTTTTACATTAATAAAATATTCTTGTTTACAACTAAACAAAATACCCCTCCCCCCATGAATATAGATAGACTTGCTTGGGTGAAAAAAGTAAAGGGGAGAGAAAAAAAATTAAAATTAAAAAAATAATAGTAATAATTGTAGGTATGGCCAGGTTGTGCAATGGACGAAGCACCAGCCCTGGAGCCACGAGCACCCGAGCCCACATCCAGCCCCATAGACCCAACAATCACCCAGCCATGTGACATGCAAGCCACCCGATCCCCACTGCCCTGCAAAAACCAAAAAGAAGGAAAAAAAAGGCTAGGTGGCAGACAGATCATTGGCCCTTGAATCAGGAGCACCTGGGTCCAAATCCGGCCCCAGACACCCAAAGATCACCCTGCTATGTGACCCCAGGCAGGCCACCCAGCCCCACTTGCCCTGCACCCTCCCCCAAATAATAATAACAAAAAATGTGCTTCAGTCTTTGTTCCAACACCAACAACTCTGTCACGGGTGGATCACATTCTTTATGATAAGTCCATCACAAAAGTTACTTCCATATTTTTCCAACATTGCCATTGCTGATCGCAACTCCCTCCTTTCTTATTTCTCCACTACCATGTACTCTATTTTCTCTCTCCTTTCACTCTGACTCTGCTTTAGGGTCGCTGAGTGGCGCAGCAGACAGATCCCTGGTCCTGGGGCCAAGAAGCCCTGAGCTCCCATATCACCCCTTAGGCCCAGAATCCACCTGGCCCTATGGTCCTGGGCAGGCCTTCCATTCCCAGCCCCTTGCAAGAAGTAAGAAAGAAAATGTGTTATATCTGGCCACTCTCCCCCCCATGGTCCATCCTCTCCTCCTTTATTCACATCCCCACCCCTTCCCCCTGCTCCTCCCTCCTTCTTACTCCAGTTGTCTATACCCCATTGAGTATATTTGCTGTTTCCTCTCCTAGCCATCTCTGATGAGAGCAAAGGTTCCCTCATTCCCCCTTGCCTCCCCCTTCCATATCATTGCAATAGCTCATTGTAATAAAAAAAAATCTTATTATGTTAAATATCTTGGACTATTCCCCCTCTCCTTTTTCTTTCTCCCATTCCATTTCCCTTTTTTTTCCTATTGACTCCATTGTTACACCATATTTTATCTTCAAATTCAGCTGTCTCCTGTGCTTCAACTATAAAAGCTCCCTCTACCTGCTCTATTAACTGAGAAGGTTCATATGAATATCATCAGTATCATTTTTCTATACATGCAGTTTATCCTCATTAAGTCTCTGATATTTCCCCTCTCTCCTCCAATCTCCATGCTTCACCTGAGTCCTGTATCTGAAGATCAAACCTTCTGTTCAGCTCTGGCCATTCCAAAAGGAACCTTTGAAATTCCCCTGGTTCATTGAAAGTCCATCTTTTTCCCTGGAAGAGGACATTCAGCCTTGTTGGGTAGTTCATTCTTGGCTGCATTCTAAGCTCTTTTGCCTTCCGGTATATTGTATTCCAAGCCCTACGAGCTTTCAATGTAGTTGCTGCTAAGTCCTGTGTGATCCTGACTGCAGCTCCACAATATTTGAACTGTGTCCTTCTGGCTGCTTGTAATATTTTCTCTTTGACTTGGGAGTTCTGGAACTTGGTTATAATATTCCTAGGGGTTGGTTTTTTGGGATCTCTTTCTCTGGGGGATCGGTGGATTCTCTCCATTTCTATTTTGTCCTCTGCTTCTAGAATATCAGGGCAATTTTCCTGTAGTAATTCTTTGAAAATGATGTCAAGCCTCTTTTCCTGATCATGACTTTCAGGTATTCCAATAATTTTTAAATTATCTTTCCTAAGTCTGTTTTCCATATCAGTTGTTTTTTCAATGAGATATTTCACATTTTCTTCTAATTTTTCATTTTTTTGGTTTTGAAGTATTGATTCCTGATTTCTGGTAAATTCATCAATCTCCCTGAATTCTATTCTTTGTCTGAAGGATTTGTTCTCCTCAGAGAGTTTTCTTATCTCTTTTTCCATCTGGCCAATTTTGCTTTTTAAAGCATTCTTCTCCTCAATAACTTTTTGAACTGTTTTATCCATGTGACCTAAGCTGGTTTTTAGCATGCTATTTTCTTCAGCATTTTTTTAGATTTCCTTGACTAAGCTGCTGACTTCATTTTCATGTTTTTCCTGCATTTCTCTCCTTTTTTTCCCCCGGTTTTTCTTCCAACTCCTTCATTTGATTTTCAAAGTCTTTTTTGAGCTCTGTCATAGCCTGAGCCCAATTTCTGTTTTTTCTTGGAGTCTTTAGATGCAGGAGCTTGTGCTTCCTCATCTTCAGACTCAGTATTTTGATCCTTCTTGGGCTCATTTGCAAAATATTTTTCAATAGTCTTCCTTTTGTTTCTCTGCTTGCTCATTTTCCCAGCCTGGGCCTGGTTTTGGGGTGCTTCCTGAGCTTTAGGGGCACTCCCACAAGGGCCTCAGTGTGTGAGACTCTGTCCTCCCTCCTGGTCTGTGAATGACCATATGCACCCCCCTCTCTGCCATGGGGCCGAGGTGGGGGGGTGCTGCTGTTCTGTGGGGGGAGCCTAGACTGGGATCAGGATCTGAATGTGGTCAGAGCCCCAGAGTCCTGTTCCAGGGGCAGAGGACAGCTCTGCAGTCTCTCTTCACTCCCCTTCCCTCAGCTCAATGGGCTCATGCCCTGGAGGCTCCTGCTTATGGGCTCTGCCTGCTTCTGTTTCTGGATCACGGCTGGGGGAAAGACCAAGCTGCTCCCTATGTGCCCTGAGGGCTGGGTTCCACGTGCTCACTCTGGAAGAGGCCCCCCACTGTTCCCCCACTTTGTGCCTGGTGCTCCTCGGGGTGCAGCTCAGGAGACTCCCCCGCTGCTGTGAGCCGTGGCTCCCAGCACCCTGGGGCTGCCTCCTGGAGGCTGAAGTTCTTTTGTTCTGGGGGGTCACCCCTCTGGCAGGCCGCCCCTCTGACCCCAACCCCGGAGAGCAGAGCCTTTCTGCTCTTTTCCAGGTTACCTTGAGTAGGAGAACTGCCTCACTGGGTCCCTTTGTGGATTCTGTCTCTCGAAAGTTTAGTTAGAGTCCTTAGTTTAGAAATTTTTTTATCAGAGAGCGCCTAAGACTCAATCTCTTCATGTCGCCATCTTGGCTCCGCCCTGTGAACCCAAATCTTTAGACTCTCAGACCAGGGTCTTTGCTGGTACGTTATCCTCCAAGCCAAAGTTTTCCACAAAGCATTCTAACTTTCATTTCTTCAGCTATAAAGCTGGAATCCCAAGTAAGTCTTTCAGAAAAGATGAGCAAACCTGCAGGTCACTAGCGGATAGGGTCAGCCAAGGAATGTCATGACTGGTAATAAGGTAGGACTGTAGGTTAAAGCAGATCTCTTGAGTTATGAGAACAAAATTTAAATCAGAGACAGGTAGATAATTATCTGTGAATAAAGTAAAGAGTCTGAGTAGGAGAGCCAGGTTTAATGTTCAGAAGTTGACTCTGGGGGTTGGGAAGGAATAAGAGGTATCAATTCCTAGGAGTCCATTTTAGACAGGAGACATAAGCAGGAGAAAAATAGGGATTAGGGTTCAAAGTCAGGAAGGAAGAATTGTCAAGATGCATGTTCTTACTAGAACACTAGGAAAGTATCTAAAATAATAATAGTTAATATTTATATAGTATTTTGAGGTTTACATTGAACATTTTTAGAGAAGATTGTGGAAAATGGGGTGAAATGACTTGTCCAAAGTCACACAGCTAATAAATATCAAGTATCTGAGGCCAAATTTGAACTCAGGTACTCGTGACTCTAGAGTCAGTGTTTTAACATAGCTATCCTAGCTCTAACATGTTTCCTTTATCTTAACAATCCTGGATGACTGGTGCTGTTATTATCCCCATTTATAAAGACAGAAGAAGGTAAAGTGATTTGCGCAGGGTCACATAGGTATTAAATGTCTGAAACTGAGAGCTTTTGGCTCCAGGTTGGACCCCTCAATTCAGTGACCTAACTAAAGGCTGATAAGTCTACAATCACTGTGAGGATAATGAAGTTAAGACTTGATCCTAGGAGACACCTTTTATCCTTTGCCCTGGTTTTAAGCATTCTTGTTTTGTGGGCTTTAGATAAAGCCTAGCAGGTAGTACTGGCTGTTACTTGGAGTGAGACAAGGATCCAGAGATGCTGGTGATTACAGCAAAGGCAGAGTACCAGGTCCTCTGGGATGTCCTCACCACTCTAACAAAGGGTTTCCTTGTCCTTGGTTCTGACAGATCACCCCTGGAGATCCCTTTCTAGTCCTCCTGGTAGTGTTCACATCTACAATTCCTCTTCTTTTCCTACCAGTTAGTCTGACTCTCTTCCCTTTGGTCCTGAAGAGGCATCTTCTGTTCCTAGGTGACTTGTAAATTGGTTTGAGAAAGAATAGAAACATTGTGAAGTATATGCAAGAAGGGTAGAAATTTTCTTTCTAGAGACAAGGGATTAAGTTAGAAAAGTTCCCCCAAAGTCTATTCAAATTATTCTCTTTCTCTCTCATACTCTTTCCATTCTTTAAGTCTGAATCATGTTTTTGTGTCTAGACTATCACAACTTCAGTTCAAAAGCCATCTCTCCTATGAGAACTTTCCTCATCCCCCCCTTCCCTCTCAGTTGCTAGCAACACCTCTCCCTCGAAAGATTGCCTTACATTTATTTTGCATATATTTTATATTTGATGGGCAGCTGGGTGGTGCAGTGGATATAGTGAGAAATCTGGAAGGGGGATATCCTGAGTCCAAATCCAGCCTTAGACTCTTCTTTATTCTTCTTAGCTATGTTATCCTTCATAGAAAATTTAACTTCTTTCAGCCTCAGTTTCCTCATCTTCCAAATAAGGATTAATAGCACCTATCTCAAAGGGTTATTTTGAAGATAAAATGAAATAATATTTGTTAATTTTAATTTTTTTTAAATTTAAGGCAATGGGCTTATGTGACTTTCCCAAGGTCACACAGCTAGGCAATTATTAAATGTCCAAGGTAGAATTTGAACTCAGGTCCTGACTTGAGAACTGTTACTCTATCCACTGTGCCAACTGGCTGCCCCAAGATAATATTTGTTAAGCACTTTGCAAACCTTAGAGTACTATATAAATACTAGTTACTCATCTTCATTCACTCACTTATTTTCTACTTGTTCATTTATCTATGTATTTATTTATGCATTTATCTTTTCATTTATGTATCTATTTATTTTTAAGTAGATAGGGAATTACCCCTGATATAATGTAAGCCCTTGATATAATGTAAGCTCCTCCAAAGTAGGTATATTTTCTTTTTGTCTTTATGTCTGCATGGTTACTGATCCACAGTTGGTGTTAAATAAATGTTTTTTGATTAATTGATTGATTAGGTTCTAATTTCCAGGTTGGGTTTACTCACTGATACTGTCACTTTCTCTAGTCCATGAGCTATGAGCAATGGTTGCTAAGAGAATGTATGTAGATTTTAATAATAAAGTGAGAGAAACAAAAGCAAACAATTGTGAGAGTAAGAATACAGTAGTGGAAACATTTGGAATTTGATTTGGAGACATAAGTTCATATCCATGCTCTACCACTAACTATATGATTATGAGTAAACAAATCCCTTTTCACAGCACTATTCTAAAAATAGGGTTTGACTATGTAATTTCTATATTTCCTTACAGTTCAAGATACTAAGGTAAAATGGGGGTATCTAATAAGATGGTCAAGAGTCACAGAAGCTTTTTGACAGGGTCAAGTGATGGAACAAATTCAATATACTGACATTAAATAAGGATAAGATTCCAGTATTTGGATGGAAGAAAAAGTCAATTGTACAAGACACAATGACAGTGGAACAACTAGACCACAGATCTTTTAAAAATGAGCTGAGGGTAGGGACGGCTAGGTGGAGCAGTGGATAGAGCACCAGCCCTGGAGTCAGGAGAACCTGAGTTCAAGTCCAACCTTAGACAATTAATAATGACCTAGCTGTGTAATCGGGCAAATCACTTAACCCCATGGCCTTACAAAACAACAAAATGGACTAAGGGCCTTAGTGGACTGCAAGTTCAGTATAAGTCAATACTGTGAACAATGACCAAAGAAAAACTAACTTGAACTAGGTTGCATTGAGAGCTGTGTTGCTCAGAGCCAATGTCACTTCTTCCTGTGAAGACTCATAATAGTGGAGCTCTAAAAGTCTATCACAATCATATGCCACAGCTTGTCCAGTCATTTTCCAATTGATGGGCATTACCTCCATTTCAAATTCTTTGTCAATACAAATAGCTGATATAAATATATATGTGGATATATATATATATATGTATATATATATATTATATATATACTTCCATATAGGTCCTTTTTCTTTGGGGTACTTCTAGTGGTATTGCTTGATCAAAGAGCATGCAGTTTTATATCCCTTTGGAAATAGTTCCAAATTATTTTCCAAAATGATTGAATTAGTTCACTATTCTATCAATAATTTCTTAGAGTACCTATTTTTCCTCACTCCCTCCAACATTTTTCATTTCTGATGAATATGAAATGGTTCTTCAGTTTTGTTTTAATTTGGATTTCTGTGATCAATAGTGATTCAGACCATTTATTTGGGGAATAACTCTTATTTTAATCATTTTTACTCAATTCCACTTATATTTCTACATAAATATATATATATATATATATATATATATATATATATCAGAAATTAGGCCTTTATAGAGAAACTTGATATATATATATATATATATTATATATATTTGTTATTATATAATTTTCTTTGGGACATTTTATTTTTAAAAAATATTTTACTTTTTTCAATTACATGTAAAAATTTTTACTATTCATTTTTAAAATTTTTGAGTTCAAAATTCTCTTTCCTTCCCTGACTCCCTTCCCCCCTTCATTGAGAAGGTAAGCAATTTGCTATGTCTTATACATATGCAGTCATGCAAAACATTTCCATTATTAGCCTGGTTGGGAAAGAAAACAGATTCCAAAAAAACCCCAAGAAAATAAAGTAAAAAAAATGATTCAATCTATATTCAGACTCCATCAATTCTTTCTTTGGAGGAAAATAACATTTTTATTATGAATCTTTCTGATTATTTTTAGATCATTGTATTCACAAAAATAGTTAATCATAGTTAATCATCTTACAATATTACTGTTACTTACTGTGGACAATGTTATCCTGCTTCTATTAATTTGACTTTGCATCAATTCATGTGTCTTTCAAGATTTTTCTGAGTGCAACCTGCACAATAATATTCCATATAATAATATACCACAACCTGTTCAGTCATTCCCTACCTGATGGACAATCCTTTAATTTTCTACTCTGTGCTACCACAAAAAAAAGAGCTTATATAAATATTTTTGTACATGTAGGTCCTTTTTCTTTTTTTAATCTCTTTGGGATACAGATCTAGAAGTGCTATTGATAGGTCAAAGAGGATGCACTGTTTTCTAGCCTTTTTGCCATAATTACAAATTGCTCTCCAGAGTGGTTGGATCAGTCCACAACTCCACCTAAATTACATGGCATCTCAATATTGCCACATCTCCTCCAACACTTGTTATTTTCTTTTTCTGTCATGTTAACCAATCTGATATATGTGAAGTGACACTTCAGAGATATTTTAACTTGCATTTCCCTAATCAAAAGTGATTTAGGGGTGGCTAGGTGGCACAATGGATAGAGCACCGGCCCTGGAGTCAGGAGTACCTGAGTTCAAATCCAGCCTCAGACACTAAATAATTACCTAGCTGTGTGGCCTTGGGCAAGCCACTTAGCCCCATTTGCCTTGGAACCCCCCCCCCCTAAAAAAAGTGATTTAGAGCATTTTTTTCATAAGACTATAGATGCTTTGATTTCTTCTTCTGTTTCTGTTTCTGTTTCTGGTTTCTGTCCATGCCCTTTGACTATTTATCAATTGGGGAATGACTTGTATTGTTTAAAATTTGATTCAGCTTTCTATATATTTGAGAAACGAGGCATTCATAACCTTGATGTAAAAAAAATTCACCCGTTTTCAGTTTGCCTTGTCTGCATTTCATTTTTAATTTAGTGTAATCAAATTTATCCATTTTACATCCCACAATCCTCCCTATTTCTTCTTTAGTCATAAATCCTTCCTTTATGCATAGTTATTATGGGTAAAGCATTCTATGTGCCTCAAATTTGGTATGATATCACTATGTCTAAATATGTCATCCATTTTGACCTTATCTTGGTATACAGCATAAGATGTTAGTCCATACCTTGTTTTTGCCAAAAAACATGCCAGTTTTTCCTGATAGTTTATTGCCAAATTCTTAAATTTTGTCCCCAAAATTTGGATCTTTGAGTATATTATATATTATATTACTATGGTCACTTACCATTGTGTAACTATTATAGTCCTCTGATTCTATACTATGTTTCCGAGCCAGTACTATATTGTTTTGATGATTACTACTTTGTAATACAGTTTAAAATCTGCTATGGCTAAGCTGCCTTTCTTCACATTAAAAAAAAAAACCCTTGATTCCCTTTGATATGCTTGACCTTTTGTTCTTCAAGATAAATTTTCTTACTATTTTTTCTAACTTTATGAAATATTTTCAGCAGTTTGATTTGTATGGCACTGAATAAACTAATTTTGTTAGTTATTTTATTGTATTTTTACTATTTTTTTCAGTTTTTTAGATTTGAGTTTGTGTGAAAAGCATTATATAATTGTGTTGATATAATTTTACTTGGATTTGTCTTGGCAGGTAGACTACCATGTATTTTATATTGTCTATAGGTTTTTTATTTTATTTTTTCATTAGTATTATTTATTTTTTCCATTATATGTAAATTCCATATTGTTATAATTTCATAATTCCATTATATGTAAATTCATTTTTGTAAAGTTTTCTGCCTCTACTCTTCCCTCTCTTAACCCTAGGAAAGCAAGTAATCTGATATGGCTTATACACATATACATAATTCCATATTAATCAAACTGTGAAAGAAGAATCAGAATAAAAAGGGAAAAACACAAGAAGGAAAAAAGTGAAAAATAAATTTTAAAAGTTGAAAAATGTAGCTTTTGTTCTTCATTCAGATTCTATTGTTCTTTCTCTGGATGTAGATGTGTTTTCCATTACGTTGTCTTTAATTGCTGTCTATAGTTATTTTAAATGAAATTTCTCTGTCTTCTGCTGTTAAGCTTTCTTGGTAATATGTAGAAATGCTGAGGATTTATCTGGGTTTATTTTATATCTTGCAATCTTGCTAAAGTTTTAATTATTTCAACTAATTTTTTAGTTGAATTTCTAGGATTCTTCAACTATAACATAATATCATCAGCAAAGAGTGATACTTTTGTAACCCTCATATTGATGGTTCTAATTCCATTAATTTCTTTTTTTTTCTCTTATTGCTATCACTAGCATTTCTGATACAATACTGAATAATAGACATCCTTGATTCATCTCTGGCCTTATTGGGAAAACTTTTAATCTGTCCCCATTACAGATAATGTTGGCTGATGGTTCTAGATAGATTTATAAGGAAATCTTATACCTATACTTTCTTTTGTTTTTAATGGAAATGAGTGCTGTATTTTGTCAAAAGCTAAATCACGATTGGTGTTATTTTTATTACTGATGTGGCCAATTATACTGATAATTTTATTGATATTGAGCAACTCATATTCTTGGTATAAATTTTATCTAGTCATAGTATATGATCTCAATGATATATTGCTGAATCTCCTTGTTAGTATTTTACTTAATATTTTGCATGAATATTCATTAGGGAAATTGGTTTATAGTTTTTCTATTATTGCTCTTCCTGTTTTAGGTTTCAGTATCATATTATTTTAATAAAAGAAGTTTGGTAAGACTTCTTTTCATATTTTTCAAATAGTTTATATAGTATTGAAATTAATTGTTCTTCAAATCTATGGCACCTTTCAGCAAATATAATTTCTATTATCTCTTCTAATTAAGTTTATTTTTTTCCTAGTCTGAGATCACGATTGCTACCTCTGCCTTATTTGTTTCAATTAAAGCATAATAGACTTTGTGACAACTCTTTATTTTTAACTCTTTGTGTGTTCTGTTTCAAACAGGTCTCATATAAAAAAACATATTGTTGGATTCTGGATTCTAATCTATTCTGCTATCTGCTATTTTGATATCTGTCTATGGATGAGTTCATACCATTTACATTCATAGTTATGATTACTATATATTTCCTTCTATACTGTTTTCTTTTATTTATGCTTCTCTTTCTTTTTTATCCTGCCCATTCTCAAAAGTCTGCTTTGCTTCTAGCCACTACCTCCTTTTATGTTTTCCCTTCTATCATTCTAACTCCCTTATCTCCTAGTCTGTTCTATGTCCATTTTAGTTAAGATAGATTTCTATATATAAGTGGGTATATCTGTGTGTGCATGTGTATATGTATTCTTCCCTTTGTTGAGTCAATTCTGATGATAGTGATGATCAAGAAATGCTCATCATCCCCTACATTTTCTATCAAAGTTCTTCCTTGTGAACTTTCTTGTAAACTGCCAAGCATTCAAATATTATTACTGAGAGTGCAACTATGATGGGCTGGCCACATTAATCGAATGCCCAACATATGCTTGCCAAAAAAGACTTGCCAACAATGTTCACAGTGGGAGGTGGGGAGGGACAGAAGAAGCTATACAGGGAGACTGTGAAGTTTCTATTGCGAACTTTAGAATTGATTGTGCAACATGGAAGACACTGGCACAGGACCATCCAGCATGGTGTGCCCTCATCAGAGATGGTGCTGTGGTCTATGAGCAAGACAGAATTGAAGCAGCTTAAAGGAAATGTGAGATATCCAAGTTTACAGTAACCATTCAGGTGTGCACATGGACTATTTTTGCCCGACCTGTGGTAGAGCATTCCAAGCTCCTATTTGTTATCAGTCACTGTCAGAAACCATTGTAACTTGTCCCTAACATAATGATGTCATTTTGGTCTTCTTCAGTTAAAAAAAAAAAAAAGACAAGAACCAACCAATCCTTGTGAATCCCTTTTCTGTGAGAAAATGGAGCTCTTTCTATTTCTCCTTTCTTGCTTCTCCCAATGCATCCCTCTTTCTCACCCCTTCATTTTTTTTGGAAGAACAGCCCAAAATAATTAATTCATACTACCCTCTGTCTAAGTAGATTCCTTCTAACTGCCCTATTAATTATAAGTTCTTGGGAGTTATATGTATTCTCTTCCCATTTATAAATTTAAACAGTTTAGCTTTATTGAGTCCTTTATGAATTCTCTTTCATGTTTACTTTTTATTCTTATGAGCCTTGTATTTGAATATCAGATTTTCTATTCAATAATAACTTGGGTGCAATGGATAGAACACTGGCTTTGGAATCAGGAGGATGGGAGTTTGAATCCAGCATCTGAAACTTACCACTAACTAGCTGTGTGTTCTTGGACAAGTCACAGCCTGATTGTCTCACAGCCAGAACCACCTCCAGTCATCCTGATTCATATCTGACCCTCTTTCTGGTCTTGGATTCAGGAGGACAGGAGTTCAAATCCAGCCTCAGACACTAGGCTCTAACTATCTGTATGACCTGGGGCAAGTGACTTAACCCAGATTGCCTTGTATCCAGGGCTATTTCCAGTCATCTTAATTCATATCTGGCCACTGAACCCATATGACTCTGGAAGAGAAAGTGAAGCTGGTGACTTAGTACAGCACCCCCTCATTCAAATCCAATTCAAGTACCTGTCACTGTATCACTTCCCTGGTGTCATGGTCATGTTCCAGAATGAAAAGACAAATATTTTTATTATTTTGGTTCTAATCAGCTTTTTGACCTTCCAGAATTTAATACACATAACAAGCTATCCAGTCCCTTAACTTGGAAATTACTAAATCTTGTGTGATCCTGACATGGCACCATAGCAATGATTTTTTTCTTTCTGGCTACTTATAATATTTTCTCCTTGACACTGGTGCTCTGCAGTTTTATAACATACATTTTGGTATCTCTTTCTGAAAGTGATCAGTAGATTCTTTCAATTTCTATTTTATCCTCTGGATCTAAGATATCAGGATAGTTTTCCTTGATAATTTCTTGAAATATGTTGTCTAGACTCTTTTTTGATCATAGCTTTCAGACCATTCAATAATTCTTAATTTATGATCTTTATCTATCATCCTTTTATACCTAATGAAATATTTCACATTTCCTTCTTATTTTTCTTCTTTTAACTTTGTTTTATTGTTTCTTGATGTCTCATGGAGTCATTAGATGCCATTTCCCTTATTCTAATTTTTAGAAATTATTTTCTACAATGAGCTTTTGTACCTCTTTTTTTCCATTTGGTTTATTCTCTTTTTTATGGTTTTATTTTCTTCAGTATTTTTTGTCTTTTTTTTACCAAGCCATTAATTCTCTTTTCATAATTTTTTTGCATCACTTTCCTTCTTTTCCCAATTTTTCTTCTACCTTTCATCTCTCTTTTTTAAAAATTCTTCCAGAAATTCTTGTGAGGCTTGTGTTTGATTAGATATTTTTTCCCTTTGAGGCTTTGCTTGTTACTATTTTCTTGTTGTCTTCTTCCAGGTTTATATCTTGGTCTTCCCTGTCACCATAGTAGCTTTTTATGATTAGGTTCTTTTTGTTGTTGTTCTTTGCTCATTTTTCCAGACTATTTTTTGACTTTGAACTTTAAGATGGATATTGTCCACTTGAGGGTGGGGGTGGTACTACTGTCCCAAATTTCATACTTTTTCATCTTGTTATTTTTAGAGCTAGTTCTGGAAATATCTCTCTCTCTCTCTCTCTCTCTCTCTCTCTCTCTCTCTCTCTCTCTCTTTTAAAATAGTTCAACCTGGGGAGAGATGTGGCTATTGTTCCTCTAGTCTGAGCTAAGGTCCTTATCCAGGAAAATTTTTGTTTCTTTTCTACTATAAGTATTAGTGTTTCTCTTGGTCCTCGAACTACAACCAGAACTGCTTATGCATATGCACAATAAAATTGCCAATCAATACCAGCTGCAACCAGTGCCAGCACAGGGTCCCCTATAATCTCTTTCTGACCAATTGTCTGACCCCTTTATCATTTATGAACTGAGAGCTCATGAAGCTGCTGCTGCTGCTGCTGTTGACACTGTTGCAGCTGCTTCTAAAATCCACATTTGTTACTGATGCTGTGCTCTGGGCTGGCTCCCATCTTAGTGTCGCAGATCTTTCCTGTTGCTCTTCTAAGTTGTCTTGGACTTGGGAAAAGTGTCTAATTCTGCCTTTATGTTGACTCTGCCACTCCAAAAGTTATTTAAGAAATTATTCTAAAGATGTTTAAAGGGGAATATTGGGAGACTTCAACTGGGTTGCTGCCTGAATTCTGCCAATTTGACTGCATTCATTTCTATAGAACTTTTATGAGAATTAGCCATCTAACTATAACATCAAGGGTTTCCTTGAATGAAATATGAGAAAGAAACAGGAAGGATTTAACTGTATCTAAAGGATTAACTATAGAGATCATATCTTTGCCGTCACATAATTGAATGACAGGTTAGTCATTATTCAACAATTATACAGAAACTCAGTAGAGTACTATAATTGGGAATGTGGTGCAAATTGTACTTACCACAATAAAATGAAGCCTTAAAGACATTTTCCAACATTAGATCTCCTGAATAGATACTATCACAGATATAATTTTTTTCTACAATGCCTTGGTTATCAGAATTAAGCAAAACATAAAATAGGAAAATTTATATTTACCAATATTGTTCCTTACTGTCATGGAGGACATATCATACAAAGTACACTTAGAAAAAGGATTCCCAGATGTTAAGATCCTCCATAAGCTCTTGCTGATTAATGGACCTGTGCTGATAAAGTCAAGAAGCAGAGGATCCTCAATGAGCTAAAAGGCAGCTCAAAAAATAGATCATCCTAACAATTAACACAGAAAAGCTCTGGATGAAGAGTTACTATTTGCATGATTCTGTCAATCAATCAAGATTTTATTAGGCACTTACTATTTTCCAAACACTATGCTACTGCAGTTGGATAATCAGCCTATTGAATCAATCCATGAATGTCTATAGACAAAAATTGAACAGGATGGAGGGAATAGATGGGTTCAGGTTTGTAATATTAAAGGGAGTGTCTACTTTTATGATATCCACAGAAGTATCAACTTAAGTATCTAGAATGAATAATTCTACTGAATTTTGCCCTGGTCAGATTAGATCTGGTATGTTGATTAAGTAGTCTCTGTTTGAGGACTACTAAGATGGTGAGGGAGTTCTCTAGACCAAGATATATGAACATCAGCTAATGGAATTGCTGATGTTTTATCTGAAGAGTAAAAACTTAAAGAAAAATCATAATTGCCTTCAAGTTCTTGAAGAGTTTTCACATAGGAAAGGGACTTATTCCTTTTGGTCCCAAGGGTTAGAACTGGAGAAAATTCATAGGAGATGCTGAAAAGATAATTTTGGCTCTAGATAAAGAACAGCTTTCTAATAATTAGTGCAGTTTAAAACTGGAACAGTCCACCTGAGCAGGGAGCAAGTTCTTCATGCTATTAAAATGTGAACTGTTTTATTTTATTATGATTTGCTATTTTGCTAATTATTCCTGTGTGTGCGTATAGAATAAAGATAGTGTAATGAAGTAGATAGAATATTAACCTTGAATAAGAATTAGGCCTTGATTCTGGCACTTGCTGGTTGAGTAACCATGATCAACTCAACCTCTCATTCCCCCTGCCTCCCAACTCTTTAAGTTTACTAGTCACCAGTTTTTTGCCTTTTTCTATCTATAGAGTAGGATTCTATGTCTATGATAATATCTGTTTGTAATTGAGAGGAGAGGGGACTAGATTTATAACCTGATTGATGTAAGGGTTTCCAGGTAAGTAACTCCCCCATCAAAGCAGAACATTAACTCCTCTATAAAAGTAAAAAGAAGAAGAAAATCTTGCATTTTCTGGGAGAACATAGAGAGTTTGACTGACTTGGTCTGAATTTTTGGGAGTACATATCAGAGGTAGGATTTGAATCCTTGTGTTTGAGACTAGTTTTCTCTCCTTGATTCCATGGTGATTCACCTCCTACTTCATTCTCTTGTTCTATGTCCTTGCCTTTATCCCATCTCTGTATATACTGATATAAATTCTATTACTCTACAAATTCTATTTGTCCTTAAACTGAACAGAATGAGGAAATATAGATGCATTGAGTATACCCCCCTTTTGAAAGTCCTAACCTTCCAATGTTGCATTATGGCTCTAGAAGTGGGTCTAGCTCCTTGAAGGCCCTACTTCCAATGTGTCAGAACCTTTAGCAAGTGGCACCGAGCAGGAAATGCTTTGAATAAAGCACAGGATTAGTAATGGGCCACATAAAAATTGATCAAGGACTAGTCCAGCCCATCAAAGAGGAGAAAGGATAGTCATCAGAAAGCTGATAATCAGATGATGGGTTTTTTTTGATAGCAGTACATCATGAGGCCCATTTCCCAAGATACAGTGGAGTGTCCACATGAATGGAACCTCAGACCCTTGTAGCAGTCATTAGCAAATCTTTATTAAGCACCCATCATAGATATTATGTTCCATTTAACAGTATCATGTTTCAGGTGACCTGGAATTTCTCAGTGTTTAGTCCATTGCTTCCCTCCACAAGTTATCTGGAATGTCCTCTGTCTTGTTTCTCTCTTCATGTCTCTCTCTGCCCAGCTGCTTCTATCTGTCTCTCCACAATTCCTCTCCATGCCAAAGCAGGGGCTAGGCAGATGAACATTCTGGCTTCTTTCCATCTGAGAATTGACTGTGCTCTCATGACAAGGATCGTGCATTCAGCTCCAGGCCTGCCCAAGGCCTGTGGTCGCAAATTTCCAGACACTTTGTGCATTTGATGACCAATGTAAAATATATGGAGACCTTTTTAAACCCTTTGATTACATGCTATTTTTCTCTGTCTGGGTAATTGTTGAGGAGTGAGCCAGAAAAGATGTTCTAATTAATTAGAGCTGGTATTTTAGGAAGCTACTTTCTGGTGTACTCAGGACCAGAATCCAAATTTCCCACTTATCTGCCTTAAACACCCTGACCCTGAAGTGACCTCTACACTTGGTGCATTTGTATTTGTGTTTATACTGGAATCAGAGACAGGAGGCCTTATTAACTGGTCAAAATTTTACTTTTAAATGGGCCATTAACCTGTTATGGAGCCATAGAGCATACTGATAATGTAACACCTCAGAATCCTGTCTGGCCCCGGAAGTTGAACCTGGTCAGAGACCTAATGGATTTCTTTCCATTATTTCAGAGATGTCCAAGAAAATCTCAAGGCGACAGGCAGCAGCAGCTGTTGCTGTTAGGCTGTGAGACACATATCTTCTCACCCTGCTAATGAGCACTGGGCTGGAAGCCAGGAGCCCTGAGGCCCTAGCCTTGGCTCTTGCACTAACTCACTCTGTGACCTTGGCCAAGTCATTTACTCTCAGTTTCCTCATCTGTAAAACAAGGATAATAATCTCTGCTCTGAGACAAACTTGGAGGACTAAAATTGTGGTTATGTAAGAGTAGAAACAGAGGCAAATATATTCATATATTTATATATATACATATGCATATCTATGTGTGTATTTATATGCATGTATATATATATATATATATATTCATAATACAGACAAAGTGGAGTGAAATTTTCTCCATCTAGGATTTGTGATAATCTGGCTATTGAATCATAAAATGTTAAAGAGAGAAGGGATGATAGATTATAAAATGTCCATATTAGAGGAGATTTTAGCCATCAGTAAGTCTCATCACTGCAAGTTCTATCTTTCTAGAGAACATGCTAGGTATCTTGGACCCTCATCTCATTTTGTCAGGGGTGGTATTTAAGGGTCACGCGGTGTACTGCCCCCCTCCAATTCCCAGATTTCCTTTCCTTGTTCAGGGAATAATGATGAAACATTGCTGATATTACTAGAAAGAAGGTAACACTCTTTTGTACCATAGATTTCCAATCACAGTGACCATACTGATCAAAAAACCACTGGCCACCATTCCATATGAAGTGCATTCCTTAGGATGATATGTAACAGAGTACTAGACAATGAGCTCAATTGTTATGAGCATATATACATGAGGCTGATGCAATTCCCACTTGGACTTTGGGGCAGGTGTAGATAGCCTGTGATTGGTTTTGATCAACTAACCTCTAAAAATAGGAACATCTTTGGTGGCATCACTAGAACTGAGTGTGCATTCAAAAGGTACTAATCTTGGGGGCAGCTAGGTGGCGCAGTGGATAGAGCACTGAAGTATCTGAGTTCAAATCCGACCTCAGACACTTAATAATTACCTAGTCATGTGGCCTTGGGCAAGCCACTTAACCCCATTGACTTGCAAAATCTAAAAAAATAAAAGGTACTAATCCAATCAGAACATCTTCTTTCCCTTCAACTTCTTCTCTTTGCTGCCAGCATTCTAGTGAGAGAGGAGAGACAATGCTGTAAAGGGCAAGACCTCAGCTCCTTCCCTTATCAAACTCTTCCCCTTCCATCTAAGATGGAATGATGTCAATTAAAGTCTTGGTTCTTTATCTCTGGATTTGTTCTTTTGTTTTAGATGGAGGACACCAGAGACTCTAACTTGAGTTTCAAAAAGTCAGGAGAGCCAGTCCTTTAAGTCAGGAACAGGGCTCATGCCAGATTTTGCAGGTAAAATCTTGATATTCCATAGGTACCTGAGACAAAGACTTACCCAGCAAAAATGCTATATTTGGACATGAGCTTAGTGGGACTAATGCCATATAGAAACTGTATTAAGTCTGAGCTTACTTTTCCCAGGGACTGAGATAGTACAAAGGAGATAATGTCCCAGAGATGTTGGGAAGAAATGTTTACTCATCTATTATTACTTACATCTTATATCTTTGCAGGTAAGCTAATTGATATTAATTAGTTAAATGAAACTGGGGCACTAAACACTAGCAGTTAACAGTGAGTGGTAGGGAGTAGGGTGAACGTGTGAGAATGCAGCTTGAGCAGTAGCTTTAAAAACTCCATGCTCTTTGAAGGGTACCATTGGAACCCTGAAAGGGAACTCAGCCATGCCTTGCTGTAGAAGAGTAAGTTTGGAATACTCACTAAAAAGAGAAGCCCCTTGAGCACAGGAACTTTGTATCAGCAGCATAGTGCCTGGCACATGGTTGTACATAATAAATGCTTGTTGATTGATTTATTATAACTTCAACAGCATCAGACCCAGGTGGTTCAGTTTTGATGCCTTCCCTTGCCGATGCCAAGCCTCACAATGAGCCCCCACAACACCAAAAGTTCACTAGGGTGTTGGCAACACCCCTGTCCTTTACATCTCTAGCTCCAGATAGCAGGTTTTCATAGTCTAAAGTCTCCCCCCCCTTGAGAATCCCTTTCAGAATTTCCCCCTAGCCTGAAAGATTGCCAATACTTCCCAAATTTTCTACAATTTTCAGCTTCAATTCAGTTCTTCAATAAAGTAGACACGGCAAACCCAGGACAGTGTTCCAGATGTGAAAGCACACCTTGCCAAGCTTTGCAGTGATAATACTTCTAAGCTTACCTCTGTGAGTAGGAGAGCCAAGTACTCCCCAGAACCCTGAAATGGTTGTCTGCAATCCCTCCCTACAGAATGCAAGCTCCTTGACGATAGGCACAGTTTGATGTATGTCTTTGTATCCCCATTTCTTAGCACAGTGCTTGTTATAGATGAGTTGCTTAAGGATCATTTGTTGATTGTTGACATGAAAAAGTCATGGAGAGAGGGAGAGAGGGGATGAAGCGACTGTTGTGTGACTATACTATGAAGATCTCTGCTAGAATAGAGGCTTTCAGGCTTTGTTTGAATTCTTCAGTTAATGGTGAAACACTGCTTAGGAGGCAGCCCATGCCAGGGCTGGATAGTCCTGAATGCAAGAAAGTTCTTTATTTTAAACTGAAAGTTGGTTCTTCCCTCTCCACCCCCCCTCCTTTCCCCTTCCTTTCCCTTTCTTTTCCCTGCCCTCCCTTTCTCTTTCCTTCCTTCTCCTCCCCCCTTTTCACTTCCCTTTCCTTCCCTTCCCCTCTTTCTTCCCTCCTCTCCCCCTTATCTCTCATTATTTTGTCTTTCCTCTTTCGACTTCTCAATTTCTTATCTCTTTTCCAAACCTAAGGTGGGGAGAAGTTTCAGGGTAGGAAAATGTGGGTGGAGAGGACCATTATATCATTTATGTTATTCGGTACCAAAAATCCTAGGTAGCTGGTGACCCATTAGAAAAAAGTGCCAGGTCTGAAGTCAGAAAGATTCATCTCTCTGGGTACAAATCTGACCTCAGATGTTGACTAACTGTGACCCTGGGCAAGTCACAACCCTGTTTGCCTCAGTTTCCTCATCTATAAAAATGAGTTAGAAAATAAAACAGCAAAGTCCTCCAGTATCTTTGCCAAGAAAATCTCAAAAGATCATGAAGAGTAGGATGTACTGAACAACAACAATAACAATCAAAACTAAAATCCTAGTCTGTATCTCAAGGAACATCAGGAGACAGGGCCATCAATCATCATGGTCTCTCAGACTTTTCCTTTTTCCTTCTCTTCAGTGGACCTCTAAACCACAGGGAATCCTTCCTTTCTGGGTTCACACTCCCAAAGCATCTGCTCCATCTCTTCCTCCCACTCATTGTGGAATCTAACAGCTGAGGAAGAAGGAACCCAGCCACTCACCCTGGGAGGTTTTTTGGTTATTTTTATTAGTAGCTTGTTCTTCCTTCATCCTGTTGCCTCCTAAGCCTTCAGAATTCTCCAGAGCCTTATGTTGCCCAGCAGATGCCCTGTTGCTGAGGAGCTGCACAGAAGTCTGAATGGAGCAGCAGGGATGGCATCAAGCAAATCCCCCCCCCCCCCCCCCCGCCTCCCACCTGGATTGGAAGCCTTCTCCCAGGGGCTGGGTAAACCTGGGCTTCCTGAACATTGCTATTATCAGTGTCACTGTTTCTCCAGTTTCCTATACTGACTTCTCTCTTCTCTGACTACATTGCCATTTACTGCCTGGACCACACAATTAGCAGATCATTTCATAGCATTCAATGCTTTTATTGTTTCCTATGTATGATCTTGAATCTCCATGAACATCACAAGTTCCTAGATTGTGTTTTAGAGATGAATGGGGGCTTAGAGATCATCTCATTCAATGTATTTTACAGATGCAAAATTAAGGCTGAGAAAGATTAAGTGATTTGATCTAGTATAATTGTCAAGTATCTGAGGCAGGATTTGAACCCAGAGCTTCTTGACTCCAAGTCTGACACTCAATGCACTAAATAATATTGTCTCTACCACCATCAGCACCCTAATCTTTAGCATAGCACCCTAATTTCTCAGAGTCCTAGAGTTTTTATAGTTTGATTCCTGAATCTTATTTAAAAGCTATGTGACAGTAAGCAAATCACTTTATCTCTCTCCATCAATATATTAACCTGCAAAATAGTACAAGTATTCTAGAATTGCCTTTTTTATAGAACTGTTGTTAGCAACAGATTTTTGCTAATTCTGAGTTATTATTATTTGTGTTATTATTTACTGTAACTCATGACTTAGGAATTAATAAAAATTGGGTTCATATGAAATGGTTTGATTTTAAAAGGTTTGATTTCTCTCTGGTTTGTTGTTACTACTGCTCTAGAATTTTATTCTAGGGAAATCTAAATAAAACTTAGCTATAACTTGCGTCTGGGTGTTTTACATTTGGCTTTAAAGATTATCAGAATGAGTTACCAGGTAGCCAAACATCTAGGGAGGGGGTAGTCCCAGTTTTAAAAATTGATTCAAATATAATGTCAGTGGGTATGCTTACATTCCATAAGTAGACATCCATGGCCTCCCTTGAAGTATTTATATTTCAAGGATATATGATCTTTTTGGTGTGGGTGTACTCTTATTAGCATGAACCTCCTTTTCAGCCTCACTGGGTGGAAAAACACCACCCAGTGACCAGCTTTGTGATTAAATCTTCCCAGATATGGATAGACTGGTCTTTGTAGACTGACACACTATAAACATTCAAGCACATACTCAAAGCTTTTCTAACTTTTTAGCACTCATCACAACTTTTGTTGTATATGAGGACTTGAAGTCATTTTTGTGAACATGAAGAGGCACTGGAAAAAAAGACAATAACAGAAAATTATCATTATAATACATATATACACATATATAATATATAATACATATATACATATATACACATTATAATACATAATAATACATACTTGAACAATTGATGAATAGTTTTATAGATTTAAAAGATCTTTAGTGTGGAAATACTGAATATGCATTTCTATATTCTGTTACATATTAGGAGTATGAATGACAGATTCCTTGTCCACCAGATTCGCCTATAAAACAATTAAAAATCTATTTACTTTAGCATGTAATCACATTCTCACTAATGTGGGTGAAATTGAGGCCCAGGGATACTAAGTGAACAATGGATTTAGAGACAGAAGACCTAGGATGGAATCAGAGATTTGCTTTTTCTAACGTGATTTAGGTCAGTCCTTTCATTTTTCTGGACCTTAGGAGGTCTCACTTTATAAGTATAAAATGAGGGTTTGGGATTAATTTATTCTTAAAGCCCTTTCTAATATAATAATAATAATAATAATAATAATAATAACAACTGACATTTACCTAATGCTATAAGGTTGAAAAGTGTTTTACATATATGATCTCAATTGATTCTTACTATAATGTTATGAGGTAGATGATATTATCCCCATTTTACAGATGAAAGAACTGAACCTGAAGAGAGGGCGAGGGGCATGTCCAAGGTCACTCCACTATCTTGCTGCCTCTTCTTATTCTATCCCCTTTTCCCCACATAGACTATCTCTGGGCTCAGACTTCTATGACCCCTTGTGTTCTGGAAGCCTTGTCCCTGGGAAAATTAATCTTTCAGCTTTTGGAGATGCCCCCTAAGGGTCTAACCAGTTGATTGATGACCAAATATTTAGAAAGCAGTTCACTGTGTTGATTATCTCCCCCCCCCCCCCCCCCCCCCCCCCCCCCCCCCCCCCCCCGTCTCTCTTTGTCTCTGTCTGCTTCCTCCTGTGTCTTTCTTTGTCTCTACCTCTCTGTTCCTGTCTCTGTCTCTCTCTCCTCACCGCTCCCACACCATTCCATTCTCTCTTCTCTCTTCAGTTTTAATATTTGTATTCTCTTAACAGTATCTGGCAAATATTAAATGTTCAATAAATCCTTTTTCATTGCTTTTTTTTTTTGTTCTTTTGAATCACAGGTTCATCTATCTAGAGCTTTAAGAGACCTTAAAAGTCATTGATTTTAACCACCTCATTTTTCATATGAGGTACCTAAGGCAAAGAATGCTTAAATAATTTATCTAGGGTCACATAACTAGTAAGATTCCAAGGTAGGATTTGAATCCAAGATTTCAGTCCAGTGCCCTATCTAGTACACTGCTAAATCTCTGTTTGATATATGCTGCAAGACTTCAAAGAAGAGGGGTTCGTGGAGACTTTCCTTTGAATTTTAGGGGTTGGTAGGGTTTGGAAAGATGACAAAGAAAAGGGAAATACCTTTAGACAGCAAGAGTAAAGGTGGAGGGGTGGGAAAGGATATGGTGTATTTTAGGGTCAATGAAGAGACCATGAAAAACAGGAGCAGTTATGTTGGAAATTCAAGGGAAATGAGGTTAGAACAGTTTCACTTTTATATTTCTATCTCCAGTGCTTAGAACAATACCTGAGAAATAATAGGTATTTAATTAATACTTGCTGATTGATCGAAGCTTTAAGGATGTAGCAGCACAGAGCTCATAGATAGCTGACAAATGCCTAATAGAGAAGCATAACCTTGGTACAGTAGTCCCTGGATGTAATTTAGCTCTACACTGCAATTTAGATTTTACTCCCCTAAAGTCCACCATCCAGTGGTGCTCATTGGGATACTCCTTCAGCATCCCACAGCGTTGTTGTCCTCCCCTTCCCCCTCCCCCCCAACTGAGAGACTGTCCATAGTATGGACGATCAAAGTTAGAAAACACTCTACTCTTCTGTCTATTCTTCCCAGATTCCCCTAGTGTATCCAATTCCACCCACTCTTAGCAAAGCAGAGCTTCCTGTCTCCAAGGGAGAGGGGCTTATAAGAAGGCATAATAATGAGGTTTCTAAAGTCATCCTGGACGTCAACTAGCTGTTGCAAAATTGCATTTTGATGAGTTCAGTGTAAATGAATCAGAAACATATGGATTCAATTTCCCTTGGAATCCACATGGGTTTCAAAATGAAGAGGAGGGGTAAAAACACATTTGGCAAAGTGCATTTTGGGTTTCACCAAACCCCACACGTTTATTTGCAAAGCAGTTTGAAGAGTTTGCTGATCGTATCCCAGAGTTCAGCTCCTTCCCTGCTAATGGAATCATAGGATGCCTCCCACTGTCTCATCAAATATGATGGGGGGAAATATAACAGAACATCACCCTTCCTGGGATTATTTGCATTTGAAAATGTCATAGTGCCTTGACACTGACCCTCCAAGCTGCTTCTGTTTGAAAGTCTATAGGACAAAGCTGTTCTTTTCCCTAGGGCCAGCTCTCCATAGAAAGAGGCAGCACTAAGGAGGGTAGTGAAATCTGCTTCAAGGATAGCATAGAAGGGACAGCAAAATACTTTTTGACTTGATTTGACTTGATTGGCCTGATACAGCTTTTAAAAAAAGGGGGTCTTGCTTTAATGCAGAGTACTGAACTGACTTCTACTCCACCACAGGATTATTCTTTGAATAATCTAGTTCAATTCAATAAATAATCCAAAAGAGGGGCAAACTCTGGTTTCTCTTCCATTTTCCTTCAGGGATCCATAACCTATATCCAGTTATAAGAATTGGAGGTAGGTTCTCAATACATATTCAATACCATTCATTTCAAGTCACCAAATATTTATTAATCATTTACTAATTGCTAAGGTATTAGTTCAAGATGTGGTGTTGGGGATGAAAAGACATATCTAGAGTCTGTCTTTAAGAAATTTTCATTCTATAAAGGTGGGTTTGCATATACAGAAATAAGTAAATGCAACAGAATATGTGGAGAGAGAGAGAAAGAGGTTATATCCTATGATAAGTACTATTTTAAAGTAAAATGGGCTTCAGTGAGTTGTCTTTGGACAAAGGAATTTCATAGGAAGCTTGATAGTCACCAATCATAGATGCTAAGGAAGGGATAGTGTTGATAGCTTCTAATATCCCTGCTAATTCTTGAATTCTCTGATTTTATTACAAACCTCAATATCTATAACCTCTTTATATATTCTTAGCAGAGTTAGGAACTATAACAAATCTCTACCAGAATAAGATGCTTTCTAGAGGAGCTAACAGTTAAGGAGACTTGTCTAACTCTCATAAAATAATCTGATATTTTCTTAATCTACTCGCTTATTCTTTGAGTTGGAGGAAACCTTAGTGGGTTTATAAGATAACCATACCTGGAAAGAATCCCTTCTCCAAAATTCCCAACAAGTAATCATCCAGCTTTTACTTGAAGACATCCACTGCCAAGGAACCCATTACTTTACAAAGCAGCTCGTTTTGCTTTTGGATAGTTCTAGTAATTTGGTATTAATTATTTCTCCTTATATAAAACCAAAATCTATGTACCTTCAACTTATTCCCATGGATCCTATTTCTGCTCTCTGTGGATTATGTAATGAATTCCAAAAAGAACATTTACTCCTCCCATTCACTCCTATCTAGGCTAGTCTTCCCTTCCCAACTATCCATGCTTTACACTTTTGCTTTCCTGTCTTCCTTGACTTGAATGAAAATATTTACCATAAAGAAAAGAAGACTTACGAGGTATATGATCAGTTTTTAGGATTTGAAGGATGGTCATATGAAAGAGACATCAAACTTGTTTCACTTGACTACAGATCTAGAATAGGTAGACAATTAAAGACAGGCAGAATTCAACCCAATATAAAGAAATGAGAGTCTTTCAGATTGTGTCATACTGATGGATGAGTACAATAGGAGTTGAAGAAGGATGCTAGGCATCAAAGAAGACATCCTGGAAACAGTGGGACTTAAGTTTGAGTTTCTGGACACCCTCCAAAAAATAAAGAAAAGGAAAAGGTGACTTCATTTGATTCTTTCCCTCTCCCTCTCTCTCACCCACTCTTTCTCAACATTGTGAGTGGAGTGGAATCTGCCGCAGATTTAACCAAATTGAAGTCCTGTGTGAGACCAGATCTTCTCCCATTCTCATTTGCAACCCTTCCCCCCACCCCTCCAGCCTAGGTCTTGCAAACATCAGCCCAGACAGTTGCATGGAGCACAAACACAGACCTTAGCCAAAGAACCATCTGATTGTTATTATGTTGTGGGACTTTCTTTATTGGCAAACAATCCATCAACAGTTTAGACTTGCAGAGCATCCCATATGTGCTTACAAAGCATTTTGTGTCCTTCTCTCTTCTTCCATACCCCAACCCCCAATAATTTCTCTCTCTCTCTCTCTCTCTCTCTCTCACTTTCTAGGCTTTGATTCAAATCAAGTAGTCCAGCAGAGTAAGGAAGGAGTGCAATAAGATGTCTACCAAGGATTAGGTCCAGGTGGTCAATCTTTCTGGGCATCTACCACATCAGCCACCCACTGCCTTCTTTGCAAGTGTGAAATTTCTTTGTTCCAGTGGATGCCCAGGGAAGGTTCTTGGTAAATATTTGCTGATGAGGAGAGTCCAGACCAACCAGATGTATTCCTGCTGTAACTAAGGCATAAGAGGCAGTCAAAATTTCAAGAACCTTTCTTTCCATCAGTGTAGACAGGACACTGTCAGAGTTCACAGATGGAAAGTGGGTTGCCCTGGTTCTGTGGATCCATGTACACCATCCATGTACACCCATGTACAGCAAATGGTCAATTTGATATCCCCAGGTTTTACTCTGGTAAATGGAGCTAAGGCTCCAAAAAGTCCACTGAAAGATGTTGGAGTCATATAAAGTTCAGAGACCGAAAAGTTTAGGAGGCAATTTATTTCTCTACAGGAGAAAGGAGGTAAGGGTCAAGTAACTTCTAATGGAAAGAACACTGACCTGGAAGTCAGGATATCTAGATCTGGACTCTGACATCCAAATGCTCTGAGACCTTGGACAATTTTATCACTTTTTTGAGTCTATCCTCATTTAAAGGTATCTACAAGTTCTGATGTTCTGTGAGTTTAGGGAATTTGTTGCTGTGTGTGTGTGTGTGTGTGTGTGTGTGTGTGTGTGTGTGTGTGTGTATGCTGTATTTTAAAAAATTTTATAAGTATAAGTTGTTTCTCCCCTCAGGTATTCTACTTATTTTTGCTGAAGTACAATAACATGAATGTACATACAAAAAAAGTTTTTTTGGGTTTTATTTTTTGGTCTAAAAATAAGTAACTCAGTCCAACATCAGGAAAACTCAGCTCTGCTTTTCCTTTTAAAGTATTCTAGATCATACATTATGCTGAGGGCTGACTTTAGGCAAACTAGGGAAGAAGGTGTTTTGTCTTCTTCTTCCCTTGTTTGCTTCTCATCCGTTTCTATTTCCAATCCCTACTTCAGACAAACTCTCCTCTCTGCCCAGTTTGCTCTACTGTCCTCCACCCCAATCTTCCTGGTGATATTTGGAGAGAAGAAAACTTAGGAGATGCATCATCTGGATTCATATATCTGAAGGACTGTCATGTGGAAGAGGAATCAGACTTCTTCTATTTGGTTCCAACTGGCAGATCAAATATGGTTCAAAAGTTGCAGAGAGATGGAATTCAACTCAATATTAAAGAGGGAAAAATACACTTCTCCCTAAAACACCCCCAAACCAAAACCTCCTATGACTAGTGCTATTTCAAAGTAAAATGGGCTGACTCAGACTGCAGTGGGTTGTCTTTGGACAAAGGAATTTCATAGAAAGCTTGATGATCACCAATCACAGTTGCTAAGGAAGGGATAGAGTTGATAGCTTCTGATATCCCTTCTAATTCTTGAAGTCTATGATTTTATTACAAACCTCAGTACATTTGACCTATATTCCATTCCCCCTTGATCCTGAACTTTGCTCATCTAGGTGATAGCTAGCTCTTCTGTGCTAAAGTGTTTTTGCATTCTCATGCCTTAACCTTCCTAGACAGGATATGTACAATTTCCCAAGGGTTTTCAGGTAACAGAAAACCTTAGACAAATGGAGTTACTATAATGACCTGAATAACAGGATATGGGGAAGTTATTTGACCAGGTGGAATGTGTGTCTATACTATACAGAGATACTTTAAAGTATCCAGTGCTTTATCTGCTGACCTTACCATGGGGTCATATTGCCTTTCTTCCTTCAGTCTCCTGCACATGTCATATGTTCCAGAGTTAAATGCAGGAGTTTTCTTATGTTTTCTACCTGCACTGAATCTTTTAAAACCATGACTTGGACCTGAATAAGCAACATCTTCTGCTAGTTTTGTCCTATTGCCAAATACCAAGAATTTCACCTCCTTTAATCTCTAATCATCTCATCCATTTCAGTCAATTGAATATTAATACCAAAAATGGGACAGACATTTGTTCATTTTGAGCTAGAAAGAGGCCAGATTACCTGGAATCTGGCCATAGCCTTGCTTTCCTTATTGATTTTCTTGACTTTCTTCTTGGATCTTTCTCTAATCCTCTCTGCCCTACCAAATTCTAATCACCTTTTGATTCTAAGCTATATGCCTGCTGCCCTCTCTAGCTCCTCCCCCCTTCCCATGACCTCCTATTCTATGAAATCTTTCTTGACCACTCCAGCACAGCCTGACCTCTCTTCTTCCTCATCTCTAATAGAATTGAATTGATTTTTTCCATGCAATATAACTCTGTGCATCTTAGATCACATAACTAGAAATGGAAAAGGATATTAGAGGTTATCCAGTCTCATCCCTTCACTTTCAGCTGAGGAAACTGAGGCTCACAATTGTTACATGACTTGATCAAAGGGAACATCAAAGGCAGAATTTGAACCCAGGTCTTTTATCTCTGGAGTCAATTTTCTTTCTCAGTATTATCTCATATTCTTTGGATATATCACTCATGAATCTTGCCTTCCCAACTAATGTTTGAATTCCTAAAAAGAAAAGGTTCTTCCTTTTCCTTTTCTATTCCTACCACAGCACAGCAGAAAGAACAGTGACTTTGGAGTCAGAAGACTTGAGTTCAAATTCTGCCTTTTGCACCTTTGGGCAAATCTCTTAGCATCTCTGAACCTGTTTCCTCAACTCTAAAATGAATGATTTGAACTAAATGACCTCTGAGGTTCTTTCCAGTTCTATATCTGTGATCCTATGATTCAATGATACCTTCTACCTCTTCCTCATCATTAACATGTTTAAAAATGAGGCACAAAATAGGCTTTCCATAAAAGACCTATTATCCTGAATTAAGTGATTTGGTTAGCACTTTTTATGATTTCATTTCACCTTAATATCCAGACTTCTAACTACTCTGCGTTATTCTTAATAATTTAAAGTATCTGGAAAGCATCTTAGAACCTAGCATCTTATTTTATAGAAGGAGAGGCTGACTCCTGGGGACATTGTGATTTGTCTCCAGTTTGCACAAGTTCTCAGTATCAGAACCAGGACTAGAAGCCAGTCTTCTGCCTTCTCAGGACTCTTTTGACCATTGCAAAAAGATCAAGATTGATGAGATCTGAGAAAGGCTATTGAATTTTGCAATGCCACATGTCCCACCAAGCCATTCAGGGAGTGCAGGAATTCTAGGCCAGGACCCTTCTCCTTGCCAGATCAAACTGTTCCATTTAATTCCTTTTAAAAAAAGAGAATAAATCTTCCCTCCACATTTTCATCTTCCTCAGACTGGCTGGGTATCATCTGTTTCAGCTGCTGTCTGACTGTCAGGGGTGGCCTGACCCAGCTGTGTTTTGGGCGTATTGCCCCTGGGAGGGTGTGGTGGTGCCTCTGTGAGTAGATTCCAAGCAGAACACAAGGCTTCCTGCTGAGAGACAGGGAACAGCCTCAAGGTATCCCCCTTCCCTTCACCAACGCTGTGGGAGCTGGAGGCAGGCTTAGCTGAGAGAGTGGTCTTCATTGTGTTTCAAGAGTTTCTCTGAGGGTTGGCTAGGCGGCGCAGTGGATAAAGCACCAGCCCTGGAATCAGGAGTACCTGCGTTCAAATCTGATCTCAGACACTTAATGATTACCTATCTGTGTGGCCTTGGGCAAGCCAGTTAACCCCATTTGCCTTGCAAGAACCTAAAAAAAAAGTTTCTCTGAGCTCCTCATATGGTGTCAGATTTGGCAAGTGTATGCTTCTCTGTTTTATGTTTTTCTTGGTATTAATTTCCATGTGGGTTATCAAAAAAAGTTATCTCTATTATCTTGTCTTTCAAGGCATCTTGTGTGATTTTGATGTATGCACAGGAGAGCCCTCGATAGAGGAGAGCCTGTAAAGTTTCCATCTTGCTCTTCTGAATCAAAGACACTCTGGCTGACAATGAGTAGAGTGGAATCTTCTACCTTGTAGTTAATTATATGACTGCATGTCCTGTTATATAAAGAAAATGATTTGCAATGACCTACCTTTGTCTTCATCGAACTTTCATCAGCAATGCCCTAGCTGCAGGGGGAGATGATTCTCTATTTTATAGAGGTAGAAAAATAGGCAGATGGAGGGGTAATTAGTGACACTTTTTTTGATCATGTTTTTGACAATGAGATCTGGTAATTTTTTTTCCCTAGAGGTTTGGGATTCTTTCTTCTTGGAAATGTCTTGAAACTCAGTCTCTCCATTCCTTCAAAACTGTGTCATTTTCAGCATATTCCTGTCCTATGTATACTTGATCTAGTCCATCTGTTCTTTCCATCTCGTCTTTCTTCAGTGCAATTTCTACTTCTCCCTTTACTGTAACATACCAGAAAAAGTAATATTAGAATCTACATATAATAGTTTCACTGCCATTGATAGGAAAATGAATTTATTATGGAAATATTTATAGGTCTCCCATTTTTCTCAGTTCTCAGTTCCCCTTCTAATTAATTCTTAGCTGCCTTTAAAGATATGAATTAGTTGTATTTTACCCCAAGTTTTCTGTAAACTTGTTTTCCCTCAAACTTTTTTTTTGTAGTTTTATGGAGGGATACTGCTCATTATCTCATTATATTTGTTAAGTTTTCCAAACAGTTAATACTTCTAAGTAATTATTACATTTTTGCCTACCATGTATTTCCATTTGACCAAAAGTTTGCTAACTGGTTGAATTAGTTTCTAGGTGTTTGGGGTCTCTTTATAAGATTCATTATGAAAATGACTCATGCTAACTATTTTTTAAAGGAAATAGTTATACTCTATATTGAAGTTGCCAATGATCTTTTGATTGTTAAACCCAATGACCCTTTTTCATTACTCAACCTTTTCCTCTCTTTGCAGTGAATTGCCCTTGAGGCTCCTCTTCTCTGTATTTCTCCTGTATTCTCTGTACTGTATTCTCTCTGAATTTCCATGACTATACTTTCTCTCTCTCTCTCTCTCTCTCTCTCTCTCTCTCTCAGTTTTTCTTCAAATTACCGCACTATTCCATCTTGTTCTTCTTTACTGAATCATCCTCCATGTTCTAGCCCCACAAAAATCATGCCTAAGGAGGAATAATTAAAGAAAAAGAACTAAAGGAGGTAAGATGGAGGTGTTGAAATAACTGAAGAATTTTCGTGAAGAAGAAAGGAAGGAAAGAAACACTAATTAAATATTTACTATAGTGTAAGCAGTGTGCTAAATGTTGGGAATATAAATGCAAATCAAAGGAAAGAGTCTCTGCCCTTAAGGAACTTACATTCTAATGGGAGCAGAAGTGATTTGAAAAGAAGGGAAGCCATGTTTCTGAAGTCTGAATTTTTCTTCAGGTTGAGTAGAGACCTGCTTTTCTTTATCTTCTCTCCTATTTTCATATAATTTGGGAGAAACCATAAGAGGTCTAATCTGTTTAATTCCCATCTTGGTCTTGTCCTATACATCTGAACTTCAAAACCAAACCTCAGCTACTGTCTCATCCTGGAATTTCTCTCTATTCCAGAGATCTCTTGACTTTATTATTCAGTTTATATACACATTGACTAATTCAATAGGCTATTGCAATAATCTCATCCACTGTATACATATGAATTGCAAGTTTAGTCTCCTCTGAATGAAATTTTCTTGAGGAAGTGCTATAACATTCTCAGGGTCATTGGATGCAATGTAAAACCTAGCACAGGACCCTGAACACAATTGTCATTTAATATTTATGAAACTGTTTTGTTAAATTTTTCCCTTCTTGGTTAAAGGTAGAAACTCAGATTCTGTTTCATTAAATCAGTCATTTCAGGATCTAATGCATTCCATATCCTTATTCTGAGCAAAATCAGCAAAACTAATGTCTTTCAAGCCTCCCACAAAACAAGGAGAAACAATTAACAGGAGGTAATAAAGGTAAACTAAAGGCCTCCCCTCTCCCTCTCCCTCCCCCTCCCCCTCTCCCTCTCCCTCCCTCTCCCCTTCCCCCTCTCCCCTCCCCTCTCCCTTTCTCTCTCCTCTCTCCCTCTCCCTCCTCCTCCCCCTCTCCCCTCCCTCCCTCTCCCCTCCCCTCTCCCTTTCTCTCTCCCTCTCTCTCTCCCTCCTCCTCCCCCTTTCCCCTCCCTCCCTCTCCCCCTCTCTCTCTCCCTTTCTCTCTTCCTCTCCCTCTCTCTCCCCCTCCCTCTCCCTCTTCCTCATTCTCTCCCTCTCCCCTCCCTCTCCCTCTCTCTCCCTCTCCCCCTCTTCCTCCTCCTCCCCTCTACTCTCTTTCTCTTTCCCTCTCCCTCTCTCTCCCTCTCTCTTCCTCTCTCTCTCCCTCCCCCCCTTCCTTCCTTCCTTCCTTCCTTCCTTCCTTCCTTCCTTCCTTCCTTCCTTCCTTCCTTCCTTCCTCCCTTCCTTCCTTTCGAATCTGGTAATACCTTGGTTTCAGAGGACATTTATCAGCTTGAGTTCAAATAGCTTTGAATGGAACCTGCCATAGAATGTGATGTAATCAAGTTCACCTAACCTCCACCAACCTTCCCCATCTTTTTCTTAATTCCTTTTGACCTAGTATCATCTGTGACACAATAAAGCAAAGCACTTCTCAGAGAAAACCAATCTCCCCACTTTTTCTGAATGTCTTCTCTTTGAATACCTATCTCTGTCATTTGGAAACAGAGATTATAACTTGTATCTGATCAAAAGCCATGTCCATTCACTCAGGGAGTAGCTCTCCCACTCCCCTCCTCATTCCCTGGGTCACACTCCACATATGGGGAAGTGGTTTCTTGGAGAATTTATTCAATCACACAAACAGAACAGGAAGGAGAAAGAGAAAAGAAAACCAAAAGAGACAAAAAGAAAAGAAATTGGATCCACCCCTCCAGCCAGGGCTGATGTGCCCTAAAAATGAAGAAAGCCTGCCTAACAAGATACAGACATCCATAATGCAGACAGCAGACCAAACAAAAGCTCAAACGGTAAACAAGACATCTGCCTCCAGAGAGGACACTTGCTGCATGTTGGTGGCAGGGAATGCTTTGCAGTAGAAATAGATTGCAATTCTCTTGCAACTCCTTAGAACTTCATAGAGACTTGCTCTTTAATTGTGAGCAAAATGCACACCAAGGAGGGTTCCTTCCAGGGCATGGCTCAAAGCTTATGGAAATGTCAGAAATAAAATAAAAAATTTAAATAGACCAGGGAAAATATTCTTTTTTTCCCTCTTAAAGATTTTTTTTAAAAAATCATTTACATTAAAATGAATGGCAGCTCTGAGAGACTGGGCAGATGTACACCCTGTCTCTACAGAAGGGGGTCTTGGTTTTTTTCTCATATTTTAAAATGGAGAAGATTCATCCCCCTCCCCAGCTGCTCTCAAGACTTTGATCTAAAAAACTCTCCTAAAGAGTATCAAGAATACTCAGCATTTCATTGAAGTAAACTTGGGATGTTTAGCCTAGAAAAGATGTAGCTTAGGAGATATGATAGCTGTCTTCAAGCATTTGAAAGGTTGTCACCTATAATAGGGATTATACTTGTTCTGCTTGACTCTACTGGACAAACTTGGGAGCAGAGGAGTGGGGGGGCTGAATTTGAAGAGTGACAGTTTTCAGCTGAATTTAAAGGGAATTCTACTGTATTATAATCGTAGCTATCCCTGCCCCCATCCCTATCCCCATCACTATGACCATCTCCATCCCCATCTCCACCCCCACCATAATCATCATTATATTACAAATGAGGAAACTGAGGCTCATAAATGTTGGCATCTAGGGCAGGGTAAGGGGAGGAGTGAAGTTCCTGCCACTGCTGGTCTTTAAACAAAGGATCAGTAGGATCATAGATTTAGAGCTGTAAGAGGTCTTAGAGGTATTACAGGTAAGAAAACTGAGCCCCCAGAAGCAAACTGACTTCCCCCAAATTATACAAATATCACATGGCAAAGCAGAATTTGAATCCAGGTCTTCCACCTCCAAATCCAGGCTTCTTTCCATTGCCCTAGATTGCCTTTCTACATATTAAAGTTTGATGACTACTTCATCAGAGAGGTTATAAAGAAGATTCTTATGCATACATGAGTTGGATAAGATCCCTTCTGCATAAGATTCTGAGATATTTTGAAGTGGTCAAATAATCTCAGTAAGGAATAGAGTAACTCATTATGAATTCTGCTTCTCAGATCCAGGAAGTCACAAATAACACTGTCTCCTTGGGACTGCAAGAGCCTCCCATGGACCCTGGGGAGACAGCTTCTGAGTCACCTCAGATGAGTTTTTCTATCTTAACCACACACATAGATTGGCATCCCTGAGAGCAACACCATCTTCTGCCTCTTGACATCCCCACCCTTCCCCTCAATAACTCCTAATTCAGCCTGTTTAATAAATGTTTGTAGATTTTTTAGGACATAGATTGGAAGCAGGAAGCAGAAAAGTTTTGTTTTATTCAGGGTCATGGTCAAATTCATGGAAATTAAGAAAAAAAATGCCAACAGGTATTGATAACAGGAAGAATGACTTGGGATTCCAGTTAGATTTGGAAGTTGGGTTTGGAAGTTTGCAGAAAAAAAATGGGTTATTCTTTCTCAGAATACTACCATTGTTTAAATCAGTGAGCTCCACAGTGAAGGCAAAGCTCTTCTCAGAAGAGAGACTGTGAGAAGGGACTGAAAGATGGAACAAATCCCACCATCCCAGATATAGCTTGACTGTGGGACTCGCTTCCATTACAGCCACACTTACCTTTCATTCATTATCCTCCAATTCTTCTCCATTTCCATATTTCCTTTCACTGTCCTCCACCCTTGCTTCTTTCTTGGTCACTCAAGACAATTATAATCTAAATATTGCTCGGGCACTGGAAAATACTTCCTACCTGCCACCCAGAATATCCAATTCTTGTTCCAGGTTATCTAGAGTTTAGTAGGCATCCATCAAATGGTATGCCCTACCCTCCAGGGCAATCAACAAGTGAGAACCTTCCTCCCTCAGCTCATTCAAAAACAACAACAAAAAAAGATAATTGAAGACAACTAATTTAGATGATACTGCTTAGCATCTGGATCATAGATCTAATAGTAGAAACTGACTTATTTTAAGCCTCTCATTTTACAGATGCAGAAAAGGAGCCCTAGGAAGGTTAAATGTCTTGCCAAAAGTTTCACTATATTAAATATCACGGGCAACATTTGAACCCAGATCTTCTGGGTGTTCTTTCTTCTTTCCCACCACCCTTTTACTCCTGGTGTGGAATATTGCTGCTACAATCAAATCATGAGAATGTAAACAATGCCTTTTCTTTCTTCTAATGAGCTCAGCTTAGCCACACAAAAGGATTCAATAAAGAGCTGATGGATTTTTTAAAAAAATTAATAGGTTTTGATAAGCACATAGTTAAGTATAGTAGTAGTCTTTTCAGAAAGTCTTTTCAGATCTTTGTTTTCAGTAAGAGAGTTCTCATTTCTGTTTTTGTTCAGATTTTGACATTTAGTTGTCATTGTTCAGTTGTTTCAGTTGTATCCAACACTCTGTGATCCCATTTGCGGTCTTCTTTGTAAATGTATTATAGTGGTTTCCCACTTCCTCCTCCAGTCCATTTTTTTTTGAAAAGGCAATGGGGTTAAATGACTTTCTCAAGGTCACACAGTTAAGTGAGTATTAAGTGTCTGAGGTCAGATATGAACTCAGGTCAGGAGGACCTGGGCCAGTGCTCTATCCACTGTGCCATCTAGCTGCCCTCCTCCAGCTCATTTTACAGGTGAGGACATCAAGGCCAACAAGGTTTATTCACTTACCCTGAGTCACACAGTTAGTAAGTATCGAAAGTCAAAGTTGAACTCAGGAAGATGAATCTTCCTGATTCCAAGCCCAGAGCTTTAGCTGTTGGACCACCCAGTTCCCTAAATTCAGGTAAGTTGCTTTACCTCTCAACCTCACTTTCCTCATTGTACAATGGAGAAAACAGTACTTGGATTAATTACCTTCCAGAGTTGCTATAAGGAAAGCACTTTATAAATCTTAGAAAATGTAAACCATGTCTAATTTAACATGAACTAATAAAGACCTTTGGTTTTTCTACAAAATCCATTGGTTGGATTGACATCACATATCCCAGGAGATAGTCCTATGTCACATGGTAAATACCAGAGTTGGAATTTGAACCCAGGACTTCTGGCTGCCAGGGGATATTGAGATACCTCCTATCCTCTGCAAATCATATCCTCATAGAGTTAATGGAGCATCATGATGATAACTTCAAATGATGGTCCTAATCAGTGGCTAATTAATTATTTGTTAAGGCATCTATGGATTTTAAAATAATGTCTCCACTTTGGTGAGGAAGGAAATTCAGATGAGAAGAATACTAGAAACTTAGCAAATTTTAAATCTTCCATTTAGTGCAATATGATTTTATTGTACTTACAAATAATTAAACCAATCTGTAAAACATGTTTGCATTACATTATTTTACTTCACTTGGCCTTGCAATATGAGGATCATAATTACTTAAATATTTCCCTTTACTATTTTTCAAAACATTTTTCTAAATTGTCAAAAAACATTCTGGAGACATTTGGATAAAAAACATAGTGAACATGTGTCTGATTAATTTTTTAAGACAATCAAGATCAAATGCAGAACATGATTGGAAAATGTTCCATTGCAACAATAAGAGGGAATCAGAATAGGAAGGGCAATGAATTATTGGGGGGGGGAGGAAGAATCATCAGATTTCACATTGTTTTATTGGAACTCATATGACAGATGACAAATCACTGCAATGTAATAGACTATGCAATGCATCAAGTACCCAAAGAAGGGCCATGTTCCAATTAGAATAGAGTTTAAGCTAGAGAAAATCCCACAGAGACTGGACTCTAACATGTGGACCTTTGGGATGGGGGAGGGGAGTGGTCCTCCTAATTTCCAGCTTGTAAAACAAGAGTTCACTCTAGGCAGCCATTCTTTGTTGGCTGTCATTACAAACAACTCAGGGACGATCAACAGCAGTAGTGACAACCTTATTCGTCCCCCATCTGCTAGCTGTCAATCAGGCCACCATCCTGAGGCCATTGATGGAGCTGCCAGCTTGATTGAGAATCACTTGTCAAGGAAGATTTTATGATGTTAACTTACCAGAACTTCCAGGGAAAGAAAAAAATAGTCTTTAATTTTACTCTTCTTTTGTTTATCTTTTTTTTTTTTAGGTTCTACCAAGAGATTGGGACTACACAGCATGATTTTGTCTCAGAAATATCTCAAAAAAAAAATCTTTCTCCTACCCCATCTCCCATTGTTTCTTAAGTGTCATGAAGAGAGTTCTAGGACCTTATGTCCTGTTTTCTTGTTATTTCAGGGAACAGGGGCAAAGGAACTAGGAGAGAGTGAACTCTGATGCAGGATAATAGGACAATAAACTGGATTGAAAATAATAAAAGCAAGCAAACAAAAATACCCATTTCCTTCTGAACTCTTACTGCCATCTGTCAAGGATCAGCTCATTCTCTTTGCCCTAAATTCAGAATGAGAACCCCTTCAGAGAGAAGCCAGTGCATTAAGGACAGTACATCCATCAATTGCCGTCCCCATCCCCCAGAGGCTTTTCTTTTGAAATGGCAAGATATATATATGGGATTCCTGTCACTTATCACCTCACAACATTAAAAAAAATTATAAAAGAAGGAGAAAGTGAGAGAGTAAGGTAGAGGGACTTAAACATTACAAAGTTTAGAGAAAATCCTAGAAAGGATATTGGCAATTTAATCTCATCATCAAAATCTTAATTTCTGCTATCAGCATACAAACAAAAGAGGGGATTGCAATAGAACCCCATATAAGCAGATACTGAAGTTCTCTCAAGGGGCATCATTCCAGACCCTAATTAATAAACCAACAAATACTTTTTTATTTTTGTAAATAGTATTTTATTTCTTTCAATTACATGTAAAGATAGTTTTCAACATTCATTTTTCATAAGAATTTGAGTTCCATTTTTTTGTTTTCCTCCTTTCTCCCCCCCCCATGAGAAGCAATTTGATATAGATTATACATGTGGAATCATGGAAACATATTTCCACATTAATCATACTGTGAAAGAAGAAAGAGGATGAAAGGGAAAAGCCACAAATAAACAATAACAAAAAGTGAAAATAGTGTGCTTTGATCTGCATTCAGACTCTATAGTTCTTTCTCTGGATAATATTTTCCATCAGGAGTCTTTGGAATTTTCTTGGATTGTTATATTGCTGAGAAGAGTTAAATCAATCATAGTTGATCATCTTATAGTATTACTATTACTATGAACAATGTTCTCCTGGTTCTTCTCACTTAACTCAGCATCAATTCATGTAAGTCTTTCCAGGATTTTCTGAAATCTATCTGGTCATCATTTCTTACGGCACAATAGTATTCAAATACCACAACTTGTTCAGCCACTCCTCAATTGATTGGCATTCTCTCCATTTCTATTTTTTCCCCACCAAAAAAAAGAACTTTTATCAATATTTTTTGCATATATATATATACTTTTCCTCTTTTTATGATCTCTTTGGAAAACAGACCTAGTAGTGGATTTGCTGGGTCAAAGGGTATGCACAGCTTTATTGCTCTTTTGGCATTGTTTCAAATTGTTCTTGGTTAGATCAGTTTACAACTTGACTGGTACTGCATTTGTGTCCCAATTTTCCCGCATCTTCTCCAATATTTATCATTTTCCTTTTCTGTCATATTATTAAATCTGATAGGTTTGGGGTAGTACCTCAACGTTGTTTTAATTTATAATTCTCTAATCAATAGTGATTTGGATCATTTTTTCCATTTACTTATAGAGAGTTTTAATTGCTTTGTTTGAAAGTTACCTGTTCATATCCTTTGACCATTTATCAATTGAGAAATGATTTGTATTCTTATAAATTTGACTTAGTTCTCTCTCTCTCTGCCTTTTTTTAGTTTTTTTAAAAATTTTTTTTATTTTGCAAGGCAATGGGGTTAAGTGGCTTGCCGAAGGCCACACAGCTAGGTAATTATTAAGTGTCTGAGGTCAGATTTGAACTCAGGTACTCCTGACTCCAGGGCCAGTGCTCTATCCACTGTGCCACCTAGCTGCCCCCTCTATATTTTTGAAATGAGACATTTTTTCAGAAACACTGGAAGGAAAAATTGTTTCCCATCTTTATGTTTTTTCTTTGAAACTTGATTGTATCAGTTTTGTTTGCAAAAACTTTAAACTTTATATAATCGAAGTTATACATTTTGCATTTCCTACTATTCTTTATCTCTTTGTTGGTTATAAACTTTTCCTTTCTCCATAGATCTGACAGGTAAACTGTTTCTTGTTCTCTTTATTTGCTTATGGTATCACCTTTTTTGTCTAATTACGTGCCCATTTTTATTTTATCTTAGTGTAGTGTGTGAGAAGTTGGTCTAAATCTAGTTTGTGTGATACTATTTTCTAGTTCTTATCCCAGGAGCTGGAGTCTCCAACAAATATTTATTAAGCACTGTTTATGTGCCAAGTACTTCAGTAAGTACTTGGAATCCAAACAGAAACTATAGTCCTTGATTTGAAGGAATTCACAGTCTAATGGCAAAAACAACACCAAGAACCATTACATGTAAGATATACATATATATATATATATATAAATATATATATATATGATCAATTAGAAATAATTAATACAGGGAAGACATTAGCATTAAGGAGGATCAGAAAGGGCTTCTCAGAAAAGATAGGATTTTGGCATAATCTTGAAGGAAACCCAGAGGAAAAGATATGGGGAGAAATTGAATATTCCAGGTATGGGGGTCTAATTATTGACATTAATTCTAAAGGAATGCACCTATCCCATAGGCTCATGTTGCCCAATATGTTAGAATTCAACTATTGGCTTAAACTTTCACATCATAACATAATTGTTTCTCAAATATGATTTCAATAATTAACTGAAATAGAAACTCTATTGCCTCTAGAACTCAGACTAATCTGATCATTGTCAACCTGAGATTTTTGAATTGCAACATCCTTACTTTGCAAGTTCATCATTAAACAAACAAATAGTAAATTTTTAAATGAGTACTTGTTATATGTCCAACATTACTAGGCCCTCTGGCCATACAAGGACTGTTCTTTATTCTTATAGGGCTCATAGACTTGAGGAAAAGAGGAACTGAGTAGTGGAAAGAGATAACAAATAATAGTGACAAGAAAATATATAAATATATATATATATATATATATATATATAGCAACAGTATTATAATATTAATTTTTAAAATCAAATTTTATTTTGTTAATTAACAATTTTTAATTATATCTCTCCTACCTCATCTTCACTGGAAAAAAGGAAAGTAAAATAATTGTAATATGTATTTTATATGTATATATATATGTATATATATATATAGATACATATAATCAAGCAAGATAAATTCTCATATTTCTATATACAAAAATATGTGTTTCACTTTGTCTAACACCTCTCTATTAGGAAGTGGATAGCATTTTTCATAATTAGTACTCTGGAATCATAGGTGGTCATTGCTTTGATCAAAGTTCTTAAGTTTTTCAAAGTTTTTGCTTATCCATTGTTGTTCTTATATAAATCTTTGAGTTTTCTTTTTCCTGATTCTGCTCACTTCATTTTGCAGCAGTCCACATGAGTCTTTCCAGGGTTTCCTCTGAAACCATCAATTTCCACATTTGTTATGGCACAATACATTTATTCATTCTTTTAAAAAAATATTTATTTACTTATTTTCATCAATATTCACATGCATATTTCCAAGTTACAAAATTTCCCTCCACCCTCCCTTCCCACCCCACCCTCCCCTCAGCAAGGAACAGTCAGATTAGCATTTTACAAACATATTTTGATAAATATGTTTACAAATTAGTAATTTTCAGCATGAGGAATTAGGATGAAGGGAAGGAGATGCATAAGAGATCATTTTTATGCTATTCATCAGATTTGGAAAGGGTTTTTTCCCCCTGTATGTTTTGTTTTGTTTTGTTTTTCTTCCTCTGGTTGGGGATGATATGGTCCATAACTAGTCCTAGCTCTCTGGTCTGCCAAGAGCAGCTGCTTCCATCAAGGTTATTCATCTCATAATGTTGTTGATGTGCACATTATTCTCTTGGTTCTACTCCCTTTACTCAGCATCAGATCATGAAAATCATTCCATGCTTCTCTAGAGTCCAACCATTTATGGTTTCTTTTAGAACAATAATATTTCATAGTATTCATGTACCATAACTTGTTTAGCCATTCATCAATTTATGGGCATCCCCTTAATTTCCAATTCTTTGCCACTACAAAAAGAGCTGCTATGAATATTTTGGAACATGTAAGACTTTTCCCAATTTTTATAATTTCTTCTGGATATAGGCCTATAATTGGATTTGCTGGGTCAAAGGGTATGAACAGTTTTATTGCTAGTTCCATATTGCTCTCCAGAAAGGTTGGATCCATTCACAACTCCAACAGCAATGCATCAATTTTCCAATGTTCCCACAACCTCTCCAACATTGATCATCTTCCCTTTGATCATCTTGACTAATCTAATAGGTATGAGATGATACATCATTGTTGTTTTAATTCACATTTCTCTAATCAATAGTGATGTGGAGAATTTTTTCATATGATTACATATAGCTTTAATTTCTTTATTTGAAAACTGGCTGTTCAAGTCCTTTGACCATTTATCAATTGGGGAATGACTTGTCATCTTATAAATTTGATGCAGTTCTCTCTATATTTTAGAAATGAGACCTTTATCAGAACTCCTGGTTGTGAAGATTGTTTCCCAGCTTTCTGCTTTCCTTCTAATTTTGGCAGCACTGATTTTGTTAGTGCAAAACCTTTTTAATTTAATATAGCCAAAATCATTCATTTTGCAGTTTATAATTGTTCTAATTCTTGTTTGGTCATAAATGTATCCCTTTTCCATAGATCAGATAGATAGTGTATTTTTTTGGTCTATTAATTTATCCATGGTATCACTCTATATAAATCCTGTACCCATTTTGACCTTATTTAGGTATAGGGTATGAGATGTGGATCTACGCCTAGTTTTTGCCATACTATTTTCCAATTTTCCCAATTTTTTAAATATATTTTTAAAATTTCCTTTAATTTATTTATTTATTTACACATTACTAAAATATTCTTGTTTAAGAGTAAACATACCCCCCCCATCTAAAACCTCATGAGAAATAAAGTAAAAGAAAGTGAAAAAAATGTGTATTAGTCTGTGTTCCAATGCCATCAGCTCTGTCTGCTCTGTCTTGGGTGGATCACATTCTTTATCATAAATCCATCATAGAAGTTAGTTCCGTATTTTTCCATCGTTGTTGTTGCTGATTTTAATTCCCTCCACCAATTACTCTCCACTACCGTCTATTATATTTCCCTACAATTTTTGTCAAAGTTCTTATCCCAGAAGCTGATGTCTTTGGGTTTGTCAAATAGTAGAATGCTGTAGTTATTTACTACAGTTTCTTTTGAACCTCTCCTAATCCGCTGATCCATTGCTCCATTTCTTAACCCGTACTAGGCAGTTTTGATGACTACTGCTTTATAGTATAGTTTTAGATCTGGTAGAGCTAGGCCACCTTCCTTTACTTTTTTTTCATCAGTTCTCTGGCTATTTTTGTCCAGTTGTTGCTCCAGATGAATTTTTTTACTATTTTTTTTCTAGTTTGGTCATTCATTCATTATTTATTTATCATTCAATCTTTCACAACTAGTGTTTCTTAATGTATACCTTTACACAGAGCACAGAGTTGAGAGATTCAAGGATTAATGAATCTAAGAACTAACCTTCCAGAAGGAGCCTAAAATTGCTTGCAGGGGAGATCAGTGACCACCACCATGCCACATATAATAAATATTGGTAGGAGAGGTGACGTTCAGACAATGAGATCATGGAGCATGATAAAACGGTACTATTAGCTTTTTATTATAGACAAAAATGTCCAAGAGGAGTGAAAAAGGCAGAGCATCCTTGAAAAAGTTCATGGGAAGCATAGTTTATTAATGGATATAGTATTTTGGGACTTAGTATCAGAAAGACTAACTCTTAACTCAGATATTTTCTAATTATATGATCTAGAGAGAGCCATTTGTCTCTCCAAGTCTCAATTTCCTAGTCTGTTAAATGAAGATGTGGGGAGCTAGGTGACACAGTGAATAAAAAAACACTTGATTGAAAGTCAACCTGAGTTCTAATTCAACCTCAGACACTTCCTTATCCTGTGCCATTGGGAAATTCACTTAGTCTTGTTTTAATCAGGTCCTTTACTTTTTTTTTTTTTTTAGGTTTTTGCAAGGCAAATGGAGTTAAGTGGATTGCCCAAGGCTATAAGTTAGGTAAATAACTGTCTGAGATCAAATTTGAACTCAGGTACTCCTGACTCCAGGGGGGGTGCTCTATCCACTGCACAACCTAGCCATCTCAAGTCCTTTACTTTTAAAATAAACTGGAGCAGTTATCTTTACCAAGAAAATCTCAAATGGGATTACAAAATCAGGCATAATGGTAAAAACTGAAATACAACTACAACAATAAAAACAACAAGAAAAGGATGACTTCAAGCAGCATGGACATAACCCACGACAATGGCTTGACCTTTAGATGGCTTCTGTAGAAAATTCTAACTCTCTTTTTCCAACCAGGGCTTTCCTATTTTCAGCCAGGGCTCCTGATCTTCTCTGTACCTGCAATTCATTTCATCTTTGCTTCTTGAAATTCTCCCTAACTTTAAAGTCCTGTCTTTTCCTTTTCTTTTCCAGTAAGCCTTCCTTGTTCCTCCCATCTGAAAATGACCATTCCTTCCTTAGCTGGCCCATAGCATGCTATTATTTTATTCTGTTCAAGTCACAGTAGAGTTATAAATTAATTATGCATTGCTTCACATTTGTGCATTAGATATTAAGTGTACTAGAGTCAGGTCCATATCTCAATGATCTTTGTATCTAAGCCAGGTGCTTAGAATAGGACTCTGACCTGTAAGGGATCTTTGAGTTTGAGTTCAAAGTTCTCACTTTTGTGAAAAGGAAGCAGAGGCACAGAGACACCCAAGTGACTTGTAGGGTCACACAGACTATTAGTAAGCAGAGGCAGAAATTTAATCCAAGCAGAGGCAGGAATTAAATCCAAGTTCTAAGGTTCCTAACCCAGTATTCTTTCTATCCACACTCATTCTAGATACTTTTAAAAAAGTATTTGAGGCAGAAAATGCATTTATTTACCATTGCATTCCCTCACCTATTTTTAAGTCATTATGATGACTTTATATTTTGGGATTTTAAAAGATTCCACTGCATGCCTAAAACTGTTGGATATTTTCTGAGAAGTCTAAATCAGGCCCGAGAAGTACATTGTTACTATACCCAGGGCTCCCTAGGGCTTAATCCTCTTCTCTTAATGCCTTTGGGTTGGTGGAAAACCAAGTTCAATGAGTGATAGGATACTGGTGAATTGCATTTTCAATTATAAAATACCAAGGGTTTCTCTCCCTAAGAGTGAATCCTGGAAACATTGTTCTCAGCAAAACTCATTTCTTTAGGACATTCTGCCCAACTTCTTCCTCCCCACCACTCCTCCCTACCCCTCTTAGTAAAATGCAGTCATATGGAAACCTACCTTAGATCTTAGTTTATTTTCCCCATATAGCATTAGTCATATGGTACCTTAGTCAGAGCAATGTGAATACCTCCTGAATAATTCAGAAGTACCAAACAGAATACTTGTTGCTTGGAAGTGTTAATGAAAAATATCAAGGGAATTAATTAACAGTCAATTACATCAATTTTAGATTTGGACATTGATTCTGATGCTTAAAGCAAAATCTACATTCCTGCTAGAATATATACATTTTCCCCCTAGCACTTCCACATGGTTTAGTCATTTCCAATCAAAATTATAAGGGGAAAAATGTTCAGATTATTCTCTTTCCCTCTCTCCATTTCAGTAAGCTCCAGATAAATAAAGAGAAAGAATTCTTACAGAATCACACATTTCCTACATCTCTGGGTATGCGGATCCTGCTATCTTGATTTTGTATTAAACTGCTTGGGGAAAAGGGAATTTGAATTCATGGATAACAAATTACCAACAAAGGAAAAAAGCAAAAATAACTGCATTTTATTTGCATTTATATTTCTATAGGTTTGTAAACAGACCCTCATACAGACGAGTCTGTAGAGGATCAGGAAACAGGTAAAGGGAGAATTATAAATTAGGTTTTCTTGGTCAGTTTGTTATAATTAGAATTTGGAATTTCATAAATGCTACACAAGTGATGAGTTTGTTAGACCATTGTTTGTTAAACTTCACATATGTAAAAAAAAGGGAAAAATGCTCTGATCTTTGATATTAAAAGAAGACATTTCATTGAAAACAGTTTTTGCATGATTTGGCACGAATAGTCTAGACTGGTTTATGAAAAATGACAGCTAGTAGGAAAGTAATTAAAAATGTATTTTGCTGAAAGCAAAAGTATTTTTGGAATCAATAACAACCATCTTTAATTCGCCAACCATTTCCACAATTATTTTACATTATCTGGAGGATTTAACATTCTTGAAAACAGAGGTTCCTGACCCCTCTTTGGCCTCATTGAGGAATAACTTTTCAGACTTTCTTCAAATCCTAAAATGGTGACAACAAAGGACTGGAACCAAAGAGGAGGGATGAGAAGTGCTGTGCACACAATGGGCTCTGAAAGCACAGCTGCCCGATGAATGAAGGAATTTTCCACAATGATAAAAATGATTTTACTGGGTCAAGGAAAAACTCATCTGTCTGTCTTCTCCACAATATATGGAAACATTTGAAGGGTACCTAAAACAAATATATAAGACTGATCACAGATGATGATGAGCTATCTTCAAAGAGTAAGAAAACCCAGGTACATTTCTTTAAAATCCACAATGTGAAGAATTCTTTGGCCAGACTCTGTTTTAATTCTCTACTAAATATTAGTGCTTCCCCTTAACTGGTCACTCCTGCCTCTTTTAATGTTTATTTTCTCCTCATAAACCTGAAGCAAACATCCCAATCTGTTTGGGAACTATTATTGGTCAACTACTAAGTGCCCAGGCTGTGAGGAAGCTATAACCAATCACTCTGTCAGCAAGCTTCATGTGCCAGACACTGTCCTAGACACTACAGATACAAAGACAAAAATGCAACAGCACCTCATCTCAGAAGTTTTCAGCAACAACAATAACACATCTCTATAACTATTTCTTATTTACAAAATATTTTAATCACAACAAGTCTATGTGTTGCCTCACTATTAATATCCCCATTTTTTTTTTTTTACAGAAGAGGAAGCTAAGTCTCAGAGAAATGAAATTCTATATCTAAGGTAGTGAAGCAGACATACTAAAGCATAATAAGATAATTTAATTTCTAGAATTGTAAATAGTGATAGGTTGAACTTACATAAATAGAAACTTTGGGGGGTTCCTTGGAATTTTTAAGAGTGTAAAGGGATCTTGAGACCAAAATGTTGGAGGATCACTGTTCTAAAGTCATTCAACTAAATCTTGACTCCTCAACCAACAAGTTAGAGAGTGACCCTCCCTGGCAAGAAAGCTACAGTCAATCTGAGGAAATAGAACTATACACAAATAACTAATTTCCCCAACTTAACAATTGTTCTTTTGCTATTTGCCTAAGAGAACTAAATCTACAAAAGAGAAACTGTGGAAATGTCCTTGCTCTTGGCAAGTTACCAAGAGTAAAATGAGTGCATCAAGGTAGAGGGAACAGATCACCAGACCAAAAAGGTTTTTTTTCCTTTCTTTTTTAAGATCCACTTGGATGACTTGGCTGGAAGTCAGCTAGTCTTAAACCTGGCAGTCTAATGGAGAGCCCAGTGCCTTGGTGTGGGCTTCCATGCATATCAATGTGCAAGACTTCCTGTGATTTATGATATTACAGTTAGATATGCTATAGGTAATTTTTAATGAATTTGGAGAAGATTTTAAAAATTATTTTCCAATAAAACCAGCAAAGCATAAGGAACACTTAAAAAAATAAAAAAGGCTTTCATTCTTAATGCTTCATAAAAATCTTAGAGATATTGATGCCTAATCTGAATTTAGGGCAATTGAAATTAAATTATTAAAATAAAAACAATGGATATTTCTGCCAAAGGAAAGGTGTTCTTGTGGTCAAATTCAGGACTATGGCTACTTAGATTATTTATTAATTTCTATTTTCTTCATGAGTTTTACAAGATAAAAAAATAAATGCTTCAAGCTGGAGTCTTCCCCTATTCATTTCTGTTAACATTGCTTTCTGATCTGCTAGTCTTCTATAAGAATTCCCTTGGATGTTACATAAGTACTTTTTGGACTCCTGGCCATTCTACCTTCCATCCCTGACCTGCTGCTCTTATTGCTTCCCATGTCCAGACACCCTGATTTGGTAGACTTCCAAGAAATCTTCCTTTTGTTGTTGAATGGAGCTGCCTTATATTACCTTCTACTCTATTCATTCAATGAGTAAAGGAGATAAAAAGAATCATTTTTTTATTGTTCAGGTGTGTCTGAGTCTTCATGACTGCATTTGATGTTTTCATGGCAAAAATACTGCAGTGATTTGCCATTTTTCTTCTCCATCTTTTTTTCAGAAGAGGAAACTGAGGCAAATGAGGTTAAATGACTTGTCTAAGGTCAGATTTGAACTCAGAAAGAAATGGGGGGAAATTCAAGAAGATGAGTCTTTCTGATGTTGACCCTTACATTCTATTCACTGTGCCACCTAACTGTCTGAAATCTGTATCTGAAGTCAAAAGAAAACAATACTCTATTTTTAAAAGTAATATCTAGGTAATTATCTTAATTCTACATTGTCAGTGCAGGCACAACTAGGAAAAATTATTATCTTCAGTTTTAAGAGCTGAAAAATATCTTAAATATCATCAATTCTCATCCTTTTCAATTTATAGAGGCCTCCAGTGAAGGGAAGGGGCTTAACCAGGATCAGACAGAGCTGAGATGATTTTTTTTAAATTAAAAAATTCCAATTACATGCAAAGATAGTTTTCAACATTTATCCTTTTTTAAGTTTTATGAATTCCACATTTTTCTACCACCTTCCCTTCCCTCCCCCTTCCCTATGGCAGTGAACAATCTGATGTAGATTATACATGTATAACCATATTTAACATATTTCCATATTTGTCATATTGTGAAAGAAGAGTTAGAACTAAGGGAGAAAAATTCATGAGAAAGAAAGAAAAAATAATAAAAAGTCTTAATCTGTGAACATAATATGTTTTGCTCTGCAGTCAGACTCCATTGTTTTTTTCTCTGTATGTGGACATTTTCCATAACAGGTCTCTGAGAATTGTCCTTGATCACTGAACTGCTGAGAGGAACTGCTTCCATCATAGTTAATCATCTCACAATGTGACTGTTAATGTGTACAATGTTCTACTAGTTCTGCTCACTTTACTCAGTATCAGTTCCGGCAAGTCTTTCCAGACTTTTCTGAAGTCTGGTCAATCATGATTTCTTACAGAACAATAGTACTCCATAATATTCATATACTATCACTTGTTCAACCATTCCCCAATTGATGGCAAAACTGAAATTTTATGTAATTTATATCATCTCCCTCCCTATCCCAGCCCCTTTTGGGTCAAAAGCTAAATACTTCATTGCTGAGATTTCATTTTGCTCCTTTCACAGTTGTTTACCCTTTCCTATCATCCCTCCCTCTAGATGGCTAAGTACTAGGCTCTCCCTATCACTACTCTACCTTCATGTAAGGGGTGAGGCATGTAGAAGGAGCCATACTCTGCTTACAGCTTGGTTTATTTGTACTCTACACACCTTGGGCAAGCATCTTATTTTCCTTGCCCAAGGAGAAGAGGAAGGGCAAGAGGTTAATGGTAGTTTCTGTTTTAGCTTTATGCATATTTATAGATAGGGATAAAACTAAAATGATGGCTAGTCAGAGATAGAAGCTAATAAAGCTATAAAGGTGAGGTGGATGTATGTCTTTCACCCAGTTGGTGTTCAGTTGTTTTTAAGTCTTGTTTCATTCTTTGTGACCCTATTTAGTGATTTCTTGGCAAAAATACACAAGTGGTTTGTCACTTTTTTCTCAAGATCATTTTCTAAAAATAAAGAAACTGAAGGGTTAAATAACATGCCCAGATTCATACAATCTTGAATCATTTTAGAAGACTTTCCATTTAGTGGAGACAGTTCTTATTTTATCTTCTGGCTGCAATGTTCAATTCTCTTTACCTTGAACATTTCTTGTAAGCATGTATGCATGTGTGTGTGTGTGTGTGTGTGTGTGTGTGTGTGTGTGTGTGTATATGGGAGGGAGTGGAGGTCATAATTGTTCCAAGAACTTAGTTACTCCACCATCCTGCTGATCTGCTGGCAGGGTGTATATCCACCCTTACCATCACCTCATTCTCTACACCGCCCCCCCCCCCCCAGTAATGGAGGTTGTGTGGACAAAAACTTAGCCTTCTTTAGCACACAACTTGATCCATGATTTCTTACACTTTTCCTTATACTTGTTCTGTGTTTTTCCACTCTAAGTAAGGGCCAATGGCTGGGTAGAGCTCTGGATTGGGAGTTTTACTTTTTTGTGTGTTTTGTTTTAATTATTTTTTCATGAACAAAATTCTGTTTTCTCCCCTTTCCCCTCTCTTGAAGAAGAGAGGGGAAGGGAGAAAAAATAAGAATAAAAACAAAAACAAAACTCTTATAACAAATATGAACAGTGAAGCAAAAAATCCCTTTGCTCTAGGCATCCAAAAATATTTTAATATGCACTCTGAGTTTCATCACCTCTCTGTCAGTAAGTGGGTGACCTGTTCCATCATCAGTCCTGTGGAATTGTTGTTGATCAACTATAAGTCAAAGATTTTTTCATGATGTTGTTATTATTTAAATTGTTCTCTTGGTTCAGCTCACTGCACTCTGTAAGGTCAATTTTCTCTGAAACTATGCTTTTCCCAATTTCCTTATTTCCTCACGATAGTGTTCTATCATATTCATATACCAGAATTTGTTCAACCATTGCATAATTTATGGTTCTCAAGACTTAGACTGTGAGCACCAACTCTATATAACCTTGAATCAGCCCCTTTCCCTCCTTTGGCCTCCTCTCTAAAATGAAGATGAACTCTAAGTTCCCTTCTAGTTCCAAATTCAATGATGATCTTTTTTTTTTTCCTGGCTACATTTACACTTGCAGTAGAAATTTAAGTTAATAATTATAATAATAGGATAGCAAAAGTTAATGTATATAATTCTACTTGAGAAAAAGCAGAGGAAGATACTTATTTTTTGTTTAATTTGAAATATACCTAGGATAGTTATTTAAAGTAATAAAATGCCAAATAGCTTCTCATCTAATTTTTTTCCATTTCTTATTGGGTATAAACAACTATATTATAATTTGTAGACTTGTAGAGTATTATAATAGACTGTTCTGGAGTCAGAGGACCCATCAAATTATACCCCTCATGCTTTATTCCTGTGTGACTTTGGGCAAGTCATTTAACCTTTCTTGTTCAGCACCATTTGGAGTTTCCTGGAAAAGATACTGGAATGGTTAAACATTTCTTCCTCCAGATTTTACAGATGGGCAAACTAAAACAAATAGGGTTAAATGACTTGCCCAGGAGCACACAGCTAGTGAGTGTGTAAGACTGCATTTGAACTCATGTCATCCTGATTATAAATCTAGTGCTCTATGTACTAGGTAGGCACCTTGAAGTTCAGCCTCAGATCTGTCCTAGAACTTTATGTGACAGCATCTTTAGATGAGAAGTATGTCCTCTTAAACATAAATATGGTCCTTTTTCATTAGAAATAATGTACAATCCATTCCAAAATTTACAAGAGACTGAAGACAACAGTCAGAAAAGGAAAAATAACTGATTACAGGGGAATGAAAGGGCTGATCTTTGGAAAAAAGCTTAATTTGATTGTGATTCTTCAGTATGGAAAGACGAAGACTCAGAGGGATAAATTCAAATTTGATAAACCTATGGAAGACAAGCTCAAGAATGGAGGGACCCTTATCTTGTTTACCAGATCCCATAAGACACTAGGGAGGTTGTTACACAGTAATGGTTAAAATAAGTTTAAGGCAAATAACTGGTACTACTTCACTTAATAGGGAGAAGGCGCTATGAAAATGTTTATCCATTTGGCATTTAGGTGATAGCATAGATAATACTGGAATTAAAGTCAAGAAGATTTGAGTTCAAATCAACCTTTCTAGTTGTATCACCTTGTTCAAGTCTCTTACTCTCTAATTGCCCCAGTTTCCTCATCAATAAAATAGCAAAGACTTAATAGAATGATTGTGAGGATAAAATGAGAAAACATTTGTATAGGACTTTGCAAAACTTAAAGTTATATATAAATGCTAGCTATGATTATTCAGAATTATTGAAGAGTGAAGATGAGTGTAATAGGGGCTTTTATCAATCTGCCCAGGTAGCCTAAAAATGAATCATTCTGCTTCTTGGAGAAAATATCCTATAATCTTCAAATACATGTTGGGAGTAATTTCTTTTTGATTGGCTTAGTAGTTGAAACAAGTTATACCTATAAAAACTCAGTCTTTTTTATTAAAGCAATGTTCAAGGATAGGAAAGGTCACATTTTCTTAATTGGATCAGGAGAAAAGCTACCTTTTTCTCATTCCTTCTTTTACCCTGTGGCCCAAGAGTTGGTTCTAGGTGTATGGGGGAATGCCCATTGGACTCAGGAGTTTGAACCATGGAAACCTTGGTGACAGGCTTCCACAGTAGATGTTGTATCCAGTTAACCCAGCAAGAAAGCCTTTAGAAATAGAGTATTTGGGGTAAAAAAGAAGTGGAGTACTATTTCATTCTCTACTGTACTTAGACATGTCTAATGCAGGGCTTTGAATTTGGAGATTAGCATTGTACTATATAGGAACTGAGTTGAACCATGAGCTTCCCCCCATGATGTGGAGAAATTAAACTACCAGGTATTTGAGGGAATATCTATAGGCTTACTCATGCTATAACTTTGGAGTAAATATTCCTTTGTAAAATGTAATCTGAGTTTTAATTGATTAAATGGAATTGAAATGCAGAGGACCATCCTACAGTTGTAAGAACACCATCAGTGGGGGTTAGAGACAATGAAAGGGTAACCTTAAGTGTACTAAAGAAGCTTAGTGTAGGAGTGAACTATAACACACCTGACTTCTAGGCAGTGGGAACCAGAGTAGTCACTATTACTTATAAATAATTACAAAAATGTTTTTAATGACAAATTTATAATGGTTTAATTGAAATTAGGGCATCCTGAGGGATATCTTTCAACTTTGAGAAAAATAACCAGAAATCTCCTTTTGGTACTTCTTTCTAAGACAAAACCCTGGACTGGATCAAATTTTGGATTAACCTGGTAGACACTTCTGGTGCTCTTATGCTCAACAAAATAAAAAATTGATACTGAACATACAAATTGCTACTTTGTTTCTGGTTCAAACAAAACTAGAGACTTTGAAGTGAGAGGGAATATTATTCCTTATTGACATAGTATGCATTGTAAATGGCCAAGAGGTATACATGGATCAAATATTGGCCCCTGGAATAAATAATACATGTATCCTAATCTTCCTTGGCTCCTGAGAAAATCACTTAACTTTTTTTTAGTTTCTTCATCTTTAAACTGGCAATAATAACAATAACAACAACAACAACAACAACAACAACAATAATAATAATAATAATAATAATAATATAACTCACAGGGTTTCAGTGAGAATCAACCTGAGGGAACTTTGCTCACTTTAAAGCATTTTATTAATATACCTAGCATGCTCCAGTTAAAGAAAATAAGCAACCCCCTTTGTTTTTACCCCATTTTCAGTCCTAAGATTTTTATGAGTCCCATCTTAGTGGAATTTTCTTGCAGTCTGAACTTAAAGCAGCATTAACTTAATTGATATGCACAGTTAGACTTAGTTAATCCATGCTTATCCTAGATATCTGATCAGCCAACATCAGAAAGATTAAAGGAACCTTGATAACCAATCCCCTAGAAGCAGTAGCTAATTTGAAATAATGAGACTTGAGAGAAACATCATGGTCATGATCAGACTGTCTGAAACCAACAGTTTCAGGGTAAGCTGAGGAAGCACCTCAGACTAAATACTTTTGCTGTGAATATCCTTGTTAATACTGGGGAGGCTGGGTTTGATACTGAAGGGGATTGTCACATGTGTTTCTCATGCAGCCTTCATATAGCATCTTAAAGCCATTCATTGTAACTATATGGAAATTTAATAGAATAACAGAGAATCTGAGTTGCAAGGTTATCTAGTCCAAATGCCCATCCAGGCAGGAGTCCCTTTTACTATCTTCCTGATGGATCATCTCCTGCCTATTCTCATTCACTGTCAACCAAGGAATTAGTCAACAAGTATTTTAATTAATGTACCTTCTATGTTGCCAGGCATTATTTAATAAAATCTAATTTTTTAGAAAAGTTGTCTTAATATCGAACCAGCTCTGATGTCTCATCATAATATGGAAATCAAGAAATGGTTATTAGTGTTTAAGCTCTGGAAGTTCCTACCAAACTGAAAAGACTTCAAAAACAGGTCCAGACAAATATTGGAGAATCTTTGTCCCAAAAAAGAGTCAAGTGAAGTACAGAAAGGTTTATCACCAGAGAGATAAGTATTTTGGTCACAGCAGCTCCTAAAGACTTTCTCCCAAGCCATAAAAGGATTGTGATCAGTGTCCTTACCCACATCAAGGAATCATGAATTCTTGATATATTGAAGGTTTGTGTCTTCCAAGGAAAAGGGGACGTAAAATCCAACTAGGAGAGTGAGAAAGCCAGTGGATGACTTTTAGCCACAATGCAGCCCAGATCCTGGTGACTAGACAGCAGCACAGGTCCCAACAGCTAGACAACAAGCCACCAGGGAGAGTCTCAACCCCAGGCAAAGTCTGAATCCTAGGAATTGTCGGAAAAAGGTAATTGGTTTGGGAACAAACCACTGCATAGGCAATGCCTGTATTGCCTAGGCAACATCTTGACCATTGATAAGCTAGGGATCAGACTCCAGTCCCAGTAGAAAAAGTTTGGGTCTATAATTCCTATACTTCAGGAACAGAACTCAAACAATCAAAATGAGCAAAAAAAAAAACCACCTCTAAAAAAGCACTAACAATAGAAAGCTACTATGCAGATAGAGATGATAAATATGCCACCTCAGAAGAAGAAAGTAAATTATATACATGTGAAGCCTTAAAGGAGTTTATGAATTGAACTCAAATTCAAAACAACATAGAAAAATTTAAAAAGAATTTAAAAACCAAAAAAAAAACCAGAAGAAGAGGAAAAATGGAAAAAAGAAATGAGAGTCATGCAGGAAGATAATGAACAATTGACCGAAGAAATCAACTACTTTAAAAGTAAAAATAACCAACTGGAAAAATAATGTAACCCTCCAAGAAATAAAATCAATCAACTAGAGAAGGAATGCAACTCAGTTAAAAGTTAAATTAAGCAATTGGAAAAGAAGCAGAACGGCAAATTGAATCTAAAAATTAGAATTGGACAAATAGAAACTAATGAATCTACGAGACGTCAAGTTTCCATTGAACAAAGTTAAAAGACTGGAAACACTGAAGAAAATGTAAAATACCTTTTGGAAAAGGAAATGACCTGGAAAATAGATTCTGGGGAGATAATTTATGAATTATTGGTCTACTAGAAAGCCTAGATCAAAATAAGAACATGGAAAATATCTTTCAAGAAGTTATCAGGAAAAAACTGTCCAAATATTCTAGACCAAGACAACAAAAATAGCCTTTGAAAGAAAATCCCAGAAGAAATCCAGAAAGAGACCCCCAGATTAAAACTCCAAAGATTATTATAGTCAAATTCCAGAAACCTCAAATAAAGGAGAAAAATACAACAAACAACCAAAAAGAAGCAATTTAAATACAAAGGGAGTGCAATCAGAATTACACAGGATTATACAGAATTACACAGCCTCAACATTAAATGATCAGAGGGCCTGTAATATGATATTTCAGAGAGCAAAGGAATTTGGGTTACAACCAAGAATTTACTACCCTACAAATCTCAGCATATTCTGTCAGGAGAAATGATGGATGTTCAATGAAATAGAGAACTTGAAAAATTTCCTGATAAAAAGATCATAACTGAATGGAGAATTTGAGCCTTAAATACAAGTCATAAGAGATGCAGAAAAGGGAAAATGGTAAGGGAAAACAAAATGAATCTTAGTCAGGAACATTAAATTGTATACAACCCTGCAGGGAAGATAACACTTGCAACTCTTGAGAATTTTATTTCTCTTAGAATAGTTAAAGGATTGAAAATAGTTTAAGAGATTATTCATGGTGGATATGGTATGGTTGGTTCTTGTCCCTCATTATTGAAGAAGACCAAAATGAAAATACCACGTTTGAAACAAATTACAGTGCATTCAACTGAAACTAATTAGACCAATAGGAGTTCAGAACTTCTTTCACAAATCGAGTATAAATAGTTCAGGTGAATACCTGGGGTATTTATCTAATCTTATATTTCTCACATTTCCTATGAGCTACTTTAATTCTGCCTAGCTCATAGAACTCAACACATTCTCTGATGAGGACATTCTATGAAGTTGGTCTTGTGCCATGGTCTCCCATGCTTACAATCAATGCTAAGAGAGACCTTCGGGGTGACCCAGTACTAAAAGTACTTAGAGGCTCTATCCATAATCAAATCAGAAATAATTTTGCTTTACTAGATATTTAGAAATTTATAGTACAATGGGGGCAGAAAGTGGTGTTGTACTTGAAGGGTTGGACATAAAGAGATGAGGAAGTGAGTTTTCCCTTAGTTCTAATTCTTCTACAGAAAATAATTAATATTCAAGTATGCTAAACACAAATGTACATGTAAAATTTCACTAGACTGTTAGCCACTGAGGAGGGGTGGTGCTGGAGGGGAGCATGGAAGGAAAGTATGTAACTATGAAGGTTTTAGAGTCATGTTTGGTCTGCTAAAGTGACAGTGGGAGAGAATGTACCTGATACTTTGGTTGGGGAGGATTGTAGGGCTAGGGTTCGAGTACTATAGAGATGAAGGAAGAGAGTTTATTTGAGGGACTGTACATGAAAATATCACAAAGAGGTATCCTTTGGTTGAAGCTTTTGGCTACAATTAGAGAAAGTATGCTTGGGTGGGGGAGCACAAATAGTTCATGAAATGATTTGACTTTGCATGATGCTTTGACTCATGAGAATTGTGTGTCCATGGAGGGTACTTGAAAAGGGTGTAAAGTATGATGTGATTATAATTTGATGTGAATCATGATTCTTTAGAAGTGTATCTCTAAGGAACTGAAGAGGGAAGGTACTTAGTCACTATGAGGCCATGCTGTTTATCAAACATTCAATCAATCAACATTTGATTGATTGCACTTTGATTGATAATACTTTGAGCTTATCAAACAAACAACTAATTCATCAATCAACTTTTTATTGAGTACACTTTCATGAGATCAGATAAAAGGAGCATATTTTGGCAAAGAGGATGTAAGTACAAGACAGGTTTAAAACAATAAAAGTATGAAAAGAATGACTATATTAGGAAGAGGCTAGTATAACACCAGGTGAAGAGACACAAAGACCTATTATAATAGAGGGAAAGTAGGGAGGGTGTGAACACAGAGTAAATTTTACTCAACAGATTTGGCCCAGAGAAGGAATAAGGTACATTCCCAATTGGGTTTTAAAAGCCATTCTACTCTACAGGGAAGTTGGGGAAGGGGAAAGGAAAGAAAAGGGAAGAAGGGACTGATACAAGGGACGGTAAAAGTATAAGTGAAAATAAACTTTAAAGTTAAAATTTTAAAGAAAAGTTAAAGAGGAAAGGGAACAAAACATTGGTGAGGAGGAACAAGAGGAAAGGAAAGAGAAAAGTACAAAAAATGAAAGGTATCACAGAAGAAAATAAAGATTTAATAATCTTAACTGTAAATGGGAATGGGATGAACTTTCCCATAAAAGGGAAACAGATAGAATAATGGATTTAAAATCATAATCCTTACAAAAATGTTAGTAACACATTTGAAGCAGAGAGATACACACAAAGGTACTGAGTACAATTGTTCTATAAGAAACCATGAGTGGGTCAGACTCTGGAGAAGCACAGAAAGAATTACAGGAACCAATGAGTGAAGGGAGCAGAACCAAGAGAACATTATACATATTAACAAAAACATTGTGAGTTGATCAATGCTGATGGATGCAGCTCCTCTCAGCAGTTCAGAGAACTAGAACAATCCTGAGAGACCTCTTTTGGACAATGCTATCCATATTCAGATGAAGAAAAAATAAAATAATAGAAAACAAACAAAACAAAGAAAAAACCTACAGAATATGAATAAGCACCATGTTCACTTTTAAAAATTTCTCTTATGTTTCTTCCTTCCTACCCCTTAGTTCTAATTCTTCATACAGAAAATGACTAATATTTAAACATGCTAAACACAAATGTACATGTAAAAATTCATTAGACTGTTTGCTGCTGAGGAGAGGGGGGTGGAAGGGTGTGTGGAAGGAAACTATGTAACATAAATATACATGTGGATGAATGCTGAAAAACTTTCAAAACATGTAATTAGAAAAATAAAATGAAGTATCAATTAGAAAAGATAAGAAAGTTAGCATTTCTTTTGAGTATACACAACACCCTCCTCCCTTAACTTTCTTTGGAGAATGTATGTATATTCTCTGTTTGTCTCTAGAGGACCTTGTAGAAATTTGAGCATGCACAATTAAGCTCCTCCATTAGATTATGAGCTATTAGAGGGCAGGGAGTTTTTGTATCTTTCTGGATCCCCAGCACTTAGCATAGTTCCTGGACAATAGCAGATGCTTAATAAATATTTTGGTAGAAGAATGGATAGCTTCCAGCAGACAGGAATCTTGAAGGTGGTTTTGGAGACAATATGTTTCCATTGGGAGTAGAGAAAGAAGATTTTTTCCCACCCATGAAATTATGGTGAAACTAAGATCCTTAGGGCTTCCAGCTCCCAATACAGAATATAGGTTCAATTAGGTAGGATTTTTCAAGAGTTCCCTTGCTGCATTGTATTTTCTTTTTTCTTCTGCATTGAGTGAACATCAAACTCCTGAAAGACCATTGAATACCAGGGGACCACTGACCAAGGCAACTGAAGTTATATCAATATTAGAAGATTAGAAAACAGCATAATCAAGAGAAGCCCCTGGTAGGAAGTTCTGACTAGGCAATGATAGTGTAAAGGTAAAGTGTAAAATGACTTGTTAGCCAACTTGCATTCATTGTATTCAAATAAGCCTGAAATATTAGTGTCTCAAGTGAGTTAATAGATTTTGAGAGAAAGGAGAAGATAGAAGGACCTGGTGTGATCCATGAGGTCACAAAGAATTGGAAGAGATGGAATGGCTGAAGAACAATGATAAATTATCTGAAGCTGCGCTTAACATTCTATCTTTATTGCTTAAGATTTTTTTTTTGAGTGGGAATAAATTATCTATTCTATTTGCTGGCCCTATATGTTAGGTGCCTATTATGTTTTCAGGTTCTGTGCTAAGTGCTAGAGCTACAAAAAGAGACAAAAGATATCCCTGCCTTCAAAGGACTTACAATCTAAGGGGGGACAATCTGCAAATAAACATATGTAAAGTAAACTATATGAAGGATAAATAGGAAATAGTTAAAATAGAGAAAACACTAGAATTAAGAGAAGTTAGAGAAGGCTTCCTTTGGAAGATGGATTTAGTTGGAATTTAAAGGAAATCAGGGAATTCAGTAATCTAAGTGAAATGGTCAAGTCATGAGGGACAGCCAGAGAAAATAACTTGGGGTGTCTTGTCTGTGGAACAACTAGTACGGTAGTGTCACTGAATGGAAGAGTTCTATAGATATTGAATGAACGTACTTTGTTACTGTCTTTATCCCCATTAGAATATAAGCTCTCTATGGACAAGCACTGTATTTTTGTCTTTGTTTGTATTCCTAAGTTTACCAGGGTAAATGGTATGCAGTAATTCCTTTAAAGTGTTTGTTGACTGACTTGTTGATACAATGTCCACTGTGTTGACTGCCATGACAATTTGTGGCCTAGAAGTTCATTGAGGCTCTCTCTAGTGAAGACTGCTTATGGGATCCTAGAGTCACAGATTATCCAGGTTATTAGTTGTTTTTCTTTCTCTCTAGTTGCTTTTCCCCCTCTTTGTCTTAGAAGAGTGTGGCATTCACTGCCTTCATACTCATTGAGCCATGGAAAGTTCCTGACTAGTTGGGTGAAGTTGTCCAAGTGAACTTATTTTTCCCCACTCTATCACTGACCTTCTCTCCAATAAATCCTCCCATCTCATGCATACCACATCTCAACACTGTCCCCCCCCCCCCCCCAAAAAAAAACGATGCTTTGGGAAGTACAATAAAGCATAATTGTGATCAAGAATCCTTTAGGAGCTCAGTTTTCATTTACAAATTTAGGTATCCTGGAGTGTATTTTGGTTATGGCTTTCAGTGTGAGGATAAGTAGGAGCTTGCCATAAAGAATCATTTTTAATGGTGGCCACAAGTAAATCACTCATTGGTTGAGATTTGAATTCTTCGTGTACTCAACTGGGAGTGGATGTGATTGTACTGGCCTTTCTCTCTCTCTCTCTCTCTCTCTCTCTCTCTCTCTCTCTCTCTCTCTCTCTCTCTCTCTCTCCTCTCTGTCTTCTCTTTGCCCCAATTTGAAAATTAGTTCTGTATCTTTTCAATCTTGCTTCTCTATTTTGCATAGACAAAAGGTGGCTTCTTCTTCCCATTCGCCATCAAGATGAAATAGAATATTGTCTTTAGACTTGATGTGAAAATAATACAGTCCTTCTGTTGATGAGAAGGGTGTCTGAGGGAGATGTGCTGTTAGAGAGGAGGCCAGCTCCTGAAGGTCTTTATTACTGCCCAGGTGACATCATTGGGAGTATAGCATTGCCCTTTTCTAACTAATTGTGTAGCCCAGTGGTCGAAACAGATATTGGCAAACCTCACTTTTCCCACCATCCTCACTCAGTGTGAATTTGCCTCTACTCCTCCCCAGTTTCTGTGCTGACTTCTTGGAGACATTAATGAGGGTGTAAGCTCTCCCAGTTCCCTGGCACAGCCGTCCTACACTTTGGGCGGCTGACCCTAGTCCTTCTCACGTACAGCCTATCTCCTTTCAATTGTTTCATCAGCTGTGGGACTGTCAGCTCACACCTGACAAGTGACAAGTCCCAGGCTCCTGCTGACTAGATAATCAAAGTCTTGTCAGAGCTGTCAATATCCTGCAGATAGGAGAGGACAAAGAGAGGAAAGGTTTCTACAGAAACCGCTGCCTCACAAAAAATACTGTCGATTCCTCTTACTGAAATCACCTGTTTGTTCCCAAACATCATTTATTACTGAGGATATGGATTCAAAGAAACAAGCCCAGAAATGACATAATAACCTCATATTGCTCCTGTGAATTTGTATTTCTCCAAGTCTTGGTTGATGATTTCTTTGGATTTCTATACCAAAAAAAAAAAAAATGGAGGAAAAGGGAGGAGGTGAGAAGAGGAGAGAAGGATAAATATTAACACCTCAATACATGTATCTCAGATTTGCATTAAATCATGATAATTTCATGACAGTAAGATGTTTTCAGTGAAATTGTTTCAAAAGCTATCTCCTTAGCACGGAAAATTAAAATGGAGTGACATAAACTTCAGCTACTGTTTTATCACAAAGAATTGGAATGGGTAAAGAGAGCCCAGATTTAAAGGTTTAAGAATACTATGCATATGTGAGTGTTACTGCCTATTACTATTGTTTCCAAACATTATGCCAGCAATATACAGCATCTGAATGCTATCAGAAGAATAGATGCTCACAATTCTGTATGTGGACTACAATCATAGCCCCGTGGAACTTGAGTGCTATACCACAAACCACCCCCTGGTGTTAATTCTGAATAAAATTAGTTTATTAGACCTCTTTCTGCCTATGTACTCTGTGATGGGTAATTCTCTCATAATCAACTTGTTGTAGAAAAAAATGTGAGAACAATAGCTTGGTTATGGTAATTTGACCCTTGATGCTAGAGATCTGCTTCTTTCTCTTTCCTCTAGTTCTAACTAGTTTCAACTTAGATCAGGTTGGAAGTATATGTGTGTGTGTATGTAAGAGAGGGTAATGGTAGTAATTTAAAATTTATAGAATTTCAAAGATAAAGAGGTATTAGTATGAGTAAAGAGGCCAGAACAAGTTGGATCTGAATGAAAATCCTTTACAAGTGGTTCTTGACAAGTAAACATACAACATCCATTGATAGCCTCCAGTAATGTCAGTCACTCCCAAGGAAGCCCTTTACACTTTGGATGAAGTATGTGTGAGATAGCAGGATAGATTGGATGGAGAGACAGTGGTAGATTTAGTTCAAAAGGGTTTATGTCTTGATGTCTGGGGCATCTAACTTTCTGAGACCCACACTTATTGCTCCTAGCTCTGTTCTCTGGAGTCAAGCATAAAAAAATCTAACCCTTCTTTCATAAGACAATCGTTCCAATACTTTAACACAGATATCCCCCCCACACCACCACCTCTGAGTCATCTTTTCTTCATTCTAAACCTGGACAAAGCTAATTTCTCCTTGATTGCTTCCTAAGATATGGATTCCTGATAGTTTTTATCTAATCACTCTCCAACTTAATTAACATTCTTCTCAAATATACTTTTCAGAAATGACCACAGTACCTCAGGTCAGGTCAGATGAAAACAATGTTTTCACCTCTGTAGTCCTGGAACCTTCTAATGAAGCCCACATTTGCTTTTTCCTTTCTTCTTCCTAGAGTCTAATATCTTTGGTAGCATTTAATTCTCACTCCATATTTTCTTTTCTATTATTTTACCCTAAGTCATATGTAAAAATAAGTTTTGATTTTCATTTCTAAAACCTTGAGTTCCAAATTCTCTCTCTCTCTCTCTCTCTCTCTCTCTCTCTCTCTCTCTCTCTCTCTCTCACTCTTTTAGGTTTTTGCAAGGCAAATGGGGTTAAGTGGGAAATTCTCTTTCTTCCCCCACCCCACCTCATTCCCCTCAATGAAAAAGCAAGCAATATGATATAGGTTAAAATATGTGTAGTCATGCAAAACAGTTATGTTGTGAAAGAACTCCTCCCCAAAAAGAAACCTCATGAAAAATAGAGTACAAAAAAGTGTGCTTTAATCTTCATTTAGATACCATCATCTCTCTCTCTCTCTCTCTCTCTCTCTCTCTCTCTCTCTCTCTGGGGATGGATGGCATTCTCCATCTCACCCCTATTTTCTAGATACTTTTCTTCCAGAAATGAGTTTCGATTCTTCACCCACTTTCTCAGTTTTGAAGAGTTTATATTTTTCATATTTTTCTCTGTTGACATTTTATGAGTCTTGTCTCCCCAAGTAGACTAGGAGCTCAACAAGGGCAGAGATGGAGACTCCTCTTGTATCCTGGACAGTGCTTCACAGGAGGCTGGTCCATAAAAGGCAGTGATCGGGAATTATTTTCTACCTCTAGGCAAAGTTAGTGAATCAATCAATAAAGACACATCAATATCCCAGAGGGCCAGGGAGGAAATAGAGGAGAGAGTGGTTCCTGCTTCAGAGAATGTCAGGGGACTTCCAGGATCATTCCTAAAGTGAGATTCATCAAAGGCAGCCAAAGAAACCATCTTGGCAGCTGTGAGGTGGGCAATGTTTGCCTCATGGTTTTTAACTTACCCTTTCCAAGTTCATCTCCCCTTCTCTGTGTGACCCTTTCCTACTATCTTTTCTCTGAATGATGTCATTTTCTTCCTCAGTTTTCTCTTCCTAAAAGACTCCACCTGTTGTAGCTCAGATATTAGTATCTATACTCATGTGAATCAAAACCTGTATTCTCTCTTACATAGGGGGCTACATACCTCCTTAGTAGTCTTTAGACTATTTTTCTCTTTAGAAGATGATCCCAAATATCAAGGGAAAGGTGTGTGTATGTGTGTGTGTGTGTGTGTGTGTGTGTGTGTGTGTGTGTGTGTTTGTGAGTGACTAAATACAAGGCTGCCTTGTATTCTGTTAAAGTGAATGAGGGGATAAGTGGTCCAGAAAACCATTTATAGATTTAGTTGGAGGGATAAACCAAATAATAGTTTTTTTTCCATGAAAGTGCCAGGCACTGCTAGTTGTGCCAATCCTTTTCATGTCCTCAGTGTGCTGTGTCCTCTACCTATCACAATTTAATCCCTGGCAGCAAGAAGGAAACTTTCTGCCATCCCCACCGGCAATTACTTTGGCCTTGATTTTTTATGATGCTTTGGACTGCAGGGATTTCATGTTGAAATATTACTTATCTGTCCCTATACCCATCAAGTCTAAAGAACAGTAATATTTAGATGGGAGCTGGAGGAGGGCAGGGGGCGTGTGTGTGTGTGTAAGCCAATATTCCTTTGCTTAATTTATATTTCACATTTCTTTAAAATCACGCTTAGAGTATTTTGGTAATCTCTGTTGAGATTAAGTATAATGCTGTACATTTAATTGATATAAGTGGTTTCAATTCTCCTTAATATGACAAATCTCTAGTGTGAAATATTCTTAGTTAATGATCAACATAAAATAGAGTTCATTTTTAATGTGAGTACAAGATTTGAATTAATTTGTAGCTAGAGCAGGGTTACTAAATGTTCTGTGTATCATATACACAAGCATACATGAAGTCACATGTGGGATAGGTATACCATGTATTTGTATACTGTACCAAAATGTGACATGTAGAGAAATAAGAATTGGAAATGGCATTTAACAGGTTGAATTGATTCTATTCATTCTTTGTTTCTCTTTGCTTTGTCCTTTATATAGTCATTCAGTTTAGAATTCTCTCTGACCTGAACCTTAACTAGAAATTGAGGCCAAGGACATATAGTACAAAATATTAACTATTAAAACTTAGCCATAAAGTGGAGGAAAATGCAAAGTGACATCCTAGAATGCTATCCAATGTAGGCAGAGATCGTAGGATCCAGAGAAACCATTGGGGAATGGAAGCCAATGATTATCATCAAGGAAGAAGGGCAGGGTAGGTCTAGAACAGGGCTGTCTAAAATGAGATTGCTTGTTGCATATGTCTGCAGGATGATTTTATGTAGCCCCCTGTGGGTTGGCTAAATGTTTTATTAAATGAAACCAAGCTACAGCAGAGCTTTCACGAAAATGGAAAATCAAAATATATTGCCTATTGTTTCAATAAAAACTTTTAAAAGTATGGTTGGACAGCCCTGGTCTAGAATGTGACCACAGGATGGGGGTGAGGAGAGATTTCTATGTAATAATTTACTATTTTTAACAATTCATGCTAACTAGGTCTTAATGCCTACACTGCTAAAGTAGTACAAGTGATATCAACATACTCTAAATTTTGATACCTTGCGGAAAACTCCCAGTCACCCCAACCTAGTTATAGCTCTGTGAATAAGAGGCCATTGCCAAAGAGAAACAAGGGTGAAGTAGGACTTATATTTATCCAGGATATGACTACAAGTAAGGAGGAATCTGCCATGTATTTATTCTCTGTATTAAAGTCAATTGTTTCTTTGCTACTAAACTACTAAAAGTAGAGATGATATTAATCTCTCAATTTTTTGCCCTGGGAAAAAGTCCTAATCACCCCACCCTAGTTATAACTCCATGCATGACCCTAATGTGTGGAGGTACACCAGCACTGAAACATCTGATTTCAAAACTTTCTGAAACTCCATTCTTGCCACCTCTCCCAATCATTCTGCTTACTTGCACTGAAAATTAACATATTGTTTTATATTATATAAATTGTATAATCTCTAATATAATCCAGAGGAGTTTAATGTATCAAATTGATTAAGAAAATATTAACTAGCCAAGTCTTCAACAGGATGAGAGGCTTAAGTGTCATAGCATAGGTGTTAAGCATAGGGGGTGGTTACTTGGGGATGTTGAGATTAGTGGATTCCTTGAACTCAGAAACCCTCATATGTAGTAAGAATAATCCTTTTGGACATCCATGTTAAGTTCTGCAAAAATATGTTAACATCCTTAGGAGAACAACCCTAAGGTAGGAAATGGAGCACTTCAAAGTTTCTGATCAGTTGTAGTATCAGACATACTTCACTTTCAGCATGATTAGACAGGGAAACCTAACCTCCCCTGACAAAAATTATATTATGACCACATTCCATAGAATTTTGATGCTTGCACAGCCTGGTCTGAATTCAGTTGTGTATTGATTAAAAGAAAAACCAAGAGAAGTCTCACAGGGAATGAATATTAAAAGGTCATTGACCTAACACCATGTAGACTTATTATGGTCTCATTTCCTTGGATTAATATGATTTTCCACTCTGATATTCTCTACTCTGATAGTACTGTAGGATAAATTGCTGTGATGTTTAAAGGAGACCAATTCTACAACTGCATTAAGAAAGGAAGTCAAAACAAGAACAACATCCCCACAAAGCCTTGAAGGGTAAATGAAAAACTGAATTTGAATATTATTTGAAATGTGTGCAGGCAAAGGAAGGTATTAATAAAAGGTCTCTTAAAGTTTTCTATAATGTCATGATGATAAACCTGAAAATGCTAGCTGCCCATATAGCACATGATTTTTTTTTGATTTTTTGATAATTTCTTTCCATGGTAATAGGATTAGAATAACAACTGAGGTCATCTTCACATATAGAAGCAGTGTGTTAAATGGAGTTGAATACAGGAATACTGTGCATCCTTGAACTAATCACTTTGCCTATACCTCAGTTTCTTCACTTAGAAAATAAAGGGGCTAAACTCAAGGACTTCTGAAAGTTCCTTTTAATTCTAAATATGTAACTCAATATTGGTTGGGTATTATCCTTAATGCTTGAAGAGGACCAAAATGACATCAAAGTGTTGGGGTTAAGGTATAGTGTGTCAGATTGTGGGTGGTTAGACCAATAAGAGCTCAGAAGGCTCTACCTAGGTCAAACACAAATAGTCCATATGAATGCATCTCACATTGCTTTTGAACTACTGCAGTTCTACAGTAATTATACCTAATGTAATCAGGGTCAAGACCTATTTGCATAAGATTCTCCTTATTGTTTGAGAATTATTAATGATCCACCATGCCTGCAGAAGGGCCAGAATTGACACGAGAATGGGAGAGGGAGAGGGAGAGGGAGAACACACACAATGGATTTCATTCAGTTTCCAAGAGGAAATTCCCCTAAAGCTCTCTAGTCTGTTAAACTGGGTATAGGGACATGTTCAAGGTGTCAACTTTTCTGCTTCCCAGACTTTTTTTTTAATCCCTGCTGGGATCTTTCCCTGAATAAAATCTGGAACCATGTGCCAGAAGACCAGAGTTATAATTCACTTAGGCTCCCACCAATCCCACCAGTAAGAAGAATCTTATGCAAATGAACTATGATCCCTTCTTCCTAAACACAGGGCTGGGTTTTGGGTAGGAATATTTTAGCTGGTTTTGATTTTTTTTTCAACAACCAAAGAAGATATCTTTAATCACATACACAATGTCATCAGGAGCACTGTGCGATGAAAGAACAGAATACTTCATTTTTCTAGGTTTCCTTTTATATTTCAAAATCACTTTCCTTTCAAATTAGTATAACCTATACATTTTCTTAAAAGGAATTTCTCACTTATCCTTTCCATTTTTTCCTTTGTTAGTTTGCCATTTCTTTTGAAATTGCTACCTCACTCAGCTGCAGACTTCCCAGCATTTTGCATATGAAATGAAGGAATTGTGTGGATTCTGTTGCAAGTTTCAAGAATGGCATAATTTTAATTAGAAATGTATAGATGAATAAAAATAGCACTGCTGCCCATTACTAATTAGGTATTTTATTACTCATTGATTAAAGGGTGGAAAGTATGCTAGGTTCCAATAAAACAACAACATATTGTTGTCCTCCTTACAAGTTTTTGTTCCAAAATTGGGGTGGGGGGCTCAAAGAGTGCATTATTGGACAAAATCCAGGGAGGGCAGTGGATACTTAAGCTTTTTCCTGCTTAGGAAAGCTTAGAGTTGAATGTTCAAGGAGTGCTGTGGAGAACTTGTTAAGAGTAACATTTTCTGAGAAAATTCTCTTTCTTTGATAATTGGTAGAAAGAAATAGAAAATGCTTTGGGTTCCAAATATTCACCTCTCTAGCTATGTCAACATGAACACTAGGAGGAGTGGAGAAATAAAGCAATTGACCAGATAATTCAGTCCCAAAGGAAACGTTTCCTTGCAATATCTGAATAAATGATTACTTATCTTTTCTATGTGTCATCGTGGATAGAATTGTCCTTGAAACCAAGAGTTCAAGTCTGAGTTCTAATTTCAAGTCTCAACTCTGACATATTCAAGTTATATGATAGTCACTTAATCTTTCAGTGCCTCCTAGTTACTCTCTAAGATTATAAATGACAATGAGGGCGTCAACCTGCATTGATAGAAGGAGCTTTCTTGCATGCAAGTTCTCTATTCCAATGTAATCCCAGATCTATTCCTATTAACATGTTTTCTCTTATGTCAAAGAATTCTACTACTCAAACAGATTTGAGATTCCAGTGATTTTGACATAATTTTGACAAGGAAGATCCCAGTCTACTCATATCCCTTCCCATCTTGTGAGACCTTTGTCCATATGCTCCTAGAAGCAGGATCCACTCAGTAGACTGTGGGCATTTTATCACTTTTTTTTTGATATCATAAGGAAACTAATGGAATATTCTGTTCATATTGCTCCTCTTCTTCAAAGTTTTAGATTGTTAGAACTAGAAGAGACCTCAGAAGAGATAAAGTTCAAACTTTTATTTCCCAAACAAGGATACTATAGTTTATAGGTAACAACATGTGGCAAAACCAGGATCAGAACCCACATCTCATGACTTTAAATCTATTGCTGTTTTCCACTGCATAATTCTGTTAGTCAATACGAGTTGCTAGAATAATACAGAAGAGATCAAGTGAAATGCTTGTTCATGTTTAGGTGTACCACAAAGTACCTTTACTTATCTGAATAGTAGATAATAGCTATAATGAGTAACTTTTTTGTGTTTTTAGTACTTGTTAGCTTGTGTTTGAAGCAATTCTTTTGTGGTGGTAGAAGTAAATAGCTGTTGTATGCCTGATACTTAGTTGTAATTTAAGACATATTTTATATAAACATTTACAAATTTTAATATGCAGCTTTTAAGATCAATTCCTTGATGGCAAAGACTGGACTTGTAGTATATGAATCAGAGGGCATGAGGGAAGTATCCATTGATTGGTTGGTTGTAGATAAGACAAGACTGAGGTTTGCATCAAGCAAACCTATTCATGTATTCTCACTAAAATCTCTTAGTAAGGAACAAGACACATTTGTGAGATGGGTGAATAGGATTTATTGACCAATATTCTTGACAAGAAACAGAGAGGATCAACTGGTCTGTGGGAACATAAATCATTGACTGATCTTCTCTGTGCTTTAAACAGTGGACCTGACTCATCTACCCACATCGGTCTCAACCCACTTTCTATTTGACCTTTATAGCTTATGATTTGTGGATAAGAGCCCCACCCAAAACAGCACCAAAGTGTATTTCCATGGGTGGATAAAAGTGAGAGGTGTTTTCAGCTCATGTACATCCTGGAGATTGAAGCAGATGGGTGATCATTAATATGCAGAATATTTCTTATAACCAGACACCATATCCGCCAATAACAAACATGTTCTATGTTGAAAATGTGCTCCACAGCTCCATTGTAAATGTTTTGTAGTCATCAAAGGGGATTTGGTAAAGGTTCGCTTGCTTTGTGGTACGAACAAGGAATATAATTAAGCCCTTGATTTTATAGATTTAGTGAACGGCTTTCTAATCAAAGCTTCTATTTTTTGATATTCTTGTAATGAGGGGATATTAATATTTTATAGACAATGCACGTGTTTTTGCTTCACTGACCCCAGTGTAGTAAATCTGGGTGCTTATGAAAAGATCATACCAGGTTAAACTGATTAATGACTTGGCCTCCTTGTTCTCAGTTTCATGCCAATAAATAAAACCAGACTGAACCCCAGACCCCAAACTAGTGGCCAAACATATTGTAGGAATTATGGGGTTAACTGAGGAACTTCCAGTATGTACTCCATGGAGAGGGTGCCTTCTGAGAGAAAGAAAGAGGCTTTCCCCATTAGAAATGGTCTGTAGCCAGAAATTTCTAGATTGTCATATCCAATTATGCACCCTACTAATCAAAAGAAAAGTTGGTAGCGTCCTGACATGGAGAAGTCGACATCTGTTCTAAATCCTGCCCTTGGAGCAGGACTGGTGCCAAATGCCAGTAAGATTGCTTATCTGGGTACAAAAGATGCTGTAAACAGGCCAGAAAGGCAAGGAATCCTGGTTTTATTTGAATGAGATTTTTTTTTTTAATGTATAGAAAGGGAAAAAAAGTAACTGAATTATATCCAATAAAATAAACTCCTGTAGTCTTAGAGAAATACATAGACAAGTTGCCTCTGTTTAGAAATATAGATATTGACCTATAGAGTTTCTGGAGTACCCAGTAAAATCCATGACCCTTTAATCAGTCTCCAGTATTCTTTCAGGAGCTGTTTCTTTGAGCTCTTGCATGGTATATGGTGCATATTTCTCAAGAGACAGGGCTCTAACCCACCTGTCAAGTTCTTTAATCATTTGTTGTTTTAATTGCAGTAAACCAGGAGGGTTAAATACCCCATGGATTTCTGAGAGAAGCTCATTCATCTCTGTCTATTGGCTTGGTCTACTCTGCAACTTTACCCAATGACCACATGAGCATTAGCCACTTTCTGTACTTGGTGGTATTTCCACAAATGTGCATGCAACTTTCTTGGTCATTTGGAATTCAATATCATCAGGAAACATTTCTGGAGCAACTACTATACATCAGGCTCTTTGCTAGGTTACAAAGAGAAATCCATTAAGGAACTGAAAATAAGTTGGAAACATGAAACTTTTGATCAGGCAACATTATAAGAAAAAAAGGAAAAAGACAGATGCCATAGTAAGTCCTAGATGACTAGTAAAGGCAATCATTTCTGTAGAACTATTAGAAAAAGGAGAGATTGATCACTTTGCACTGAACTGTAAAATCACCAAAGGTTTGACCAAAGAAAAAGATAAGCCCAGAGTTGGCCTTGAAGGATAAGCAATATTTGGGTAGGCAAAGGAGAAGGGAAGGAATTTAAAAACTCACTATAAACTTTGTACCTCAGAGATCATTCTTTGAGTGCTCATGTGGAAAGAAATTGTTTTATCTGTATAGCTTCCTTTCCATTTTCCTAGAGAGAGTGTCCTAGTGGACTGGTATTGACTTTTATTTCTTTCCTGATCTGCCTGATTTTTACTCAGGTTGAGGATAAAAAAGAACAAAGACACAGTCACAACCTACCCTAAGCAGGGTTAATTGAATATCATCTAAACCATGTGCAAAGTTTTTCACATGTCTCTAATCATTTCCATGAAACAAAAAAACAAGCAAACATTTTTTTGCATTTCTTCAAGTAATTGAATGCTGTGATCCCTGAAAAAATTGATATAAGGATCATCTAAAAGGATTTATTAGGGAGGTACATGGTGAAAATGGGTCCATAGTACATTACAAATAAGAAATTATGAAGGAGAGAGGACAACTGGTGGTGCAGTGGATAGAGTAACAACTGTTCTGAGCCTGTAGTTAAGAAGCTTCAATTTCTTGAGTTCAAATCCAGTCTCAGACACAAGTTTTGTGACACTATTGCAAGTTAATTAATACTGTTTCCTTTAGTTTCTTCATAACTAAAATGAAATGGTGAGAATCTTTGCCAAGGGAACTTCAAATGAGGTCATGAAGAGTCAGACAATGATTGAATGAACAACAACTAGGGATGTAAAGGATATTATCCAAGAGATGTATCTATGAAAGAGAAGATGAACTGTTAATATGGAAAGTGTGAGGAATAACCAGTGAATAGATCACATGCTTCATTAGTATCTTTATGATATGAAGGGACTTCATAGAAGACCTCCATCATTTAACTTGGCAACCCCTGTGATGAGTCTGTGGGCAGAAATGAACAAGATTTTTGCAGGGTGGGCAGAAACAAAAAGAGTGGAATCTCCATCATTAGAGCTTTTACATAAATCATTGGGATCACACATCCACTGGAATAGTAGTATATTTAAAAGACACAGATGTGTTAATTCATTTTGGCAATTGGGTGGTTCAATGGATATAGAATTAGACCTGAGGTAAGGAAGACAAATCTAATCTTGCCTCAAACATTTATTAGCTGTGTTACCCTCAGCAAATCAGTTCATCTCTGTTTTCTTCAGTTGCTTTATCTACAAAATAGGGATAATAACACCTTCCTCTTAGCATTGTTGCAAGGATCAAATGAGGTAATCTTTATAAAATGTTGGGCAAATGTCTAGCACACAGTAAATGCTATAGAAATATGAAGTATTGCTATTATTGTCAGAGGTTCAAGAAAATATATGTGAGGCAGAGTCAAGATGGTGGAGTGAAGGCAGAGACTCACGCAAGCTCTCCCTCAAACCCCTCCAAATATCTTTAAATAATGACTCTAAACAGATTCTGAAGTGGTGGGACTCACAAAAAGATTGAGTGAAATAATTTTCCAGCCCAAGACAACTTGAAAGATCAGCAGGAAAAAGAACCTGCAGGAGCAGCTAGGTGGCATAAAGCACAGGCCTTGGAGTCAGGAGTACCTGGGTTCAAATCCAGTCTCAGACACTTAATAATTACTTAGCTATATGGCCTTGGGCAAGCCACTTAACCCCGTTTTCCTTGTTAAAAAAAACTAAAAAGAATCTGCAGTGTTACCTGGACCATGCTGAAGTGAAACTGCCCCAACCATCCAGGAATGGACTTCAGGGCAACTGGATCAATAGCAGCAGTGGCAGTTTTCATGTCTCAATTCAGGGATTGTCGAGAACAGCTTGGAAGGTCAGCAGGAAAACTCAGCCACCCTGGGGTAGGAGTGGGGCACAGTCCAGGGAAGACCTCAGCAGAGCAGATGCAACCCCAACAGACCAGAAGTAGCCTCAGGAGCCACCAAATAAGTAGCAGCAGCTGCTTCTGGAGTTCAACCAATGGAGTTGGTAAGGGGGTTAGAAGGAGATTAGGGGTCACTTTACTAACATTGAAGGAAGACTCTGTTGTTTTGCTCATATTCAGATCTGGGTCACAGTCTAGAACCACAGAGTACAACCAGAGCAGGGACTCTCCTCATAGTTCCAGAGTAGAAAGGTCACCTACAATTGTACAAGTCAGGGGAATAGTCAAGACCTCTCTTTAGATCATAAGACCTTGGAAGAATTGAAAACTTTCAGGTCCCTAGCAATATTCCTGAAAACAATTGCAAAAACTTCCAAAAGCTTGGTACAGTGTAGCCTCCTCTTTGGAAGCAAAACACATTTCTCTGATAAAGACCTGGAAGTAGATTCCCACCTTAGCAAAGAGTTAAAATCAGGTTATAGGCTGGGGAAATGAACAAATAACAGAAGAAAAATAACCCAACCATAGACAATTACTTTGGTCAAAATACTCAGAAGATGATAAAGTCAAAGGCTCTATAATAAGCTGATCAGAAAATTTGATCTTCATATAAACGACCCAAGTGAATCATAAAATGGTAAACAGGAAAGAAAAATCATAAAGAACTTAATGATATTGAACTGTTTATATTCCTGAATGGGAAGATAATGCTGATAACTCATATGAACTGTTCTATTTATTAGGGCAGTTAGAAGGAGCATATATAAATAAGAAACATGTGAGCATTGAAAATGAAGGAATAATATATTAAAAAGATGGAGTTAATGGGTGAGAGAAGATTGTACTGGGAGAAACGGAAAGGAGGAAATAGAATGGGGTAACTTATTTCACATAAAAGAGGCAAGAAAAATCTTTGATTGTTTAGTGGAAGAGAGGGGAGATGAAGGGGAGTGAGTGAAACTTACTCTCATCAGAATTGGCTCAGGGAGGAGAATAACATACATACTTAGTTGAGTATAAAAATCTATCTTACCCTAGAGAAAAGTGGCAGAGTAAAGAGATGGGAGAAAGGGACAGTGGTTGGTGATAGAAGGAAGGGAAGATTGTGGGAGGTGGTGGTCAGATGCAAAACATTTTTGAGGAGGGACAAGGTGAAAGGAGAGATAGATTAGAATAAATGAGGTGGGGAGAATAGGATGGAAGGAAATACAGGTAGCAATAATACCTGTGGGAAAAATAATGTAACAATTTTCTCTGATAAAGACCTCATTTCTCAAACATAGAGAATTAATTCAAATTTATAAAAAAATAAGAGCCATTCCCAAATTGATAAGTAATCAAAATTATGAACAGTTTTCAGATGAGGTTATCAGTGCTATCTATTTAAATCATTTTTTAAATATCCTAACTTACTATTGATAGGAGAAATGCAGGTTGGAACAATTCTGAGGTGCTATCTTATACCTATAGGATTGAGTAATAGAACAGAAAAAGAAAATGATAAATGTAAGGGATGTAGGAAAATTAGATATTAATGCACTGTTGGAGGAGTTGTGAAATGATTCAACAATTCTGTAGAACAATCTGGAACTATGCCCAAAGAGCTATAAAACCTATGAAATCTTTGACCTAGTAATGTTACTATTAAGTCTGTATTCTAGAAGAGATGAAAAAAGAAGGAAGGAAAAAGAACTCTGTATGTGGATATTTATAGCAATTCTTTCCTGGTAGCAAGGAAATGCTTATGAGCTGGGGAGTGGCTAAAAAGTCATGGTATGTGATTAAGATGAAATGCCATTCTGTTATGAGAAATGATGAACAGTAAATGGATGCTCTCAGTAAAAAGCTTACATTAGCAGATGCAATGAGAAATGTACCATATATAAAGATCAACAATGTTGTAAGATCCAGCAATGTGACACAAGAGAACTCTGAAGGACTTATAATGAAGAATAATGTCCAGTCCAAAGACAGAGCTGATGGTGTCTAAATACAGATTAAAGCATTCTTTGTTTTACTTTCTTGAGGTTTCTCTTTTTTGGGGGAGGGGGCATTATGTTTAGTTTTTCAACATGTTTATTATGGTAATATTTTTCATGACTACACATTTTTAACCCATATCAAATAACTTGCTTTCTCAATGAGGGATGGGGTGGGATGAAGGAAGAGAAGTAGAATTCAAGGTTTTAAAGTTGAAGTTTTTGCATGTAACCCAGGGAAAAATAAAATTAAATGTACAAAAAATTAAAAGTAGACATTTGCATCTATGTTACTGATAGTCAATGACTGTATCTTTAACAATTACTGCAAAGTCATTGAGAGATTTTTTTACATTTAATTAATTTATTTATTTTCACACTACTACCTCATCTTGTAAAAGTATTAAGTGAGAGAATAAAAGTGTACTTCAGTTTGTGTTCAGATACCATCAACTCTGTCTTTGAGATGAATCACATTCTTTATTGTAAGTCCATTAGAGAAGTTGCTTTAATATTTTTTCCCAAAGTTGCTATTGCTACCTGTATTTCCCTTCATCTTATTCTTCCCCACTCCCATTTATTCTATTGTCTCTCCTTTCACCCTGTCCCTCCTCAATAGTGTGTTGTACCTGATTACCCTCTCCCACAATCTTCCCTCTCTTTCCCCCTTCCCCTGCTCATGTCCCCTTCTCCCATTCCTTTCCTCTCCTTTTTAACTCTATGGTAATATAAATTTCTGTACCCTATTGAGTGTGTATGTTATTTCCTTTCTGAATCACTTCCAATGAGATTGAAAGCTCACTCATTCCCTCCTCCCCTTTCCCCCTTCCCCTCCATTGCAAAAGCTTTTATTTGCCTCTTTTATGAGAAATACCTTAGCCCATTCTACCTCTCCTTTCCCTTTCTCCCAGTACATTCCTTTCTCTTCCATTAACTCCATCTTTATAATATACCTTCATATTCATCTCCCTCCTGTGCCTTGTCTACATATGTTCCTTCTAACTGCTTGCTCTAATAAATGAGAAGGTTCATATGAGTTATCAGTATCATCTTCCCATATAGGAATACAAAGCAGCTCAGCATCATTAAATCCCTCATATTTTGTCCTTCCTGTCCATCCTCTATGCTTCACTGGAGTCCTGTACTAGAAGATCAAACTTTATATTCAGCTTTGGACATTTCAGCAGGAAAGTTTGAAAGTCCCTTATTTCATTGAATGTCCACCTTTTCTCCTGAAAGAGCATGATCAGTTTAGCTGATAGTTGATTCTTGGTTGTAATTCAAGCTCTTTTGCCTTTTAGAATATCCTATTCCAAGCCCTAAGAGCCTTTAATCTAGATGTTAAATTGTTTTTTTCTTGCTGCTTGTAATATTTTCTCTTTGATTTGTGAGTTTTAGAATTTGACTATAATATTCCTGGGAGTTTTCATTTTAGGATCTCTTTCAGGAGGATTTCTATTTTACCTCAGTTTCCATTTTACCCTCTGCTTCTAGGATATCAGGGCAATTTTCTTGGAGAATTTCTTTAAAAATGAAATCTAGGCTCTTTTCCCGATCATAACTTTCAGGTAACCCAATACTTATAAAATTATTTCTTCTGGATCTGTTTTCTGGATTGGTTGTTCTTCCAATGAAATATTTCTCATTTTCCTTTAGGTTTTCATTGTCTTTGTTGTGTTTTATTGTCTCTTGATTTCTCACAAAGTCTTCAGCTGCCCTTAGTTCCATTCTTCATTCGAAGGAAATATTTTCTTTTTTTTCTTTTTTTGAATTTATAAAAAAATATTTTTATTTATTTCTTTTCATCCACATGCATATGCATATTTCCAAGTTACAAAATTTCCTCTACTCTCCCTTCCCACCCCTTTCCTTTCATCAGGGAACAGTCGGGTTAGCATTTTACATGCATATTTTGATAAACATGGTTACAAATTTGTAATTTTGGGCATGAGGAATTAGAATTAAGGGAAAAAGATACATGAGATAATTTTTATAAAGTATTTAACAGATTTAGAAGTGTTGTTTTTTTTGTTTTGTTTTTTTTTCTTCCTCTGGATGGGGATAATATAGTCCATAGCCAGTCAAATACCCTAGCTCTCTGGACTGTTGAGAGGAGCTGCTACCATCAAGGTTGTTCATCGCATAATGTTGTTGATGTGTACATTGTTCCCTTGGTTCTACTCCCTTTGCTCAACATCAGATCCCATAAGTCATTCCATGATTCTCTAGAGTCTGACCATTTATGGTTTCTTATAGAACAATAGTATTCCATAGTATTCATGTACCATAACTTGCTTAGCCATTCATCAATTGATGGGCATCACCTCAATTTCCAATTCTTTACCACTACAAAAAAAGCTGCTATGAATACTTTGAAACATGTAGGACTTTTCCCATTTTTTAATAATTTCTTCTGGGGGTGGCTAGGTGGTGTAGTGGATAAAGCACTGGCCCTGGAGTCAGGAGTACCTGGGTTCAAATCCAGTCTCAGACACTTAATAATTACCTAGCTGTGTGGCCTTGGGTGAGCCACTTAACCCTGTTTGCCTTGCAAAAAAACCTAAAAAAAATAATTTCTTCTGGATATAGACATAGTATTGGAATCACTGGGTCAAAGGGTATGAACAGTTTTGGGCATAGTTCCATATTGCTCTCCAGAAAGGTTGGACCCATTCACAACTCCACCAGCAATACATCAATGTCCCAATCCTCCCACACAATCTCCCACTTTGATCATCTTCCTTTTTCTCATCTTTTTTTTAGGCTTTTTGCAAGGCAATGAGGTTAAGTGGCTTGCCCAGGGCCACACAGCTAGGTAATTATTAAGTGTCTGAGACTGGATTTGAACCCAGGTACTCGTGACTCCAAGGCTGGTTCTTTATCCACTATGCCCCCTAGCTGCCCACTTTTTCTCATCTTGGCCAATCTGAGAGGTGTGAGGTTAAACCTCATTGTTGTTTTAATTTGTATTTCTCTAATCAATAATAATTTGAAGCATTTATTATATGAATATATATCACTTGGATTTATTTTCTTCAGACAGTTTTTTTTATCTCCTTTTCCATCTGACCCATTCTGCTCAATATTCTTCTCCTCATTGACTTTTTTGGATTGAATTTTCCATTTGACCCAAACTGATGTTGAAGATGATATTTTCTTCAATATATTTTTTTCTATCTGCTTCAGCAAGCTGGTGATTTGGTTTTCATGATTTTCCTATATCACTCTCATTTTTCTTCCCAATTTTTCCTCTACCTCTCTTATTTGATTTTCAAAATCTTTTCTGAGCTCTTCCATAACCTGAGACCAATTACTATTTTTGGTGGAGGCCTTGGATATAAAAGCTTTGGCTCTGTCATCTTCTGAGCATATATTTTGATCCTCTATGGGACCAAAGTAATTGTCTATTGTCAGATTCTTTTTCTACTTTTGTTTGCTCGTTTTCCCAGCCTATGACCTGATTTTGACTCCTTGTTAAGGTGGAACCCTGCTTTCAGGGTTCCAAATTTTTGAGGGTTTTTTGAAAACCTTCCCCTCTCTCAACCCCCATCTACCCCAGGGATTTCAATTCCTTCAGGGTCTTATGAGAGGCTCTGAATGCTCTCCTGGTATGTGTTTTGGTCTGGATGACCACAAACCCTCCCATCTGCCCTGGAGCTGTGAGGAGGGTCCTTTCTCTGCTTTGGTAGTATGTGGTCCCAGACTGCAACCTGGATCTCAGTATGGGCAAAGCAACAGGGTCCTGCCCCAGGGATAGTGGAGAGGTCTTTGCAGTCTCCCCCAACCTCATTACAGTCTGAGGGCTGAGCATTATGGAAGCAGCTGCTGGGTGAATCTGCAGACCTGCTTCTGGTTCTCAGGCTGGGCTGCACTGTGGTCTGCACTGGTCTAGGCTCTGCCTCCCTCTGGTGCAGCAGAATTTTCCCATTGACCTTTAAAGTTGTCATTGGCAATCCATGGCAATCCACTAAGAGGTCTGGAAATCACCACCACTGTCAAGGACCCAAGTGCACCCAGGGATCTAGGTGACCCACAGGTTGTTCCTGAAGGTTGGAGCTGGTTTGTTCCAGTATCCCGGGTTATGCTTCTGCTCTTTCAAGCCCCAGTGGAACAGACCTTCCTGCAGATATTCCAAATTGTCTTGGGCTAGAAAATTGTTTCTCTCAATCTTTCTGTGAGTTCTGCCACTTCAGAATTTGGTCAGTTATAATTTTAAGGCATTTGGAGTGGTCGGCAGGGAGATCTGGGAATTTCTACCTTCACTCCACCACCTTGGTTCCCCTCTGAAAGATTTTTTTGATAACTCAGTCCACTACAGATTTGTAGTTGCTTTATTCTACATCACAGTTGGATCAGATCACCATCAATTTTAGTTGTTTCAGTGAGTCTATATTTCATGAAAACTATCTAGTAAGTGACAGGATTGACATTTTGGGCTTCTCTAAGTCTGGTGAAACTATGAAGACTGGAAATCACCAAGTATTTTAGACAAGTCAAGTTTCATTCCACTCCCTTAAAAAAACACTTACCAAGCACTATCAATATGATACACCCAGTTTTAGCACTGGAGATACAAAAAAGTTACCAATAATACTTTCCTTCAAGAAGCTGACATTCTGATAAAGAAGACAACATGTAAAAACTAGCAGACACAACCACTCTTAAAACCTTGAATTCAGAGGTGGCTAGGTGGCACAGTGGATAGAGCGCTGGCCTTGGGGTCAGGAATACCTGAGTTCAAATCCAGCCTCAGATATTTAATAATTACCTAGCTGTGTGGCCTTGGCAAGCCACTTAACCCCATTGCCTTGCAAAAAAAAAAAAAACAACCTAAAAAAAACTCCTTGAATTCTGAATTCTGTCCCTTCCTCCCACCCTGCTCCCCATCATTGATAAAGCAAATTATTGGATCTAGGTTAAAAATATTTAATCATGAAAAACATTACCAAAATAGTCATGTTGTAAAAGTAAAAGTGGCACCCCCCACCAAATGAGAAACTTTAAGAAAAATAAAGTAAATAGTGGGAGGTATTATCATCCAGACAGGCCAGGAATCTAGCCTGTTTACAATTTCTATTTAGTAGAAGATTGTTAATTGTCTTCATAGCTCATCTATGAACACTAAATTATTCAAATATCTACCATCTAAATGAATGGTTCTTCTGTTTGACAGCCTCCATTCTAAAAGATACCCAAACCATGGAGTAATAGGAAGACATAAAGACCATGCTACCTAAAGATCTGAATTCAAATTCTAGTTCTGCTCCTTACAATTTGTGTGACCTTATGTAAGTCCTTTATCCACTCTTGGTCTCTGTTTACTGACTGAAAAAGGAGAAGGTTGAATTCTAAGACCCCTTTAAATTCAAATTCCTTTGATCCTTTTTCTTGTGAAAATGCACACAAATATACACAATTTCAGTTCCTTTAAACAAAACATGCAAAACTGTAAAATAAAATAATATCAATTTCTTAACAAACTCTATTCTTACCTCCCTGGCTTTGTTCCTTTCTCTTCAGTCTTCATTTCTCATATTTTCTGGTTGATTCCCTCTAATCCTCCCCTGACTCATAATGCCATGATTAATGACACCTAACCCTTCTTTGGATCTTTTAAAAAGACATCATTTATATCCAGTTTCTTTCTTCCAAACTTCACCCTACTTCTAAGGGATGAAGATATTTTATGTCAAGTTCTTTTTTTTTTTTAAGAATAATATTAGCTTGGGTAGGTTCAATCCTCTTGTTTTAAAACCATTCAGTAAGAATTTATTAAGTACAACAAAGCACTGGGTTGAGTGTTGGAGACACAAAAATTAAAAATGGCATAACCCCTGCCTTCAAAAAGTTTCCATTCTATATAGACTGGACCATTACCAGTTGTGTTGATGTAGGTCTGTTTCCTGGATTCAGATGACTCTGGAGGACAGAGTGAGGTTGGAGACTTTGTATAGTTCTGTCTCAATTAAATCTAGTATACTTTCAAGAAAATATATTATCCTCCTGATATCATTGGTCCTCTTCAAGAATGAAAGATAAACAACAGTGAGAAAAGGGGAAAAGATATACACAAATAAGGATAACAGAAATTAAAGTGTAATGGAGTCTCACCTTGTGTATATGTTGAACAGAACCTGATCTACAGTAGCAAGGATAGATTTACTATTAGGATCTTTTTAATTTTATTATGAATCTAAAGATGTTATTTTTAATATTCACTTTCATTGGAAAATCCTATTTTTTCTTTATATTTGCTGTTTTCTATTTTAATTTACTTTCTCTTGTGCTTTCTACGTTTTATTTGCTTTTTTGCTCAGTGAGTTCTCAGTCACTCAAAGGAAACTACTGATCCACATAGAATATAAGAAATAGAGTGAGAGTACCTATTGTTCAGACTATGAAATTCAGTTGTCTGGACAATAAATAGTTGAATAGAGCTGGTATATATCTCTATATCTCTATATATCTAAATCTCTAAAAATCAAAAAGTTGAATAGAATTGATATATTTCTATATCTATACATGCATATATGTATAAACATGTACATACATGCATAAGTATATTTGTATAAATACACATACACAAAAGAACACATATATTAATCTATGGATATAAGATACTTACATATATCTGCAAAGAATATATATTTATCCAACTCATTTTCCAATTGCAGAGTCTAATATATATTTGTGAGCATGTATATATTTATTTATATGCACATTCATATATATAATATGCTTTTACATTTGTATATTAACATGTATATTCACATATTCATATGTATTTAGGATAGACATTGCAAATGACCAATGAACCAAGCCAGTGTTGATCAGGAGGACTTGTATTACTTCTGGAAAATTTCATAATGATTTTATTTCCTGAACTTCTTCTTAAATAAGAGACCCATCTTATTTATAATATTTTATTTATTTATTTTTCCAATTACATGGAATAGTAGCTTTCAACAAACATAGATTTACAAGGTTTTGAATTCTACATTTTTCTTCCTCTCTCCCTTCTTTCCCTCTTCTCCTTGACAGAAAACAATCCAACATAGGCCTTAAATGTATAATCATGCTAAACCTAGATTTATGTTAGTTATGTTGTGAGAGAAGAATCAAATCAAAACATACAAAATAGAGAGAAATAGAGAGAAAAAATATAATACATAAAACAAGAGATCCAATCTTTTTTTTTTTAACAACTAGGGATGGAATAGAGCTATTTCCTAGGAATAAAGGTTGAAGACTGCCCCAAGGGCTATGGAGAAGCATATGGTGGGCATGAGTAAGTTGTCATACATTACTAAGTAAGAATTATACAGAATAAGCAGCACAGTAGATATCAACAAAGAGATATGTGACTAAAGGAAAAGATGGGCTGTCATGATACTGAAATAACCATTGGTCAGCCTATGTGTTCCACTATTTAGGCAAGCCACTTCCAGATATTTAGAGGAAAGCCTAGGGCCTTGGACAGTCATTCTATGGAAAGTATATGGAAAGCTAATACCAGAAGTAACATAGGATGAGCACAGGTGAGTTGAAATTTGCAATATTAGATGGGAGACTTCCATTGATGAGATCACAGAAAAGTGCAAAGCCATATGCTATGAACATGAAAGATGCTCAATAAATGTTTATTGATTAATTTAAAATCTCAAATTAGAAAATGACAGAGACCAAAAAAAATTATATCACTAATCCTTATCTTGCCTATCTCAGAGGTGATCATGAAACTGAACCAAGGTAATTTTAAAAAAGTACTTGAAAACTTTGAGCAAAATATAAATGTCAGATATCCTTCTCATTCTAGCTCATCATCTAGTTTCTTAATCAGCTCTCTGGCTTCTCTGAGCTTTCACTGGAGGAAAGTGGACTGGATTTGCGATTTCACTGGCATGAAGAAATTTCTTCTCATGTAGAGAGATGCTGCTTCTAGGTTATTTAAAGTCATACAACATTGCCTGAGGCTCTAAGATATTGTGACTTTTCAGAGGTCACACAGCCAGGATAAATCACTAGTAAAACTGGAATCCAGGTCTTCTTAATAGCAAAACAGGTTCTCTATCCCACATTATTTCCTGAAATTTCCATTTTTATTAGGGAAAATCACTAGTTTCCAACCAGTTTTCATGTCAATCATTCATCTGTGTCCTAAATTGTCAGTGGTTTGCCTTGCAATGGTTATAGAGGCAAGAAACATCTCACACTGAGGAACTGGCAATCTAGTTAGAAGACAAGGGTAATTAATACATATAGAATCAAAGGTTTTAAGAGTTCACAAAAACATCAAAGATAAACTAGTCCAATCTTCCTACTTTAGAGAGAAAACTAAATGTCCAGTGAGAGAGATAATAGCCAGCATTTTTGTTCTGTTTTAAGGTTTGCAAAGCACTTTCTGAATATTTCTATTTCATCTTTGTGACAACCCTAGGAGGTAGGTGCTATTATTGTTCCCATTTTACAAAGGAAGAACCTGAGGAAGAGAAGGGTTAAGTGATTTGCCCAGGGTCACAAAGCTAGTAAGTATCTGAGGCTGAATTTTGATTCAAATCTCCCTGACTCTAAGACCTAAGCTTTATCCAATGAGTTCACAATACTTTTCTTTAAGTTCTTGTGGCTTATTAGTGGCAACACTAAGGCAAGAACCTAGATATCTTGATTCCTTTTCCAATGCTCTTTTCATGATTCCATAGGTGCTTCTCATGAGTCAGTAACAAATTATCCAAACCAACATATTATCAACTAGCTGGTCTATGAGTCAGCAGTGGATTTGTCAGGTGAGCCCTAGATTCAAATCCTACCTCAGTAATGTAAAATTGGGAAGGGGGTAATCCAGACTATTTTTTTAAAACCTCAGTTTCCTCATCTTTAAAACGGGAATGGTAAAATTTGTCATGCCAGTCTCACAGAGTTGAGCTAAGGCTCAAATGGTTTAATATCTGTAAAGTCCCATGCAAACTGTAAAACACTGTATAAATGTCAATGAGTATTATTACAAGCAGCTTAGGGCTTTCAAAGTAAAGGGAGAACCTATAATAAGAACTGACATTTATATTGTATTTTAAGGTTGATAAAGGGCTTTTTAGATATTATCTCTCATGACCACAGGATTTAGAGCACAGAGGAATTTTCAAGATCATCTAATCCAATTCCATTCTTTTACAGATGAGGAAACTGAGGTTCCAAAGCATGAAATAACTTATCCAAGGTTATATGGAGGGGTGGAGTTGGGATATGAACCTAAGTCATCTGACTCTAAAACCAATGTTCTGCACCTCCCACCCATAGCCTCATTGCACTCTAGTTTCCTAGGTTCAACACATACTTAATTTTGTTTCAGTACAGAAGGACTTGATAATCCTGGTAATATAGAAAGTTCTAAATGGGCTGAGTGATGAGAAGAGAGACATTCCTGGGGAAAGGAGGGTGGGGGGTTGTGGAGGTGGGCAGTTGGAGGTTTGGGGTGGAGGGGATGATTGGTGACCAAGTCAAGAATAGCCTTCCACTCCAGAAACTATAAACAAGAGAGGAGAAAGGCAGAGTCCAACAGTCCACTGGAGTATCTGTGTCTTCTCTGTCCTTTTGAATTTGTTAAATGGGGACTCAGGCAAGTATTCCCTTTGACTTTCAGTAAGAAGGTGAGAGATAGGCTTTCTCCTTTCTAGCACAACTATGAACATACAGGAGCAAGAAAACATGTTTAGGAAGGAAGGAAATAATCATTTACTAAATAGTCATTGTATGCTAAGTGCTTTACAAATCACATTTTATTTAATGCTCACAATAATCCTGACAGGTAGATAACTATCAATGCCCCTATTTTATAGCTGATGAAACTGAGGCAGATAGTTGACTTGTCCAGAGTCACAAGTTAGTGTTGAAAGGTGGATTTGAACTTAGGAGCTCAAAACTCCAAGCCTAGGACTTAATTTACTCTAATGTCTAGCTACCTCTAAGGAATCTTATTTCTTGATTTCAAAGTCCACCATTTCTTCTTCCACTTTATTTCTTTTACTGAGCATAGGTCACAATAAAGATCTTGAGAGATGGACATTTCCTGCTTTGGTCCCAATTTGTAAGTTCCTTGGTTTTGAATTAGTCTTGGCTATCCAGTCCAGGTACTTCTTGTTACTTAATCATGTCTCAACCCCAGCAAGATGCTGCAGTTAAAAGACTTGCAATAGTCCAAGACATAACCTGACTTGCCAGAAGTCTTGAACCTTGTGGGTTCTTTGAACAGCAAAGGTCTAAGGTAAAAGTAAAATGTCTATTTATTAGCACCAAAAATGCCTTTATTATTTTCTAGAGTATGATAGAAGTGATGGGCTTCTGTCATATATTTTTTAAATACTTGTTGATTCATATTTATTAGTTTTTGTGTTTTTAGCAATTCTCTTGTGACAGAGGAAATAAATAATTGACCTATATCACATATCTACTTTGCACATTAAGCATATTTTACAACAAGAACACTATTAGTAGTCCCTTTTGAGGTGAGTCCTAGACATAAATCCTTGCTTAGGTCATGGGTATCACTACAAATCATACAAATGGTAGATCTAAGAGTTGAAGGTTAGGATGTTTGAACCTTTTTTCAAGAAAATAGAGGTTCAAGTAAGTGACTTACACATGGTGATACAAATGATAAATGTCCTAGAAGAGATTGAAATTCAATTGTGTTCAGACTCAGAGCTCAGAATACTTTCCACTACATTACACAGACTCATAAGTCTGAGATCATCTATGATAGGAGTAAATGGGTAGCATTTCAGGAAGAAGAAGAGCCTTGAGATCTAGGATTTAGAAGTGGGTATCAGAGAGGCTCTTCTTACTTCAAATCCAGTATTATTCCAACCACACCATGACCTCTCCTCCAAACCCTAAAGGATAGATTCTTTCTGGAAGTGATCAATATTAATGAAAGTATAAAGGAAAGGAGCATGATCTGTTCCAGGAACAACAAGGAGATTGCTTTGATTAGAGGTGGAGGTATTAAAAATGAAGTTATAAAGGTTGAGAGCAGCCTGACTATGGAAGGAAGAGAAGTTCTTAATATCATCTCAGAGCTATCAGAAAACCATTGTCTGAAAGTTTGGATTCTTATGCTGGCAGTAATGTACAAGGAAGATTGTCAGGGTGAATCTTCTTTCAGGAAGGAAGACCAGTTAGAGCACTACTACAATAAAATAGGGAGGATATATTCAGAGCTTGGACTATGATAGTGGCAATAGGAATAGATAAAATGATATGGGGACTTTTTTATTGTATTTTTGAATTTTACAACCCCCCCATCTTGTTTCCTTCCCCCCCAAGGCAGTTTGATAGTCTTTACATTGTTTCCATGTTATATATTGATCAAAATTGAATATGAATCATATCCTTAAGGAAAAAATAAAATATAAGAGATAGCAAAATTACATAATAACATACTTTAAAAAAAAAAGAATTAAAGGTGGGAGCAGAGCCAAGATGGTGACAGAAGAGCCTCTCTTAGGTGCTCTCCCTCAAAACTCATAAAATAAGGACTCTAACTAAATTCTTGAGAGACAGGACCCACAGAGGGATCCAGTGAGGCAATTATCTAGTCCAAGGTAACCTAGAAAATAGCAGAAAGGCTCCACTCCACAGGGTTAGAGAGGTGATCCACCAGAAGGAAGGAACTTCAGCCTCCCAGAGGCAGTCCTAGGGCACCTGGGAGCTGCGGCTTATGGCAGTGGGGGCAGTTTCCTGACCTACACACCAGGGAACACAGGGCACAACTTGAAAGATCAGTGGAGGGGGGCTCTGCCAAAGTGAGCACATGAAGCCCAGCCCTCAGGGCACTCAGTGAATGGCATGGCCATGGCAGCCCAGATCCAGGGACCAGAAGCAGGTGGGGGCCAGTAAGCAGGAGCCTCCAGGCAACTGAGCCTTGAGTGTTCAGCCTAGGTAGGAGAGTGGAGAGAGACTTCTGATGTCTGTCCTCTGTACCTGGAACAGGACTCTGGGCCTCTGACCATATTCAGATCCTGATCACAGTCTAGGTCTCCCATAGAACAGCAGCTCCCCCCCCAACCTCAGCCCCATGGCAGACAGGAGGGAAGACAGAGCTTCACACACTGAGATTCTTGTGTGTGTGTGTAGGGGTGTCCCAATAATACTCAAAAGCTCAGTAAGCACCCCAAAACCAGGTACAGATTGGGGAAATGAGTAAACAGAGAAAAAAGGACACCATTGAGAAATACATTGTCTATGATCCCAAAAAGGATCAAAATACTCCATTTGAAGATGAGGAAGTACAAGCTCCTGCATCTAAAGACTACAAGAAAAATGGAAATTGGGCTCAGGCTATGACAGAGCTCAAAAAAGATTTTGAAGTGAGGGAGATAGAAGAAAAATTGGGAAAAGAAATGAGAGAGATGCAGGAAAAACATGAAAAACAAGTCAACAGCTTACTCAAGGAGATCCAAAAAATGCTGAAGAAAATAACATGTTAAAAACCAGAATAGATCAAATGGATAAAAACAGTTCAAAAAGTTATTGAGGAGAAGAATGCTTTAAAAAGCAGAATTGGCCAGATGGAAAAAAAAAATAAGAAAGCTCTCTGAGGAAAACAAATCCTTCAGATGTAGAATGGAACTGAAGGAAGCTGCTGACTTTATTGGAAATCAAGACACAATACTTCAAAACTAAAAGAATGAAAAATTAGAAGAAAATGTTAATCATCTCATTGAAAAAAACAACTGATCTGGGAAACAGATTCAGGAAAGATAATTTAAAAATTATTGGGATACCTGAAATTCATGATCAGGAAAAAAACCTTGACATCATTTTTAAAGAATTCCTACAGGAAAATCACCCAGACATCCTAGAAACAGAGGGAAAAATAGAAATTGAGAGAATCCACTGATCTCCCCCAGAAAGAGATCTGAAAAAAACAACCCCCAGGAATATTATAGTCAAGTTCCAGAACTCCCAAGTCAAAGAGAAAATATTACAAGCATCCAGAAGGATACAATTCAAATATCGTGGAGCTGCAGTCAGGATCACACAGGACTTAGCAGCAACTACATTAAAGGCTCATAGGGCTTGGAATATAACATTCTGGAAGGCAAAAGAACTCACAATACAACCGAGAATCAACTACCCAGCAAAACTGAACATCCTTTTCTAGGGAAAAAGATGGACTTTCAATGAACCAGAGGAATTTTCAAATGCTCTTGTTGAAATGACCAGAGCTGAACAGAAAGTTTGATCTTCAAATACAGGACTCAGGTGAAGCATAGAGAATGGAGGAGAAGGGTAAAATATAAGGGACTTAATGATGATGAATTGCAGTATTCCTGCATAGAAAAATGATACTGATAATACTCATAAGAAACTACTCATTTAATAGATCAGTTTGAAGGAGCTTTTATAGATGAAGTACAGGAGAGAGTTGAATTTGAAGATATAATATACTGTAAAAATGGAGTCAATGGCTAAAAGGGAAATGTAATGAGAGTAAGAGAAAGAAGAGGTGGAGTAGGCTAAGATATTTCATAAATTAAGATTTTTTTTATTACACTGAGCTATTGCAATGATATGAAAGGGAGGAAGGCAAGGAGGAATGAGGGAACCTTTGCTCTCATCAGAGGTGGCTAGGAGAGGAAACAGCATATATACCCAATGGGGTACAGACTTCTAGAGTAAGAAGGAGAGAAGGGCAACAGGGAGAAGGAGGGGGATATGAATGATAGAGGAGAGGGTGAACCATGGGGGAGAGTGGTCAGATATAACACATTTTCTTTTTTACTTCTTGCAAGGGACTGGGATTGGATGACCTGTCCGGGATCATGGGGGTATTATGTTTACTCTTAAAACAGAATATTTTAGTAATGTATAAAAATAATATATACAAAAATAAAAATAAATAAATTTAAAAATGTTAAAAAAAGAATAAACCCACTTCTAATAAAAAAAATTAAAAGCATTAGTCTTTGGTCATTCTTTGGATACAGATGGTATTCTCCATCACAGATGCCCTAAAATTGCTCCTGATTGTTGCCCTGTTGAATTGAGCAAGTCCATTAAAGACTGATCATCAACCCCATGTTGCTGTTAGGATATACAATGTTTTTCTGGTTCTGCTCATCTCCCTCAACATCAGTTCATGCAAATCCTTCCAGGCTTCTCTGAATTCCCATCCCTCCTGGTTTCTAATAGAACAATAGTGTTCCATAATGTACATATACCACAATTTGTTCAGTTATTCCCCAATTGATGGAATTCACTCAATTTCCAATTCTTTGCCAACACAAAGCTATTATGAATATTTTTGCACAAGTAATGTTTTTAACCTTTTTCATGATCTCTTCAGGCTATAGACCCTGTAGTGGCATTGTTGGATCAAAGAGTATGCACATTTTATTACCCTTTGGGTGTAATTCCAAATTGCTCTCCAGAAAATCTGGATGCTTTAGTGTCCCAGATTTCCCTTCCAACATTGATCATTGTCTTTTCTGGTCATATTGGCCAGTCTGAGAGGTGTGAAGTAGTACCTCAGAGATGCTTTAATTTGCATTTCTCTAATCACTAATGATTTAGAACAATTTTTCATATGACTATGGATCCCTTTGATTTCCTCATCTGTAGATTGCCTCTGAATATCTTTTGACCATTTGTCAATTTGACTTAGTTCTCTATATATTTTAGAAATGAGTCCTTTGTCAGAAATACTAGTTGTAAAATTGTTTCCCAATTTACCATTTGTCTTTTGATCTTGGTTACAATGGTTTTGTTTGTGCAAAAGTTTCTTAATTTAATGTAATCAAAATTATCTAGTTTGTTTTTAATGAGGTTTTCCATCTTTGCCTTGGTCATAAACTGTTTCCCTTTTCATAGCTCTGGCAGGTAAACTATTCTTTGATCTCCTAGTTTGCTTATAATATTGTCTTTTATGTCTAAATCTTGTACCCATTTTGATCTTATCTTGGTATAGGGTGTGAGATGTTGTTCTAATCCAAGTTTATGCCATACTAACTTCCAATTTTTCCCAGTTTTTATCCAAGGGAGATTTTATGAGATGAGGATATTTTAAAGACAAAATTGATAAGACTTTTTGACAGATTGATAGTCATTGAATTATAATTGGGATATGTTTGTTGTAAGTAGAAAACATTTGATTTTTTGTACTTGAATTTGCAGCATCTAGTACATATATATATATATATTATATATATATATATATATATATTATATATATTATATATAATATATATATATATATATATATATATATATATATATATATATATATATATATACCTATTGATTAGATTATTGATCAACTAGGAAGCAGACTCTTCTGGGCCTTGCCATCTTCACTGTTACTGGATCCTAAGGAGGTACTGAGTCTTTCCATCTACCCTGGCTAAGATTCCTCTTGTATGTATTGTCTTTCACTATTAGAATTTGAAACCGCTGAGAGTAGGTCCTATCTATGTATTCCCAGAATTTATTGCAGTGATTTATACAAAGTAGTTTTCATTAATTCATTCATTCATTAATTCAGTTTGTATCTCCTCTTTAGGGGCTGATTTATATGAAAGAAAGCACAGAGATCATGGGGTCAAAGATTTACATCTGAAAGAGAATTTGGAAGTCGTCTAGACCAATCCCCTCTTCTACAGATAAATAAACTGAGGCCCAGAGAGATTAAATGTCCAGCCTAAGCTGTCCTAAGTGACTCCAATCAGTCTTCCTAGGCTTACTGTATATTTTGTTTCTTTGAAACTACAATCTAAGCCAGTATTCTCCAAAGTGGTGTTCAAAGCCCCTGATGTTCACAAAATGTCCCCAAGGGGATGAGGGATTAGCAATTTAGGAGACTGAAAGATGGGTTATATATTACATCTCTCCAACAAATTTTGAGCTTGACTCTAATACCAGTAGATCATGTCCTTCAACATTTCCCAACCTTTCATAAATCAGTCCCTTTCTATCCTTATTTCCCCTCCCTATACTCTGTAGTCAAATAACACAGGTATTTTTGCTATTTATTTCTCCTCATGATACTCCATCTCCAGATCTTGTACATTTTCAACAGCTGTCCACTATGTCTAGAACTCTATCCTTCATCATTTCTACCTCTTGGTTTCACTGTCACCCATTAAGTCTTAGAATTTCCCCTTCTGCAAGAATCCATTTCCAATCCTGGCCTTCCCTAGGTAGATGATTTCCAATTTATCCTCTATATAATTTGTTTGTAAATAGTTCTTTGCATGTTGTCTCTCCCATTAGAGTGTGAGCTCCTAGAGAGCAGAATTATTTTATATTTTAACTTTCTTTTAATCCTCAGCACTTAGCAAAGAAACTACTTAATGAATTCTTTTTGACTGACTGAATTCCCTATTTTCCTCCAGGGTACCATGATCCTTCTAGTCTCTCACTTTTCCATCCCAAATGTTTTTCCAGAACTCTTCATCCTCCTCACATTCCTGTTTTGCAAACAGTTGCCATTTCTCCCCCTTTTCTACTTTTACAATATTTCTTGCATATGCCCCTTTTCTTTTATCCATTAAAGTCACTAATATAGCTCAGGTCTTTATCACCTCTTACTTAAACTATTACAGTGGGCTCTTAAATAGTCCATCTGTCTCAAGTCTTTCCTTTTTTTTATCCCATCTTCTTCTACCTAGCTTCTAAAGTGATTTTAAAAATTAATTAATTAATTAAATAATTTACAAAGATAGTTTTCAACAATTTTTGTGAGGTTTTGAGTTTTGCATTTCTTCTCTCTCTCTCTCTCCCTCCCTTCCCTTCCTCCTCCCCAAAAGTATACATGTACAACAATGAAAAATATATTTCCATATTAATCATGTTGTGAAAGAAGAATCAGGACTAAAAGGAAGAAAAAAAAGTCATGTGGGGGGGGAAATCATAAAACAAAACAATTCAAAATTGAAAACAGTAAGCTGCTGAAATGATTTTTATAAAATACAGAAATGATTGCCACTTCATATTAAAAAACTTCCAGTAACAACCTATTTCCACAGATATCAAATATTACTTCCTTTTTATCTAACTCTTTTTTAAAATCTCAGTTTGTGTAAGTTTCATGAGGAACAAAATAAGTAATATACTATAACAAAATTATAAATAAATAAATATGAAAATGTGCTAATTTTTTTTACATATGGAGTGCGTGTTTCAAAAGGTTTGGAGATGCTTTGTCTAACCAAATTGACTTTCTTTCTTTTCTTATCCTATGACATTATAATTTCTTTGCTTTTGTATATGTTGTCCTTCAAACCTAGGATGTGCCTCCTCTTCATCAAGGTCTCTTAGAATTCTTCATTTCTTCAAAACTCAGCTCAACTTGATCCCCCTCTCTGCATTCACCAATAATGCCTCCTCTGACAAAATTTTCTTATATTTACTTTTATATACTTTGCATATACTTATACCACTGACATATAGAATGTAATCTTCTTGATACTGTTTCAGAGTCTAATATAGTTTCTGGCAAATAATAAGTGTGTGTGTGTGTGTGTGTGTGTGTGTGTGTGTGTATAGTATAGACATATATATGTATACATATATACATATATACATATATATATATATATATATATATATATATATATATATATATATGAAGTAAACTTGATTGGTTGATTGATCCTTTATTTGCTCTCTCCTCTACCAATTGTATTCTATTTTTGTCAAAATTATTTCCTCAGTATACCATTCTTCTATTTCTTATGACTCCATAGTGATGAGAATGATGCAGCGATAGTAAATTGTAGGGCCTAAAAAATGCTTGTAGTAGATAAGTGATAGAGCCAGGTAGGAATTCAGGTATTCTGGTTCCAAAAGGAAGCTGCTCTTGTGGCCGGGATGCCAGATGCTGTGATCTGGCCAATTCTGAGCATCCCTTGTGCCATTTTCAAGTACTCCCTTGAAGTCTCTCTTTGTCTCTGCTCTTTATTTGCCCAGGCCTTAAAGGAAAGCTATTAGCATAGGCAAACACTCCTTTTCTGTAGTGACTTGATCTCTGTACTCTCTTGGATTCAGTTACTTTGCAAGATAAATAACTATAAATATTAAAACATGTCAATAGCTTTATTAATAAATGGCATTTGGATATTTAGGGTATACTACACCGGGCCTTTAGTTTCCTGTCTGTCTTCAGTGCCTGTCCCTTCCAATCTGTTCTAGAAGTCAGACTTTATTGACTGATAAAAGTCAAGAAAGTATCTATTGGAAAGCAGGAAGGTTTTATTTCCTTATACATTTCTCATCCCATTTTTCAGTTCTTTTTTTCTCAGTTGTGATCATTCTACTTTTTCACAGTTCTTTTGGGACCCAGTTTTCTTCATTTAAGACTGCCTTCCGTCTCCTCTCTATTTGTCTTTGAAGTATTTATAGTTGTCTCCTCCACTGAAATCTAAGCTCCTGGAGGGCTGGGACTGTTTTCGCGATTTAAAAAAATTAATTTTTTTAAATTAAATTCTTTTAATTTTTGACTTTTTTTAAAATTTTAAAAATTTACATTTTAGTATAATGTTTGATATATAGTACATACTTAAGCAGTTGATTAATTGATATTTTAAAAAGAATTGTCTCTTATTCTGAACTTAAGTAGTATTAACAAAATGACTGGGGTGGCTAGGCTGTACAATGGTTAGAGCACCAGCCCTGGAGTCAGGAGTACCTGAGTTCAAATCTGGACTCAGACACTTAATAATTACCTAGCTGTGTGACCTTGGGCAAGTGATTTAATCCCATTTCCTTGCAAAAAGTCTAAAAAACTGACCAAACCTAAAGATTTCAATATACAAAGAACAGAAAAAAAATATTGTATTTGAAATTGTGAAACTTTGATTCTATTTAATATTTGCATTTTTATAAGAAGTTCACTGTTTTTCCATATGTCTTCTTAAACTTTTCTCTCTTCTTTTCTCTTAATTTTAATGAATCATAGATGATGTTTTCCATTGCTCTTCTTTTTTTGTTGGATTCACTATCATTATCCACCAGCTTTCTTGGAAATCTTTCCTTTTATAATCCATCTATCAAAGTGCTTTGAAAAGCAACCGTGCAACTTCTCTATGAAGAAATGGAAAGCATGTTCCATCCTTTGTCTTCTATGGTCTGCTTTCTTCTTTCATTAATCAGAATTCTTAGATTTTTAAAAGTTGTTTTTTTTTTACATTTATCTTGGTTAATGTATATATCATTCTACAAATTCTGCTCATTTTACTCTGTATCAGTTCATGAAAGCCTTCTGAAGTATCTCTAAATATATCAAATTGTCATTCCTCTTTATTTGTCCATTTGGTTTAGTCTAAACTTAAGAAATAAAACAAGAATTTTTGTAATGTAACAGAATAGGAAAAATAAGATGATTGTACATGAAACTGGAAATTTATCATTATAAATACAATTGGGCTACTTAGCCATCCCTCAAAGTTGCTCTTAAAACAATTTTGTCCAATGTTTAGCATGCTTATGCAAGTATAGCTTATACTAGATTGTTTTCTATTGGGGGGGAAGGGAGGAAGGAAGAAAAATTTTAAACTTAAAACTTTGAAAGAAATGATTGTTGAAAACCAGCATTGCATGTAATTGGAAAATAAATGAAAAAATATTAAAAAATAGCAATAACTGCAAACTAAAAAAATGTCATTATTATATGCAATATTCTTTTGGTTTTACTTATTTCATTTTTTATTATTTTATGAAAGTCTATCCATGTTTTTCTATTTCTTACAGAACTTTTAAAGCTTCTGCATCATCCCAATACCATAATTTATTTAACCTTTTCCTGATCATTGGACATTTGTTTTGTTTATGCTATAGTAATAAATATTGCTTTAATTACCTAGGTATACATGCAACCTTTCCTTTTGTCTTTGGCCTCTTCAGGGTTATACTCCTTGTATTATGAAAGGGTACACAAGATTTAGTGACTTTTCAGACAGATTTCCAAACCACATTCCAAAATAGCCAAGCCAATTCTTGGCTCCAAATTATAGATTTCCATAAATCAATTCCATAAATCAATTCAACCATGACAGTGAAAGTAAAAGACCTTTACTTGGCATGGTTTAGCTTATATCAGTAATGACCTCTTGGTTTTCCATAAGATCATAGGATCATATTTTTAAGAGTTCTTTTGAGAATTTAGCATAGAACCTAGCACATAGTAGATTCATTTTCTGATCAAGTGAAAGGAACCTCAGAGGCCATCTTATCTTTCATTTTATAAATGAAAAAAAAACTAGAGACCTAGAGAGGATAGGTGATCTGTTGAGAGTAAATGTCAGAGGGATGACAATCTGAGATATTCAGAGTCATGGGGAAATGGGCAGGTGGGAAGGGAAGAAAAAAACAAGGATTTTAGTCACCTAGAGAAAAGGCAAGACATGATAAAAATCAGTCTTTGAAAGGAAAGGGTACATCCTTTACTTTATTTTTCAGGCAGTTCTGGCCTTCAAATGCTCTTGAGATGATGATAGGAGGAGAAAGGAGATCAATGAACTGTGAAGCTCCCCAAGGATTGACAATGCAGAGTATAGCAGATTGCTTAACACGGGAGATCAAGGTATCTTGTAGGGAGGAGAAGGATAATGTGTTATTTAGGGCCATTTGACTTTCCCCACTTTTATTCCCAACCATATTTCCTCATGTATAAGATGAACCATTTTTTGAAAAATTGGGGGTCTATAAACCGGGAGTGTCTTATACAGTGGTTGTAGTTTTTTAATTACATTTTCCTCTTTTTCACACCTGTTGTCTTTGTGCTTCTTGTTTCAAATTTGTTACCGGTATATTAGGTTACATTTTGCAATGTTCTGCTCGGAAATGACTCAGAAAAGATTGTCATACAATGCTGAATTCATGATTGAAGTGATCCAGTTTGTAAAAGTGAATGGAAGTCATGCTGCTGGGTGTCAGGTTGGTCCTCCTCCAACTGAGAAAATAATCTGAGACTGGCTGTGGGAAGAAGAAACCCTACTGAAAATGCCCTGGCAGAAGAAAGATATGAGAGGCAAATCAGCCAAATGGGCTGAGTTAGAGAGGGAATTGAAGATACTGAAAAAAGAGCAAAGGACAAGTGGAACTCTGCTGTCCAAAAAGATGGTTCAGCAGGAGGCAAGAAGAATTGCCAATGAACAAGAAGTGACTGATTTCACAGGAGGACACAATTGGTGCTTCAAGTTCATGAAATAGAATGGACTAACCATGCATCCATGCACCAGACTTGCCCAGGGAGTGTTTGTGGTCAACCACAGACCAGAGCACAGGCAGGAGAGCAGTCAAAGCCTTTCCTAAGACAGTGATTTGCCATCAAATACAGATGAGGATGAGCTAATGGATAGGAGCTTTAACAGTGATGATAAGTTGTATGAATTTTATGATGAATAAAACAAGTTCATTAACTTTATGTAATAAATTTTTTTTCAAATTTTGGGCCCCAAATTAAGGTGCATCTTATATATTGGGAGCATCTTATACATGGAGAAATATGCTAGCTTGGGAACTAAAGATTTCCAGCATGGAAGACAATGGGAAGCTGGTAGAAGCAAAATGAGTAGAGACAGCCTTTGGGGGAAAAATGAGTTCCCCAAAATCCAGAGAGTCAAAAATTTTTCTATAATCAAAAGTTTTATTTCCTGTTGAGGTAAAGTAAGATAACTCAATGGATAGCAGGAGTTAGTCCTTATATAAGGAGCTCTTAACCTTTGCTGTGACCTGCATCCCTTTGGCAGCTTAGTAAAACTTATCAACCCCTTCATGGAAAAATAATTTTAAATGTATAAAATAGATTAGTTGAGATTACAAAAGAAACACAGGTCTCAAAATATTTTACAGACAAGTTCTCAGATCCAGATTAAGAACCTCTACATGAAATTAGACAGGGTAGCTAGGTGGCAGATGGTACACTGAGCTTGGAGCACAATGTCTTGTGCCTCAGACAATTATTAGCTTGGCAAATCACTATCTGCCTCAGTTTTCTCATCTGTAAAATGAGGATAATAATAGCATCTGCCTCTCAGGCTTGATTTAAAGATAAAATTAGATATTTACAAAGAAGTTTGTAAACCCTAAAGCGTTTTTATAACATCTAGCTATTTTTTATTGCTAGCTATTGTTAATAATAAATCAAGCAAACACAAAATAAAAAGGGATATCTGGGCATACCTCAGTTTTGTGACTTTAATCTTCCTATTCCTACCCCTACCTTACTTAGTAAATTTACTTTTTGAGAGCATCTGCAAGTTGATTTGGATTGAAATAAACATCTTGCTCCCAGAAGAGGATGCTGAGGCAACTGTTAATATTAATTTTGCAAATCCTGATTCCTTGTTTATTATTATGATCATTATTTTCTCATTGACTTGCAAGCTTCCACCACAGTCATGGCAAGATTAAGTGAGGACTAGAATCAGAATTCTAAGGAGCAAAATATCAGACAGTCAGAGCTATAATTCTGGAAGATTTTGCCTGAGTCAATTCAGTTCCTTTGACTGCTATCTTGAAATTTCATTTCTGAATAAGGGCCAAAAAGAGCTACATTTTCTGAAAAGCTGCACAGTCTCACTTAGTGTCTCTGGAGGTCCTTCTTCCTGGAGTGCAAACGCACCTCCACAAACTCTGAAATGAAGCACCCAAAGGGCTTAGGAGCTTTGACCTGGAAATCCAGGTCTGATTCTGCAGCTCATACATAACACTCACTCAAGTCAATGGGAACTGAGCACATAAGAGCTTTGGGATTTGGCCTGAAATGTATAGAATATCCCATCAATAGTACATGCTTGATCTTCATCAGCCATCTAGGTTTCCCCAGGCAAATGGAAACTTTCTAATCTATTTTTTTTGTCCTCAAAATATCAAATACATACACATTTACTTGTGAACTCTATCCTAAAAATGAGTGTGAGTAATAATCCATTCTCACTTCAGGAAACTCAATTATATCCAGGCTGAACCTTGTAGGGAACACAGATTATCATCAATAGGTCATATCCTATACATTTTTCTAATGGAAATGGATCTTAGTGTAGTCAGATTTTTCCTGTGGTTAGATAGTTGGCTCTGAAAGTTTCCAAATGCTGTGGCTATTGAATCTGTGGTACCTTGGTTCATTTGTCACCATGTTTTTGTAGTTCCCATTCAGCTTGAGTCAGCCCATGGCCCTTAATAAGGACCATGTCTAGAATAAGGTTTGTAATAACCAACAGTTTCATGACAGCCACAGATCACTGTAACCAAACTCCTGTCCACAGGCAGTAGCATATATTCCCAAATGCATCCAGTTTTACCAGTGTTACAAGAAGAGCTTGAGATGAGTTGTGAGGGTGGGTGGGGTGGTAAGGAGAGGTGAGGGGGGTGAATTTTACCTAATTCTGCCAAGAGTTCATCCAGGGCAACTCATAAAATTGCAGAGACAACCAAGTCCAATTATGACCAACTAAATCCCTATCTATGATCCATTTTTCAGAATCCACCCATCATAAGTAGACCTGAATGGAAGGGGAAATGAGAAGGTAAGTTATACTCTCTCTCTCTCTTGACCAGAGTAATGTGGCCTAAATTTTTGAAAGCTGATTCTCACCTAAACTGAAAACAGAGTATTGGCAATGAGGGAAATTTGAAACTATAGGAAGATAGCATGATACAATAGAATGAGCTCTGGCTCTGGTGTTCAGGTGATCTGAGTTCAAATCCCACCTTTGACACTTGCCTGCCTGTCTTTGAGCAACTCAATGATCTTCCCTCTTAGGAAGACAATTTCCTAATCTGAAAAAATGAAAGTGTCAAACAAGTTGACTTTTGAAGTCCCTTTTAACCTGGATCTGAACTCTTCCTTAGAGACAGCTAGATGATACAGTGGATAGAGCATAGGCCTGAAATCAAGAAGATTTGAATTCAAATCTAATGCTCTGGATAGAATATAAGACCTGGATAAGGAAGACCTAAATTCTAATCTGACCTTAGATATTTATAATTGTCCTACTTTAAGCAAGTTACTTAACCTCTGTCTGCCTCAGTTTCCCCAACTAAAAATGAAAATGATAATAGCACCCACTTTCCAGTGTTTTTCAAAGTTTAAAATGAGATAATATTTGTAAAGTGCTCAACAGTATCTAGTAATTAAAATAAATGCTTCTTTCCTTTTTTCCTCATTCTATCCCTCCCTCCCTCTCTCTCCCTCCTCCCTCCCTTCCTCCTTCCTTCCTTCCTTCCTTCCTTCCTTCCTTCCTTCCTTCCTTCCTTCCTTCCTTCCTTCCTTCCTTCCTTCCTCCTTCCTCCCTTATTTCCTTCATTCTTAGCAATGACACAGCACATCAAATGAAATGAAAATGAAAAGAAGCCAATTATACATGCCAGTCTTCTAAAAAAAATAGTATGTCTCTGCAGTCACAGAATGGTGTATGTATGTACTTTTTATCAAATAAGGAACCCTTGCTAGGCTGATTCACATGGGATATTAAAAATGGATAGGTATATTTTCTACTTTCACAAAATGTGTCCCCATGGGATTGGCAAAAGTGGCATCTCATGACAAAATAGCAGCCATGCTAAGGCTGTTGTTGATGGTGCCTACTGAGGGAAGGTTTCACCTGCCATTTGGGAAAGATATTGACCATGTAAAATGCAGAGAGACTAAAGGCACCCCATAAATTGTGTTCCATGTTTGAAAGAAGCTGCTGAGAGCATAAATTGGTTCTAAAAATCTGGGTCTCACCTATTGCACAATGCCATTTCCTTTTTAATACCAACCCTTTCCCAAGTACCATGATCTACCCTGCATAAATCTTCTATGCATTTATTAGAATATACCTATTAGAGTATAGACGCCTTGAGGACAGGAACAATTTTTATTTTGGCTTTTCTTTGTATCCTTAGAACCAAGCATCGCTTTCAGTGCATATGGGTAATAAATATTGGTTGACTGACTAATTCAATCAGTAAAATAATCACTTTGAAGTATGAAGGATTTGCATAATTGTATTTATGATCACATATAGAACATCACATATGCAATATTCATGTACAATAAATAAAGATGTAATAATTCCTACACATATTCTTTTAGGTGCTGTACTCTCTAATATACAATGTAGCACTTATAGGACCTTGAGTTACCTTTTAGGCATCCTCATCATTATCTTTGGGAGCAGGAGGCTTTAACTCAATCACTGAGCCTATAATACAGGTAGGTCTGCTGAATTGCCATCACTTGCAAATCATCTGTCCTAAATCTAAGTCCTGGACCTGTGCCCTACTGCCTAAATGTAAACACATACAGATAACTGGGACCATATTGATGTCAGTTGAATGGGGTTATGGCAGATGAAACAGCAAGAGACTAACAGTTTGGATTCTAGGGAGGTACTGGCCCATTCAAGTTTCCTTAGACACCAGTTTCTCCCCCCGACCCCATCCACTAGCAGCTTGAAAAGGTAGACATAGTTTTCAAAATCTGTGGACTTCCATTTTTCATTTTTAAGAATAAAAATTAAACTTTATAATAGATATCACTCTATCAAGTCTATTTTTTGACCTTAGCCGGAGAAATGCTACATAATCCTCCAGCCCCCTAAGATCTATAATAGAATAGGAGTGGGTAGAATTTACCTTTTTTTCACCTCTGCCTTGGAAAAGATTTCTCTCAGTTATTCCTTAGTTCATTCTCAAATTCACTTAGAATCTTTGCTTGGGTTATAACTTCTAAATATAGTCACAACTACTGTCCAAGATGGCAGAGAGAAGACAGGCAATATGTTAAAGTCTCCTGATCTTCCCTGATAAATAATATGAAATAAACCTCTTAACAGAAATCTGATTGACAAAACCCAGAAAGAGAAGGTAGGAGAAGAACATCTACCTCAAGGTTTGTCTTCTGGGATTGTGGGTAAGCCCAGGCACAGAGGGCAGATTCTGCTGGGAGCACAGGATAGGATGAGAGCCTGAGAGCACAGACTGTCTGGATTTTGCTGGCAGGGCTGGAGGGTGAGTTCCAGTACAGGATAGTTGCAGACATACATCCCTGGGCTCCTCTTATCTGGAGGAACTCAGAGTCCATACCTTCATTTCAGCTGACATCTTTTCCCAGAACAAACACAATACAGCCCATCTCTGCCCCAGGCTCAGGTGTGAGCAGCAGAGCAGGGTGAGCCCGGGAAAGCACAGGACAGAGTGAGAGCCTGAGAGTATAATTTCCTGATTTGCCTCAGGGGTGTAGGTCAACTGGAGAGCAGAGGTATTGCTGGTGGCACTGATGGTCTGGAGCTTGTTGGCAGTGCTAGAGGGTGAGTTTCAGTGTGGGAGAGTTGCAGACATCCATCCTTGCCTCCTCTGGTACTGAAGAACTTGGAATTCATACCTTCATTTCATCTGAGGCCTTTTCCCAGAACTAACACAATCATAGCCCACCTCCACTCCAGGCCCAGATGTGAGCAGCAGAGCTCCCTCAGGTGTGTATAGAGAGAACAATTACTTTGCCCTGGGGCCAAGCCTACCAATTTTCAAACATAAAAGTATTCAGCAGCTTTAACCACCCCCTTCAGGCCAAGAGAGAGGGTCTCAAATCAAGGTCACAGACACTCCAGAAAAAGAAACCAGAGCCCCCTACTGGCCGGCACATATGAAGTTACTAAACCCAGTACTCTATAAAGCTCTGTGAAGCAGCCCCTCTCCACACAAGGTCTTAGGAAAATGAAGAAAGGCCAGTGTAAAGGAGGGTCCATAGAAAAATTCACAGACAAAAAGACCCTAAGTCAGAGAGACCTAGAACCTCTGAGGAGAATATGATTTGGTCTCTAGCACAGAAAGACTTCCTTGAAAAAATCAGGAAGGAGTTTAAAAATCAATTGGAAAAAGTGGAAGATAAAATAAACACCCTGCAACAAGAAAACAAATCCTTGGAAAATACAATTGGACAAATGCAAAAAGAAAATAATTATCTCAAAACTTCAATTGGTCAAATGGAAAACTCTTTCAAAAATAGAATTGACCAATTGGAAATGGGTTTTCAAAAGGCAAAGGAAAATTATTTTCTAATAATAATGGAATCTGTGGAAACTAATGACTGTGTGAGACAGTGTGAAGAAAATGGGAAATACCTCATCAGCAAAACCACTGATGTCAAGAATAGATCAAGAAGGGACAACCTGAGAAGTATTGGTCTTCCTGAAGGCACTGAAGAGAAAAAAAGCCTGGACTTAATATTACAGGATTTAGTGATGGAAAACTACCCTGGTATCATGGAACCAGAGGGCAAAATAGTTATTGAAAGAATATATCGACCCCCTCTGGAAAGAGATACTAAAATGAAAACACCAAGGAATGTTATGGCCAAATTCCAGAATTATCAGACAAAAGAGAAATTCCTGCAAGCAGCCAGAAAGAAACCAAGATACCAAGGAGTAAGGATTACACAGGACCTAACTGCATCAACATTAAGGGATCACAAAGCTTGGAATGGGATATTACAAAGAGCAAGAGTTTGGAATGCAAACAAAAATCCACTACCTAGCAAAGCTAAGCCATCTCTTCCAGGGGAAAAGATGCAAATTTGACAAAATGGGAGACTTCCAACATTTCCTGATGAAAAGAACCGAGCTAAATAGAAAATTTGGACATCAAACAGGAGGATCAAAAAATACATAAAAAGGTTTAAAAAAGGGGTAAAGAAAAAAAAACTTGTACAATAAGATGAAACTGTCTATATTCCCACCTGGAAGAAAAATTCTCATAATTCTTGAGAATTGTAAATCTATTAGAGTATACTTAGCCAGAAGTGATGGACACACTTGACTTATCCATGAGACTGCTATCCAACAAAATGAAACTGGCTTTATCCCTACCTGGGACAAAGACTCTAATAACTCCCAAGCATTGTAACTCTATTAGAGACAATATACTTAGCCAGAAGTCATGGACACTTATGACAATGCCTCCTTAAAAAGGGGGACAGTAAGGAAAAGGGAGGATGGAAGAGGCTGAATGGGGTAAATCTCATTACATTAAGAGGTACAGAAGACCTATTGTAAAAGAGGGGAAGAAGGGAGGAGGTGAGGAGCACCTGAATCTTCCTCTCATCAGAAGCGACTTAAAGTTAACTTACACACACACACTCAGTTAAGTTAAGAAACTTTTCTTACTTTTCAAGTATTAAAAGGGGAAAAGGGGAGGGGTGGACAAGGAGGGGGAAAAGGGGGGGAACTAACAGAAGAAAGGGAAGGAAGAAGGAAATAGGGGAAAGAAAGGAGAGGTGGGTTGATGTCGGAGGGCTAACATACTGAAGGGGGCAGTATTCAGAAACAAAATACTGGAGAATATGGATAAAGTGAAAAAAAGGGAAAAAACAAAAGAGGGAAGATAGCATGAAGGGCAGTAAAGAGCTAGCAATTATAACTTTGAATGTGAATAGGATGAACTCTCCCTTAAAATGTAAGTGGATAATAGAGTAGATTAAAATAAGAATCCTACAATATGCTGAGTATAATAAACCCCTCTAAAGAAGAGAGATACATATAGAATAAAGGCAAAAGATTGGAGCAAAACATATTTTGCTTTAGCTGCAGTGAAAAAAGCAGGTGTAGCAATCCTTATCTCAGACAAAGCAGTTGCAAAAATAGCATTAAAAGAGAGATAGAGAAGGAAACTATACCCTCCTAAAAGGTACCATAGACAATAAAGTAATTTCAATATTAAATATGTATGCACCCAGTGGTATAGCAAATTATTCAAGGAGAAATTGAAAGAGCTACAGGAAGACATAGATAGCAAAACTCTACTAGTGGGAGACCTCAACATCCCACTCTCAGATTTAGATAAATCTAATTATAAAATAAAGAAGAAGGAAGTTAAGGAGGTAGATAGATAATTAGAAAACCTAGATATGATAGACTTATAGAGGAAATTGAATGGGGGATATAAAGGAATAAACTTTTTTTTCTGCAGTACATGGCACTTACACAAACAATTGGCCATGTACTAGGGCATAAAAACCTAATGATCAACTGCAGAAAGGCAGAAATAGTGAATACATCTTTATTAGATCACAATGCAATTAAAATTATATCCAATATTGGAACAGGAAGATATAGATCCAAAACTAATTGGAAACTAAATAATCTCATTTTATAAAATGAGTGGATCAAACAACACATTATAGAAAGAACTAATTATTTCATCCTAGATAATCACAAGAATGAAACAACATAGCAAAATCTATGGGATTCATTCAAGGCAGCTATCAGGGGACATATTATATTTTTAAATGCTTACATGAATAAATTAGAGAAAGATGAAATCAAAGAAGTAAATATTCAATTAAAAAATTAGAGAAAGAACAAATTAAAAATGCCCAATGAAATACCAAATTAGAATTTCTAAAAATTAAAGGAGAAATTAATAAAATCAAAAGCAAGAAAACTATTGAACTAATACACAAAATTAAGAGTTGGTTTTATGAAAAGAAAAATAAAATTGATAAACCTCTGGTCTAAAAAAACAAAGAATAAAACCAAATTTCTAGTATCATAAATGAAAAAGGTGAACTCACCACCAATGAAGAGGAAATTAAAGTAATAATTCAGAATTATTTTTCCCAACTCTATGCCAATAAATTTGACAATCTAAATGAAATGGATGAATATTTACAAAAATATAAGTTGCCCAGGTTAAATGAAGAGGAAATTAAATACTTAAAAAACCCTATCTCAGAAAAAGAAATTCAACAAGCCATTATTGAACTCTCTAGGAAAAAATCTCCAGGGTCAGATGGATTCACAAATGAATTCTATCAAACATTTAAGGAACAATTGGTTCTAATTCTATATAAAATCTTTGGAAAAATAGGTGAAGATAGAACTCTGCCTAACTCTTTCTATGACACCAATATGGTACTGATATCTCAACCAAGAAGAGTTAAAACAGAAAAAGAAAATTATAGACCTATCTCCTTGATGAATATAGATGTAAAAATATTAAATAAAATCTTAGCAAAATGATTACAACATGTTATCATTAGGATAATACAGTATGACCAAATAGGATTTATTCCAGGAATGCAGGGTTAATTCAATATTAGGAAAACTATCAGTATAATTAATTATATCAATAATCAACCTATCAGAAATCATATCATTATATCAATAGATGCTGAAAAAACTTTTGACAAAATACAGCACCTATCCCTACTTAAAACACTAGAAAGTAGGAATAAATGGATTCTTCCTTAGAATTAAGCAGTATCTATCTTAAACCATCAACAAGCATTATATGCAACAGGGATAGTCTAGAGGCATTCCCAATAAGATAGGAGTAAAACAAGGATGCCTATTATCACCACTACTATTTAATATTGTATTAGAAATGTTAGCTTCAGCAATAAGAGAAGAAAGATGAATTGAAGGAATTAGAATTGGGAAGCAAGAGACAAATCTCTCACTCTTTGCAGATGACATGATGTTATACCTAGAGAATTCCAAAAAATCATCTAAAAAAATTACTAGAAATAATTAACAACTTTAGTAAGGTCTCAGGATATAAAATAAACCCTCATGAATCCTCAACACTTCTATATATGACTAGCAACATAAAGCAGAAAGAGCTAGAAAGAGAAATCCCATTCAAAGTAACCTTGAACAATATAAAAAAATACCTGGGAGTCTATTTGCCAAGGCAGACTCAAAAACTTGAAAACAATTACAAAACACTTCTCACACAAAGAAAATCAGATTTAAATAACTGGGCAAGAATCAACTGCTCATAGACAGGTTGAGCTAATGAAATAAAAATGACAATTCTACCAAAACTAAACTACCTTTTTAGTGGCCTACCAATCAAAATTCCAAAACATTACATTAATGAGTTAGAAAAAGTTGTAAATAAATTCATATGGAGAAATAAAAAGTCAAGAATTTCCAGGCATTCAATAAAAAAAGGGCAAAAACAGATAGCTCAGCCTTACCAGATCTGTCTGGTATTGGCTGAGAAATATAGTGGTATATCAGTGGAATAGACTAGTTGCAATAGCAGGAAATGATTACAGTAACCTGCTGTTTGACAAACCCAGAGTCCAGTTTTTGGGATAAAAACTCTCTCTTCTATAAAAAGTGTTGGGAAAATTGGAAGTTAGTATATAAGAAACTTGGATTAGACCAACACCTCACACCCTATACCAAGATAAGATCAAAATGGATATAGGATCTAGTCATAAAAACAAACAGTATTATAAGCAAACTAGAAGATCAAGAAGTAGTTTACCTGTCAGATCTATGGAAAATGAAGCAATTTATGACCAAGGAAGAGATGGAGAAAATCATTCAAAACAAACTAGATAATTTTGATTACATTAAATTAAAAGGCTTTTGCACAGACAAAACCACTGTAACCGAGATCAAAAGAAATGTAGTAAATTGGGGAAGCAAATTTTACAACTAGTTTTTTCTGAGAAAGGACTTATTTCTAAAATATACAGTGAACTGAATCAAATTTTCAGAAAAAATCCATTCCCCAAATGACAAATGGTCAAAGGATATGCAAAGGCAATTTACAGATGAGGAAATAAAATTGATCCATAGTTATATGAAAAATTTCTCTAAATCATTACTTATTAGAGAAATGCAAATTAAGTATCTCTGAGGTACCACCTCACACCTCTCAGACTGGCCAATATGACCAGAAAGGACAATGATCAATGTTGGAAGTGGGAAATCTGGGACACTAATACATTGTTGGTGGAGCTGTGAACTCATTCAATACTTCTGGAGAACAGTTTGGAATTGTGCCCAAATGGCGACAAAAATGTGCATACCCTTTGATCCAGCAATACCATTACTGGGTCTATACTCTGAAGAGATTATGAAAAAGGGTAAAAACATCACTTGTACAAAAAATATCCATAGCAACCCTGTTTGTGGTGGCAAAGAACTGGAAATTAAGTAAATGTCCTTCAATTGGGGAATGGCTTATGTGGTATATGTATATTATGTTCTATTAGAAACCAGGAGGGGTGAGAATTTAGGGAAGCCTTGAGGGATTTGCATGAACTGATGCTGAGCAAGATGAGCAGAACCAGAAAATCATTGTACACCCTAATAGCAACATAGGGGTGATGATCACCCTTGACAGACTTTTTCATTCCATCAATGCAACAATCAGGGACAATTTTGGGCTATCTGCAATGGAGAATACCATCTATATCCAGAGAAAGAACTTTGGAGTTTAAACAAAGACCAAAGACTATTACCTTTAACTTAAGGGGAAAAACTGTTATCTTATTTTGTAATTTTGCTATCTCTTACATTTTATTTTTCTTCCTTAAGGATATGATTTCTCTCTCATCACATTCAACTTACATCAGTGTATACCATGGCAACAATATAAAGACTAACAGACTGTCTTCTGTGGGGGTAGGGGGAGGGAACCAAGATTGGGGAAAAATTGTAAAACTCAAAATAAATAAGATATTTATAAGAAAAATAAAGATAGTCACACAACTATACATGGCAATTGGGATCTTTGAGGAATTCTTGACTTTTCTGTATCCTTATTCCCTTTGTGGAGAAGCAGTAACAGGGAGTGGATAGAAAACTGACCTTTGAGTAAAAAAAGCCTACATTCAAATTCTGCAAGTCATTGGGCAAGTCATTTAACTCCTTGATATCCCAGACAACCTTCTAAGGTCATGAAGATAGGAGGCACTGAGGTGGAGCAGCTAGGTGTTACAGTGGATAGAGTACCAACCTTGAAGATAGGATGACCTGGGTTCAAATTCAGCCTTAGCCACTTACTAGTTATGTGATCCTGGGCAAGTCACTTTATCCCAATTACCTCAAAAAAAAAGACAGAAGGAAGGAGTTGTTCATGGAGAGTTTAAAATCTTCATAAAATTATAGCTTTTGTTAAATAAAAATTCACTGTTCACCTGATACTACAACCAGTCCTTCCATCAGAACTAAGAGATCATAGTTGGCTTTCTGGCACCCTGAGTTTTAGATAAACAATGAATATTTTGCATCTAAATACCTTTCACTTCACATTTCAGTGTTTCTGTCTTTGGTTTTTGCAGAGCAGTGGGGTTAAGTAACTTGCCCAAGGTCACACAGATAGGTAATTATTAAATGTCTGAGGTCACATTTGAACTCAGGTCCTCCTGATTCCAGGGTCGGTGCTCTATCCATTAGGGCATCACTTAGGTGCTTCCACCATGATTCTTTATAGATGATATGGTTATTAAATATGTAGCTATCACAACCTAGGAGAAATTTCTAATACACTGAATGACATAAGACACTGATCCAGAAAGATCTGGATCAGCAAAATCTAAGATTCAGAAAGATCTAGGATAGCTGAATCTAAGAAGATTAAATTTAATACTGTAAAATGTCACATTCTACCACAGGTTCCAGAGCATGAACTTCATAGATATAAGTTGGGGGATCATAGGATAAATAAAAGATATGAAAAAAAGATCTAGGAATTCTCTTGGGCTGCTAGCTTCATGTGTCTTATAATAGTACATAGCTGTCCCAAAATAGTTAATGTAATCTTACAGCATACCACTTGCTTTAGGTGAAGCATTGTTGTTTGTCCTTGTTCATGAAGAAGACCATGATATTAGAGAGGTGATGCCATTACATGAAAGTCAGTTGAATTTAACACAGAGAGGGTTGTGCAAAATCACCATGCTCACTTTCTCCTCTGGAGCCAGCTGAGTCTGATGCCAAGATATAGATCTGGATAACTGGAAATGGCCCAGATGCAATGAGTGACCTTGCTAAGGTTTTCCCCAGGTCTCAGTTTAACTGAAGCAATAGTCATTCAATGATTAATATTAGGTAAAAAATGAAGTAAAGATTAGCCTCTTTTTTACCTAGTCAAAAAAATGTTCAGAATCAAGAGGATATCATTACACCATAGTCAGGTCAGAAATAATATCTAGAATATGACACTCTCTGTGGTATATTTCACTTTGGAGAACACTAATTTAAGCAAAAATTTCCTAAAAAATTAGAGCTTAAAAAGAGAAGATGGGAGAAGCTAACTCATTTCAGTATGCTGAAGAAAAGACTCTGGGAAGATAAAGACAGCTTAACTGAGAGAGGGGGTCCTAGATGTCACAAGGAGATCTTCCCAAAGTCACAAGAGTAACATATCAGGAATAGTAAAATGATGGAGGCTACCAACTCCCCTTATGATTTTTCAGTCTTTTCCTTCAGGAACCTGAAATTGTCTTCTTCCACCTTCTCTCTAGCAACTGAAAGCAATTTCAACATTCAAAGAAGACTCTTCTTTTGAGAGTCCTGAAGGGGAAATCCCTTTAGAAGAGTCCCTAAAGTATGGACTGGCAGAGAACTGAAACTCTCCGCTCTTGACAACTACATCTTGCCCCTCATATACTGATCAGGACCTTCATCTCCACTGATAATGAGTTTTGGAACAGGAGTTATAATAACTATGCAACCCTAGGCAAATTGTTTAACCTCTATGGGCCTCAGTTTTTCAGATGAGGAACTTTTTTTTCTTATAGAGATTTATTCACTTATTCATTTGTAAAAATGAGAAGATAGGATTAGATTGTCTTTAAGGGTCCTTCCAACTCTAAATTTATGATCCTATGATCTTTCTCACTAGAATTCTTCAAGCAAAGTCTAGAAGACTATTTATTGAGGATGCTGGGTAGGTGATTCTTGCAATGGTACAGATTAACTACTGAATGGTTTCTGGGTTCCCTTCCAACACCTGGATTTTGGAATTCTGTTTTTAAGAGTGATAGGTAATCTACTTTAATTTCCACTGAATTTTTTTCCTATTCATCTATTGACTGCTGATTTTTCTTCATCTTTCTTTCTTTAATTCATTTTTCCTTTCTTCTTCCTTTTCTTCTTTCTTCCTCTCTGCCTTCTTCCTTCCTCTCTTCCTTCCTCACTTCCTTTTCCTTCCTTCCTTCCTTCCTTCCTTCCGTCCTTCCTTCCTTCCTTCCTTCCTTCCTTCCTTCCTTCCTTCCTTCCTTCCTCCCTCCCTCCCTCCATCCCTCCCTCCCTCCCTTCTTTCTTTCTTTCTTTCTTCTTTCTTTCTTTCTTTCTTTCTTTCTTTCTTTTCTTTCCTTTCTTCCTTCCTTCCTTCCTTCCTTCCTTCCTTCCTTCCTTCCTTCCTTCCTTCCTTCCTTCCTTCCTTCTCTTCCTTCCTTCCTTTCTTTCTTTCTTTCTTTCTTTCTTTCTTTCTTTCTTTCTTTCTTTCTTTCTTTCTTTCTTTCTTTCTTTCTTTCTATTCTTTTTCATTTTCTTTATAAGGGATGACACTCTATGAGTGATCCAGGAGTTATACAGAGTGGAATTTGGGTGATATAGAAACAAAAGTGGTCAATAAAACCTATATTTTAAAAAGAATGAAGAGGGGCAGCTAGGTCGCACAGTGGATAAGGCACCGGCCCTAGAGTCAGGAGTGCCTGGGTTCAAGTCCCAACTCAGACACTTAATAATTACCTAGCTGTGTGGCCTTGGGCAAGTCACTTAACCCCATTTGCCTTGCAAAAAAAACTAAAAAAAAGAATGAAGAAATAGAAGAACAAGGGGGCAAAGTATCAAGGTTAGAGGAAGGAAAGAGCATTAGCTATGTATTTATCTAGAAGTTTAAGCCTGGATAATGAGGAAAGCAAGGACTGTATAGGAGGGAGAATAGGCAGGAGTGATGGCATAAACAATCATGATAATGACAAAGAACAAGTTTGGGAGAATTGAGGGAACAGAGGCTATGAGCCATTTAATTCTGCATTTAATTCTATTCTAGCAACTACTGCTCACAACAATTTCATGTGAATGTCTTTTCTCATATGTCATTTATCTCCCCCACAGGATTTGGCACAGGATTGGACCCTCTTTTGATTCTTAATAAAGACTTGTCAATTGGGTGAAGGATTGTGTAAAACTGAAGCCTTGGATTCATCAGTGCTTTGCTTGAGGATGGTAGTTGTTTAATTGGACAATAAGACTACTACTTCTTTATGGATTGAACCACATATGATACAGTTTGGGGCATTTATCCTAAGTTCTCCTGATGATGATTTTCCAAAGGCTGTCTTTGAATGGTTTTCATCTTACCCAATAAGGAAGGAACTGTCCATCTGAAATGCACTGAAAAATTCTAATCTAGAATATAACCTATATCTTAAGAGGGGGAAAAAAACCTAGCTTGAGAAGTTTCAGTTTTATTCTAGCCTTTGTGACATGCATCTCAGGTCTGTATTTATCCCAAAGACCATTAGTTTCTTCTTTTCACTACCCTAGTTTTATATATTACAGAATACATATGTGTATATGGCTTTTTCCTCCTTTATACCCCTTTCACCCCCCAAAACTGTAGAAAAATAAATAGCCATATAAAAGAGGTGAACATTACAGACAACAAAAAACTGCCTGGATCCATGCAGTGCTTCCCCCAAAGAGCCATTCCAGTCTATTAGGCGCATAATGCATGTTTTTAAAAAAGTACCCGTTGTAAATACATATTTGTTTAGATGGACTGCAGCATAGCAGAGGATCTCCTGGGGAGAGGGGAGATATTTTACAACCTGCCAAAAAATATTTTGTAAAAAGTAAAATAAGGACAAACAAAAAGCAACAGAAAACCCCCTTGAAGCCGAATGCCAGCGCAGTCCCTGGACGGCTCTTTATCTGTTGGCTTGACATTTCGACACCCCAACCTCAAAGGTAGAAGCGTCGGCCACATGTCTCTTCAATGTCCAGGAACCAGTCATGCTAAACCTAGAAGATGAGGTGAGAAGATGGGGGGAAACTGGGAAACAAGACTGATGCTCTGGGCAGCGTCCTCTGGGCCTCAGGAGATTGTGCGGTCTCGTCTCGCCTGGCCAAGTGGAATCTGCCTCTTCTTGCTATGGTAACCAGGTTCGGATGCCAGGTGGCCCCAGCTCATCTGGGGCTGCCTCCAGCAAGTTCCCACTATGGAATCATGCCTGGCTCGTTCTCTTTGGGTCCTGCCGTTTGGTTTAGAATCTATTTGTTTTTTAGACATTTATAGCGGCCATTCTCACAGGGTGCTGTGTTTCTGAATGGTTCCAGTACATTCTATAGCCAACATTTCTAATGCCCTGCATTGGCAATTCAAAGAGAAAGAAGAGGCAGTCAATCAGTTGACAACATTTTACAAAGAAGGGAAAAACTAAGGGAACCAAAAGGGGATGTGGAGCAAGCCTCAAAGTTGATGGTTCCATGCTGAAACCCCTTTATCCCATTCCTTTTTATAGCTATGTGCACGTAGCTATGAATTAAAGCTAATATGTTGGGTTTGAAATTTTACAGCATCCCTTGAGGTTCCTGGAGATATTCTCAAGCAAAGGCAGTAAATCACTCTCATTCTAGAGAAGGATAAGCATAATATCAAGGAATAAAAGATACTCTGGATATAGCTAGTGACTCTATAGATCCTGGAGTATGCAAAGACCAGGCACAAACACTAGCTATGGGCACTCTGGTTCCAATTTTGGACTAAGACCTTATTCTCAATTCTATTGACTTTTTTCTGCCTGGTTTCCCACCTCCAATTTTTCTAAAAAAAAAGAATAACTCAAGTAATAATAACAGTTAATATTTAGATCATACCTTAAAAGTAGAATTATAGAATTTAGAACTAGAAGGGACCTTCAAGTTCATCTAGCCGAACTCTTTCATTTTTCAAATAAGAAAATGCAGGAGCAGAGAACCAAGCAATTAGTAAATAGCAGAACTATACACTGAACCAAAGTCCACTGGTATTCCTATATCATTTGGAATCATTTCTGTAAATTGTCTTCTATCATTATTTTCTGAGGGCCCACAAAATGGATGACATTTTACCTAGAGATGGAGGATTAAGAGGAATGGTAGAATGATCAAAATAGACACAATATCAAATTTGACAAAATTCCAAAGTGAGTGACATGCCTTTGTTGCCTTCATTCACACAGAATCACAAAATTTGAGATTTGTAAGCTACTTCAATGGCCACCTAATCCAACCCATACAAGAAAGGAATCCCCCAAGAAATTATTTAACCTCTACTTTATGTTCTCTCTTTAGGAGGAGCCCATCATCTATTGAGATAGCCCATTCTTCTTTGGGCAGCTCTAGTTAGAAAGTTGTTGCTGTAGTGTATTTCTTTATTATTAAGACTGAGTTACCTTTTTTTCCCAATTTCTATGCATTGCTCCTGATTGAGCTAAATAGAAAAGTTTAGTCCCCTCTCCACAAGATAATACTTCAAAAACCTGAAAACAACTATCACATTCCCCTTGAATTTCTTCTCCAAGTGTGCCCAAATGATTAACTTGATCCCCACAAAACATGAATGCTCAATCCTTCAACCATTCTGATTGTCCTTATCTGGACAATCTCTAGTGAACATCCATAACTGAACACAATATTTCAGATGAAGTTTGTCAAGGAAAGATTATCATGGAACTATTTATTTCTTGCTGATTCTTGGAATCTCTGTCCCTTTTTAATTTGGCCCAAGATAACAATAGTTTTTTTGGTTATTACACACTGACTGGTCATATTGAAGTTGCAAACTAAAATCCTCAAATATTTTTAGAACTGCTTTTAATCTATAACTCTTCCCACCTTATATATGGGATATTGAGTTTTATATCCAAATTCCCACTTACTCCTATTGAATTTTATCTTGTTTGACTTGACCCTGTTCTCTAGTTTATCAAAATTCTTTAGGAGGCTGCCATTGTTATTCACTGCATTAACAATAATTTCCAGACTTTTGTCATCTCTACTTTCTTCATTATTTCCTTAACTCATCATTCTTTCCTCCAATGCATCCAGAGCTCTTATGGTACCTTTAAGTTCATCTATAGATAGTCATCCAATTAAATTCATTAAATTTTATGGTTTAAGTGATTCAATGTGTTACTTGCCCAGAATAACTTTCTTTTTTGAAGATAGAAAACTAGTTAAAGGCAAAAGGAAGATAAATTAATTTAATGTGGAATTTCAAATATTAGTAGGATAATTATTTTTGAGCCAGAGGGACTTCCTGATACCCCTCAAATTACACTAAAGATGTCTACTAATTCCCCTTGTCTAAAGGGTAGGACTTTATAAAGGATATGCAATTCCTGCTCACCAGATGTTGTCAGTCATATCTAGCGATGAACATCTCTTTTTACAGGTTCACAGTTTGAGCTTGATATGACTCATCTCTCCATTTTTGTCTTCTGTGATGCCAGGAAATCTCTTCCATATTTACTAGCCTCTTTCATTGTGGCAAATTAAAGAAGGGTTGTAAAAAAGTACGTATAATGTCATTTATGATAAGTTCCTCTTTGTACTATAATTGCTGGTATACATGTGTTATTGATTGTCCCATTAGACTGCAAGTTCTGCAGAGACAGAGACTTTGTCATATACATCTTTATGTTCCTCACAATGGCATGTGCCATTCTAATATATCTGATGTTAAATAAATGTTAGTTGAATGAATGAATGAATGTATCAATCATTACCTTGGTTCAGGTGGCACCATGGGTCATGGATTGAATTCATTTTGGTTAAGGTACTTTCTTAATTTTTTTCCCAAATTCACACTTTCTCTTGTTTTTGGTCTTTCATTCCTCCCTCTTCTCATCTTTTCAAAAGGAGTTAGTAGCTAAGGCTATTTAACCACAATGTTCCTGGTCTCTTCACTCTTCATTCTGACATTCTCCATTGGGCTGTCTGAGTGCCACATGTTCCAGATGTTCAAGACCTCCTCCATAGGTCTAAAGCTATTCTTTACTTAATTACATCCACCCAAGCAAGCCTTGCGCACATCCGGCACATTGGGACTGAAAGTGGTTTTGGCCGTCAGCTGCTGACTTTCTCTTGGAGAATTTGCCAACATGTGTAAATGGTTGTTCAAGGGTGCCTGGTTCCAAGTTTATTTGTCATGGGTTGGTCATTTATGAAAAAGTCCAGAGCCCTAGAGTCTATAGTGATAGGTCATAGGGTTTCCAAAGGTAGAGTAAGGGGAAAAAAAGTTTTTTGGGGGGGAATGGTTCAATGATTAACCAGTTGCAAATATTTATTCATACCTTTGTATAAAATATAATAAAGGACAAGATAGAGATTCTGTCCTTGATAATCTTAGAATCTAGTTAAAGAGACCATATTTCCCTTATTTCATGTGTGCATCGGGGTCATATGTATTTTGTATGACTGATTAAAAGCTGGAAAGAATCTTTGATGCTATTTAGTCCAACCCAGGTATTTTCAAAATGATAAAACTGGGAATCAGAGTGGTTAGGTGACCTTTCCAAAGTCACACAGCCAGGACCTTTTAGTTATTTTTTGGTTAGTTTTGATGTTTTAAAACTAACTGCAACAGGAATTCACAAAAGAAGGAGATTAGTAATGCCAAATGTTACTCTATTGTTTGGTTGAAAAGAGTTATTTTCCTGATTTCTGTTTTATGAAAAAAAGGAAGAAAAGTTATGTTAACTAAAATAGGGGGAAGAAAGTCAACATTGAGGTTTTAGTCTGTCTCCATGCATGAGAACCTTTTAGCTTAAAATTCAACCTCCTTTCTGAAATAAAGAATAATCACCCCATGCCCCCCCCAAACACTGATGAATTCTCCTCCTGATGTCTGATTGCTCTCAATAGATAATCTTCACCCTATGGGTCAAAATGAGAGTGGCACATCTTTATTTCCCTCTGTTCCCCTATCACACCTACAACTCATGATTAGAAATGGAGAAAAGCATTTCTTAGTTTATTTTTAATGCTTGGTGTTCATTCTCTGAATTTAAATTGACCATGTGGTCATTTGTTTCTTTAATAAGCTACCCCTCTGCCCTGAATGCCACACCATTATAATGGCTTTCTTGCTGCCCAGGCTAATGGTGTTTTCTCATGATCAATGATGCTGAAGCCCACAGTGAATTTGACTTTCTCCCTTCTAAACAGTCAGTTCTCAATGACCTCAACCTCCCACTGTTTTCCACATTCAGACAATTAAAGCCTTGTTGTTGTCCATGATTCTGGCATTCTTATGTAGGAAAGGAATCAGAAATCAAAGATCCAAGGCATCTGAATCCAAGCTTTCCCTGATTGAGGAGACAATCTCTTCTTACTACCTCAGGTGAATCCCTATTAATGACAGGTCACTGGCTGGAGCCCCTTGGGGCTAAGAGAAAACATTAGGTTTGTTATTTGATTAGTGTAATGGGATGCAGTGGAATAGTATAAGGATAGTAAGGGATGGAATGAGATGGAATGGGAGAAGGGATGTTCTTTTAACGCTCAGTTGGAAAAATATAGACCATCAGAGGACTTCACCACCAGAGGACTTCTGGGGCAGGCAATAATACAGAGCTCAATCCATTTGCACTTAACTTGACAATGTAGTCTAGTAGAAATGATACTAATTTTGGATTTAGAAGAATATAGCTTCTGCCATATTACTCATTTTATGATGCTGGGCAAACGAGTCTATTTTTGAATACACACACACACACACATATAATATATATATATATATACGCATTTAATTTTAAATATATATTTGCTATAAATATGAGATGTTCAAGATATAATAAAATAAGCATAACTCATGAGATTGTGAGGAAGGTGTTTTGGGAACCTTGTATATTTAAGTTAAGATTGATGACTATGTTATTAATTTGGACTTGAGATATTATCAGAATTATTAGGTGTAAAAACAGGTAACCATTTTATATCGAACTTATAGCTTCGAAAGTGTCCTGGCACAACTTGAGAGATTAAGTGCTTCACTCATGGACATACAAACAGTATGTGTCAGCATGTAATCAGAGGCTTTCACTACATTTATTTTCTTAGATTATGAATTTATAAATAAAAAGAGAAAAACATTCCATAAAAATGACAGATACTTTCTCTGTGTAAGGAAAAAATATATACATATCTATAGATAATGGAATGGGTGGAGTACAGGAAAGTTGTCCTTTTGGGGTTCTTTTAACAGGACAGGTTCTTTTTATTTATCTATACATTTGTCTGTCTATCATCTATCCATACATATATATATGTATATATATTTACATGTAAATATAATTATGTATATATGTGTGTGTGTGTGTGTGTGTGTGTGTGTGTGTGTATAGTAATAATGAAAGGCTTATTTTCCCTTAAGGAAAAAAAAACAGTAAGGAATGATATTAATTAGAAGTAGTCTATCTGATCCTTAATGCTTAAAACAGACAGAATACTCAAAGTCAATATTGAAATTCCACATTACTTAAATTTATAAAACATTAAAAACTAACTATAAGAGACTATTAAAAGATAAATTGTTTACTTCTGATAGATGAAAATGTTATCAGTATTCTTAAATAATTACTGCGGCAGTTTGAAAGAAAGATTGGGGTTGATTCCAAAAAAATAAAATTGAGTAGAAGGTAATAATGAACAATTATCTCATAAGAATGAAATGTGAAATAGACCTGAAACAAAGGAAGTAGGTGAGGGTGGAGGGCTGGTAATGTTGGAATCTTATTCTCATCGAATATGGGTTGAAGAGAAAACAGAGAGTGAACCTGGGAGTTATAGAGACTTATAGAGTGGCAAGGAACTAGAACTTGTGGGGATGCCTGTTGATTGGAGAATGTTTGAACAAGTTGTGGTATATGACTGTGAAGGAATACCTCTATTCTATAAGAACCAATTAGCTTGATGATCTCAGAAAAATCATGGATGAGCTTTCATGAAATAATAAAGAGTGAAATGAATAGGAACAAGTGACCATTGCATACAGGAGCAGAAATATTTTTAAGGACAACTTTGGGCAAATAAGTCATCTTGACTATTATAAATATCCAAATTAACTACAAAAAACATATGAGGGAAGATGCTATCTTCATCTAGAGAAAGAACTGATAAAAATATGTATAGAATTATTTTACACACACACTCACACACTTGTGTCTAATGGCAGTCATCTTTCAGTTAGGGAGGAGGGGAAGGGAAGGAGAAAAAGGAGAAAAATTCTGTGTGACAACTGAATTATACATTTAAAAGGAATAACATGCTGTCTAGAATAGATTTGTAGTTTCATGTGTAATCATATTTCTAATAATACTGTTATGAAAATGCTTGTTTTATTCAACAGATTTAAAAGAAAATATTTTTAAAAATAAAAATAATGTTGAAACAAAAAAGTTAAATCTTTTAAAAATTTGTTTTCAATTAATTTTTTTTAACCTTTTCTGCTTCTTTTCTCAGAATATGCTATTTTTTTCTTAGCTTGTGAAATTATTTTGTAAGTGAGGCTAATTTAAATCCACTTTTGGGGTGGGCAGAGATATTCATTAATTCTGATCCTGAAGAGGTAAAGAAGTAATTTCTAGGAGTTGGGAATCATGAATTTTTGAGTTTGGGGATTTTTCCTTGTGTTATAATGAGGAGAATGATTTTAAGGTTAGCTCCAGTCCTATCAGAGTGGTGTTTATCTACTGGCAGTGTCACAGCAATGTGAATTATGCAAAGGATCACAAAGTCACAGGATTGCAAGCTATAAGGAACCTTAAATAGGCATTAGTTCAATACCTTGATTTTACAAAAGAGGGAACCAACGTCCAAAAAAGTTATGCTATTTTTCAAGGTCTTAGTATTAGCAATAGAACTTATGGATTCTCTAGATTTTTATAGGGTAAATATAGCAATAAATGGATAATTACATAGTGGAACCACTAGACAGGATTCTTAAACTGGAGAACATGAATTTGAATTTTTATTTTTTATTTAATTTATTTATTTTTTAGTTTTTTTTAAGGCAAATGGGGTTAAGTGGCTTGCCCAATGCCACATAGCTAGGTAATTATTTAAGTGTCTGAGGCCGGATTTGAACTCAGGTATTCCTAACTCCAGGGCCAGTGCTCTACCCACTGCACCACCTAGCCATCCCTGAATTTGTATTTTTAAAAATATATAGTTTGATAAGTAGATTTCAAATCTTACACATTTTATTTTATGCAGAAGAGATCCAGAGGGTCACCAGACTGCAGACACACACACACACACACACACACACACACACACACACAGAGCCCACACAGTCAAGAACTCCAGCTAGGAACTATAGCAGTTACCTTTTTATTTGATTTCCTTAATGAGATTATTTTAGTTTTGTCCTGTCTCTTGTGTCTCCAGGTCAGGGGACTTGACTGATACCCATGGAAGAAACCACTTTAGAGAGCAGGACAAGAGGGGAAGAAGGGTGTTGCAAGAATAAGAAAAGCAAAGATAAAAAAGCTGTTGCAACAAGAAGCTGTGAATGATCAGGAGGCTGTATGCAAAAATGTCTTAGAATGATCCAAGATCAAGGTGAGAAATATCAGGTTAACAAAGAGGCCTTAAAAAGAAGTCCTTTGGTTAATGACCAGTGGATAGAATACTGGAGCTAGAATCAGGAAAACCTGAGTTCAAAAACTGCCTCAGAGACTTAGTAGCCAGTTGATCCTTAGCAAATAACTTATTCTCTTTCTCCCTCAGTTTTCTCACCTATAATATGTAGATAATAGTAGCATCTACCTAATGGAATTGTTGTATAGGGAAAACAAAATTATAATTATAAAGCACTTTAGCAAACCTTAGAGAGATATTTTTCTCCTCCTCCTCCCCCTTCCTTGCCCTTCTCCTTCTCCTCCTCTTCCTCCTCCTTTTTCCCAAGATCAACAACATAATCTCCATCACAAAGCCAGTCTTCTAATGTTGAGGCACACCACACACCACACAATAGAGAAGGGACAGATTCAATTGCTTATTCATTCTGACAAATTTGTTTTATTTAGCTCCAAGACTTTGTTTTTCTCCTTTCTCAATGAGGGGCAGAGTTGGAGGGAAGGAAAAACATAGATTTTGTTCATTGAAAATTGAACATAATATGTTTTTTAAAAGAAGGTAAGATCAAAAGGCAGGGATGTCAGACTTTAGCAATATGGGGCATCCCTGATCTTCTCAGGTGTACATGTTAACCTTTAAGCTGGATAGGTTGCAACAGTTTCACCTCTCCATTCAGCTGGATGAGCTGCAGTTGTTATTGCAGGTGGCAGTTGACACTTTCTAATCTTTCTCCTGAGAAAGCCAGTACCATCTCCTGTCAAAGACATTATTCATCTAACCCAAATTTCTATATCTGACAGTGGTCACTTAGAGACAGTTCAGTTCAATTCAATTCAATTCAATTTTCAATTCAACAAACTTTTTTAAGCCTTTGCTTTGTGTGAGGTTCTGAGGGAGCTAGATAAGAGATTCTTCATCTTCGTGCAATTTATAACCTATGGTCCCACATGTATAGGAGTGGATAATATAACTAATGCACATAGTCTCACAAACCCAGTCTTCCCCCTAAAACACCACAACAAGTTGAATATAATAAGTGCATAAGAAAGAAAATACGGTGCAAATTTAGAGGGAAGGAAAAAAAAATCTGACCAAGGGATTGGAGAGAATTTCCCAGGTAGAAATATTTCAACTGAGCTTTGAAGGTGGTCAGTGCAGGGCATCATTGGTCCTTTTGAAAACAGTCACAAGGGCAGCTAGGTAACACAGTGGATAGAGCACTGTTCCTGGAGTCATAAGGACCTGAGTTCAATTCCAGCCTCAGACATTTAATAATAACCTAGCTGTGTGACCTTGGTCTTGTCACTTAACCCCACTGTCTTGCAAAAAACAAACAAAAAAAAGAAAATGAAACCAATCACAAATATTTAGAGATACCTGTGAATATGTCCATTTCTGACTGCTCTTAGTGGTGTATACACACACACACACACACACACACACACACAAAACACATGGACAACTCAACATATATATAATGTATAAAATATTTTATTTATGATTTATATGGTATGCACATGTCTTTATATATATATATAGATGTATGTATGTATGTATGTATGTATGTATGTATGTATGTATATATCTGCCACTGATTCATTTATACAAACCTGGAAATTATTTCCAGGTTACATTAAGATGGAGAGGGTAAGTAACTTCACACAGCAACTTCCCGGTTCTGAAATGTAAAGGAAACCCTTTTATTTATCCCAGAATATCATCTTCCAAGAGACTGAGGGAAAAGCCTTATTTCTCAAAGCCAAGATTTAATGATCAAGTTCATGCCCAGAACTGCCCTGCCCCCACTCCTGTCCATCTACATCCATCACAATGCTGACGATATCAAATGTTTTCTGAGCAACTGAGGTTATGTGATCTCCATGTGTCTTTGATTTAATAGTGATTCTGTCCTATACTATGCCACAATATCCGTACTCCTTTCACTTGTCATTATATGTTGAATTTCATTTGTCATTTCAAATTTCAAATTCTATGTCATATTTCATATGACAGTAAGACTTGTAGCTTACTTGTAGCTATCTTTCAACTGATTTGTAGCTGTGTGTTAACTCCCTCATTAGAATGTGAACTTCTTGAGATTAGGGATTGTTTATTTTTTCTGCTTCTGGTGCTTAGTATGGTTTTGTACATATAGTAAGTATTTAACAGTTTTTTTTTCATTCATTCATTCATTCATTCATTCGTTCGTTCGTTCGTTCATTCACCATCACTGCCCCCAAGAGTAAAAATGAGACTGCAAATTCACATAATGACCCCACATATGGGTAAATAAGTGTCAGAGACAGCCAAGGTATAAGGGGTTCTCACTAATGCGACATCATATGCCTGCCAATGTAGCTCTACAGTCTGTTTCCTTCTACGTCATGTTGACCTCGATTCGAGGGGCACAAATAAAAAGATTGCTCCTCATTACTAAGGCATGTCTATCCTCAATATTAGCATCTATAGCAAAAAGGTGTTCCAAAGGATTAACAAGAATGATTTGACTGTCTGAAGGCTATCATTACCTAATAAGAACCATAAGTCAGAGAGGATAGACATAGTCTGTGCCATCCTGACAGCAAAGATCTTATGTTATACCTTTGAAGGAATCCTAATTGCTTTAGGGAAATAACAAAAATCTTCACCATTTATATAGCAATCATAAATTCTTTCCTCACAACAACCTGCAAAGTAAGTAATATAATGTATGATATTAACAATCACATTTCTAAAGTGTTAGCTTCATAACACCAATATATGAGAAGTAGTATTATTAGTCCCATTTTACAGATGAGGAAATTAAGGCATGACTTTCATGGAGGCAAGCAGGAAGGAGCAGAGTCAGTATTCAAATTCAGACCTTTTGATTTTAAGTGGACATTCTTTCTACTATATTAAGTTTCTATTGTGTTGCAGGTAAAAAATAAACAAAAAAAATCCCCAAAGAAAATCATGATTTTGATAATTTCCTCATTTTTAATTTACTCCTTTGTAAAAGGGGCAAAAATAATGGACTCACTTCTGTCATATAGCTTTTTTTGGGTTCAAATGAAATAATGAATTTATAGTATTTCATAAGATTTTGAAATAGATGAAGAGGAAAGGAAGACTGGGAAAATAATTTTTTATGGTCACATCCTGGGAAAAAGCAGCACCAGTATTCAAAACCAGGTCCACTAAAATCTAAATCCAATGTACTTCAAATAAAAGAGTTACAGTTTTTAAAGTCATATATAATGAATTATAATTAGTGAGTTTCAAAAATGGTGCCATAATTGAAAAACAACAATTAAAAATTAAAGCTAGCTAATTTAACAAAAATATTTATTGAATACCTTTTGACCAGTTCTGTGTTGGTGTTGTAGAGGTGGGGGAAAGAAGTAGAACATATGATAAATTTTCAGTTTACCCTCTCTGTAGTAGGAGATAGAAAAAAAAAACTTGTGAAACAAATAAATATCAATTAAGTGCTAAACTGGGTTGCAGGTTATAAGTGGAATAGGAATTCAGGAAAAGGAAAACTTGGTATGTGCAGTAGCTGTGGAGTCCTGTGGGAATATCTGTACAATTATAGATATAGATACATGGTAATATATGTACTCACATGTACACATATGTACTTATATATGTTTGTATCTGTATGTATATATATATATATATGTGAGTATATTGAGTTAACATACAAAAGGGTGCAACTCTCAACACTTCACCCTTCCTAAACCCCAGACTGCTATGAAGAATGGGACTTTTCTCCCTGTTGCAAGATGAACAAGGAAGGGGGGGAAAGAAACAAAGGGAAAAAATTGTCATTATATCATTTCCCAGCTAAAGAAAGTACAAAGGGTTCTGGGTAAGTGAGCAGAGTGGGATTATGTGGCCTTCTTTAGAGCAAGGACCCTATGGGGAGGCTCCATCCTAGATCAGGATAGCATCAGAATGTTGGGATAACCTTTGGAATTATTGACAGAGTGCCCCCCTGAGGCCACCTGGGAGCTTCCCGAAGAGCATGGGATCAATGCCAACCAACTCTGAAGAGCTGGGACCTAGCCTTGAGCGAGAAGAAACTGATTTTATATCCTGCTGCGCATCGACCAGAGGAGCCCACTACAGACCTGCCAACTGCCCTCTTCTGCCGTCTGAGTCTGGAGCGAGTAGTATGGAGTGAGTATTGAGCCCTGACCTGGAACAAGGGGCTGCAAGCAGAGGGTCTGGATGCAGTTTTAAGGATGGGCATGGCTAACTGAGGATGCATTTTTTTTCTTTGTTTAAAGTCTCTCTTTTAAAAGAGTTTAAGAATAACGGCTATAGGGCATCAAGAAATGTGTTTCTCTTCTACAAAAATTTTTTTTTAATTGAGTCATCTAGCATACACTGAATCTCTGGACCCATGTGGTGTCTTTATGGACTGGCATATTATTGACAATGCAAGGATGTACTAAAATGGCATACAAGTCCCCACCTCACCCTATATTTGGCAGTCCTAGCAATTGTATCATATGAGGTACTCAATGGAGTTAATAAAACCTCATGTAGTGCCTGAATCTTCCTCTATTTTAATTCTTTCAATTATTCCTCAACAAGGGGCTGTGAGTCTTTCTGTTTTCTCCCCAATACAAATCAAGCTATGCCTCATGTTTTAGAAGATCTCTGTTAAAGAAATTATATATTTGGGACTGACTTGACAGCAAACACTAATCTACATTTCTATATTACTTCACAGTTTACAAAATGATTTCCTCCCAAATATTCTGTGGGGCAGTTGTTATCCCCATTTTACAGAAGACTTAGAGGACTTAGGGTTCAAAGGTGTTCAGTGATTTCCCTAGGGTCACAAAGTAATTAAATGGCAGATCTGAGACTAAATCTAGGTTTTCTGACCCTGAATCCATTGTTTTCTTAATGCTACAATTTAAGAAATATTTCTTATTACCTATTCTGCACACAGTACCATGGGTAAAATAACAATTCATAACAATTGACATTTCTTAACAAAAAGATTTGCAAAGTGATATCATTACAATGCCAATGAAGGTAATGTTTTTATTATTATAATCTTTTTACAAAAGAGGAAACCGAGGCTTTGAGAAATTAAATGACTTTCTTGGCATCTTGCAGCTATTAAGTATATTTACCCTCAACCTAGGGCAGCTGGTAAGTAAAGTGGTTAGAGTGCCAGGCTTGGAATTAGGATGGCTCATCTTCCTGAGTTCCAATTCAGCCTTAGACACTTCCCAGCTATGTGATTTGGTAAAGTCACTTAACCCTGTTTACCACAGTTTCCTCATCTATACAATGATCTGGAGAAGGAAATGGCAACCACCTCCAGTATCTCTGCCAAGAAAACCCCAAATGGGATCATGAAGAGTCAGACTCTACTGAACAAGGACAGAATAATAATAAATGAGTTGAGTCATTCAAGTCTCTCTTATTTTAGCATCTATTGTAGATAAACTGTATCTACAACATTCTCCTGAACCATCATATAATCAAATGGAGTTGGAATTCTCATTTTTTTCCCTCCAACAATGCAAATAGTAACCAATCCATAACTGGTCACTCTGTGTAACTCTTATCAAAAGTTTGCCCCGTGTATCTACCTAATGAAAGATTTCCTCAATTCCTCCTAATATCTTAAGGTATTCATGGAACACAATGGCCACCATTCATTCTCTCAATTTTAATGAGCCTTCAAAAAAGGAAGGAGTTTCATCTGGTTTCACCTACTTTTGCTTGTCAGTCTAAATGTTTGAAATCATTGGTTCCATTATTAGATCTTCCTTAACCATCCCTTTAACAATCTATCATAGAATAATCCCTGATTCTGGGGAGGGTTAAGCCTGGCAAACTCATTCACTTCGTGAGTAGATTCTATTCTCTTCCATTCAGATGAACTAGCTGAAGGTCAGAGAGACTGTGATTTTCTCAGGGTAACTCCATAAATATCTGAGTCAATTTTTAATCAAAGTCCCCTTGATTCAAATTCAGTGCCTTATTCACTGTTGCTATCTTTGAAAAAAAGAAAATAGTATTATTCTCCAGTGCAATATGTTTGTATAAGATATATGTATATGCCCATGTAAAATATAAATATCCAAATAGGTTACCTAAATGAAATTCATAGTTGGCATTTGGAGATAATTTCTAGTATTTTGCCTGCACATCTCAAAGAGAAACCTATTCTTACTCTGAAGGGAGTAGGGGAAGAGCCAAGAGATTGACCTTTTTGTACTTCTCTCTCAGAGTTCTAGGGTCATGATTTTGGTTTCAAATTAAACTATACTTCCCATGTAGTTTTTTCAAATGAGAGAATAACCCTAAATCTATCCCTCACAGGCTTCACCCACCAATATGCTGTTTATGCAAAAGATTATTACAAATAATGATTAGTGAAAAAATTAATTTATCTAAATTGGAGTAGGACATTTAAGAATATATCAGAAAATACACAAGGGTGAATGAGTTCTTTTAGAGGAGATTGAGATATGATTTTTAACTCAATCAAAAGAGAGATCCCAATATCACCAAAGGGGAAATTCTTTGAAGTCATTAGGGAAGCAGGGTGGAAATCAGAGACTTCCTGAAGATCTGGCTTCTCCTACTTTTCTTCAGCTTTCAGCTTTCTTCTCTCTTTACATATCTGATATATGTTCCAAAAGTGAGCCTGATACTACACACCTCCTCTCAAAAAAAGCATCTCCTCTGCTAAGCTCTTGTGCCAACTCCACCCTTCACTCTTATCTGTGACTTTACATCATCATTCTCTCCATCAATTTGGAATCATGCCTAAATGTTGGCAGCATGCATAATGCCCTGGGCTTTGTTGGAAATCCAGGTTATGCTGGGAAGTGGGTTGATAGCTTAACAGAATACAGAATATTGTACCAAAAAGTACCTCAGTTTTTGTAATTTCTGTAACTGCTGATTTTCATTTAAACATTTAAACCATTGTGACAAGGAGAAAAAAATTAATTTTCTCAATTATTTGCACCTATAATATGTGTCTCATTTTAGGTATTAGCAATGTTTCACTGGAAAGTTATTATTTTTCCTTTAAATAGGTTGTTTTATAAATGTTGCCTTAATATATTTTTATTGTTATAATATTTTGGACATAATAGATAAAGCCCAGGAAATGTCCAAAGAAAGCATCTCAAAACAAATAAATTCTTTGAAAACAGCTCAGTAAAACCTAGTAGAGAAGTCGACTGAAACTAGTAATACAGGTATCTTTCTACTTTTGAAAACCGGGTATTAACAGAAAAGAGAGGCAAGTTTTCACTTTAATAATTTAAGTTCAATATCACCTATTGTATTTGACCATATTGTTCTTTTTTTAACTTAACCTTTATTTATACTGTTGTAGTCTTTCTGTATATTGTTCTTTTGGATCTGCATTCCTCACTCAGTATCATTTATACAGTCTTATCATGTTTCTTTAAATTCTCCATATTTACTTTCCCATATTCCATTATATTTGTATATTATAATTTGTTAAGTCATTCCAAAAAATGTTGAGCACACATTTCATTCTTGTACTTTTGTTAATACAATCCAAGTTTCTATGAATAGTTTTGTACATGGAGATCTCTTATTGTTGTGTTTAAACTCCTTGGGGTAAAAACCCAGTAAGTGGGATCTTTGGGTCAAATGTAGTAAGTTCTTTTGAATAATTCAAAATTGTTTCAAACTCCCTGGATTAAAGCACTGTTCCTAGAGCAGGGAAATAGTAGACTTGTATTTCTGCAGCTCATCCAAATTGGGATTCTCCTTTTTTATCTATTTCTTCCCCCAATTTGGAGGGCATGGAGTGATAATTTAGTTGTTTTCATTTTAGCTTTCTGATAATTGGAGATTGGGAAGGCACTCTCTTCATCTCACTTATGCCTTCTGGCTTCTCTGACTTCCTTTAAATCACAGCTAAAAATCTCTCCTTTTGCAAGAAGCTTTTTACCAATCCTCCTTAATGCTAATGGATAGTTAAATGGTGGAGTGGTTAGAGCACTGGATCTGAAATCAGGAAGATTCCTCTTCATCTTCTAGTCATCGACTCTTCCAAGCTGTGTGACCCTGGATAAATCATTTAACCCTGTTTGCCTCAGCTCTCCTAATCTGTAAAATGATCTGGAAAAGGAAATGGGAAACTATTCTGGTATCTTTGCCCCCAAAAAATCTCTAAATGGCATCATGAAGAGTTGAACATGACTTAATAATTTAATGCTAATACTTTCTCTCAAAAATTACCTCCCATCTACCCTGACTATAGCTATTTATATAGTATCTTCCCTACAAGAATGAGTGTTCCTTTACTGTCTTTTTATAAATTCTTTTTTAAAATTTTTTGAAAGGCAATCAGGGTTAAGTGACTTTTCCAAGGCTACACAGTAAGTATGGACTAAGTATGTGAGCCTGCATTTGAACTCAGATCCTCCTGACTCCAGGGTTGGTGACCTACTCCTGAACCACCTAGCTGCCCCCCTTTACTGTTTTTTATTTGTAACATTGCAGCACAATAATTGAAACATAGTAAGTACTAATGAATAAATAATTATTGATTGAAAATTTTTTTTAGATGGTTAATGATAGTTTAATTATGCTTTGACTTGGGCAGCTAGGTGGCTCAGTAGAAAGAGTACTGGCCTTGGAGTCAGGAGGATAGGAATTTGAATCTGACCTCAAACACTTTACTCTTACTGGTTGTGTGATCTTGGTCAAGTCACTTTACCCTGATTGCCTCGCAATCTGAGCCACCTCCAGTCATCCTGATTCATATCTAGCCATTGAATCCAGATGGCTCTGGAGAAGAAAATAAGGTTGGTGACTTAGCACAGCATCCCGTCACTCAAATTCAATTCACATACTTGTCATGGCATCACATCCCTGATGTTGTGGTCCTCTTTGAAATGAGGGACAAACATTATGCTTTGATTTAAAATATAATTAGTCCTTTTGTTTCTCAGGAACATCTTCTCTTCAATTTTATGACATGAATCAGAAAATTTAATTTAGAGTGGAGAAGTATGTTTTAGATATGACTTCTCAGGAGTCTATCTTTTCCATAAGGAGAAAGGGAATGTATGTTTCCATAGAACTACTACTATGGGCCAAGCGCTGTGCTGAGGGCTTTTTACAAATATCTCATTTGATCTTCATGACTACCCTGTGAGATAGGTCCTATTATTTAAGTGACTTGCCCAGAATCACACAAATAATAAGTGACTGAAGACAATTTTTGAACTAGTGTCTTCTTAACTCCGGGCCTAGAACTCTATTCACTGAACTATTTAGACACCTCTAAAGCACTTCCCTATTCAAAATACTTCAATAATATTATGGTGTTCACAGTAAGAGAACATTGACTTAGAAGAAGGAATCCAGGATAGAGAAGGACCTTACTTAAAATGAAACAGCAGAAGAGGATTGTTTGAATGAAACTTGGGATATTAAACCTAAAGAAGACTTAGAGAGAATATGTTGCCTCTTCAATTAAAGTTCTGATATATCACAGAAGGATTAAACTCTACTTGTCCAAAGAGCAAAGGGAGGAATCTTCAGAGGTCAGTCTAGGTTCATGGAAAGAAACTACTTTTGGACTGATGAAACTGTCCCCAGTTTGGGAGGCCATGGGTTCTCCCAACTAGATAGAGATGATCAAGCAAAGACCAACAAAAACATTTCATTAGTTGGGTTTTTTTTTTTGGAGGTGGGACACTAGTTGCCAGGGTGATCAGAAAAGACTTTAAGAAGAATTTGACACTTGAACTGAGACTATGATTATATAAGGTGGTAAGACATGTCTCACATGGAGGACAAATAATACAGTCAAATAGAAGGGAAGTGCAACATCTATGAGGAATAGTAAAGACAGTTTGGAACATGGAACCATGAATAATGTATAATAAAACTGGAAAACTAGATTAAGGTTAAATTTCCTAGGTTTTTTAATGCCAAACAGAAGTGTTTAGAGTATATTAGAAATAACATGGAGCCACAAGTGTTGATTAAGTAAAGGACTGACATGGTAAGAATTGTACTTTCAGAAAATCTGAATAGATTGGATCAAGGGAATACTCAAAGCAATGCTATTACAGTAGGCCACATTTTTTTTTGAAAAGTCATAGGCCTTACAAAATTTATTTTCCTCATACTCATCTGCATCCTTTTGTCTTATGAGAAAACTTCAAGACATCAAGTCTCCACATCCTATGAGGATTAAACTCTTCCTGACCATTAAACTTCTCAGTGACTTCTCCCTTCTGGAATAGCTAAGGGTTCAGTGTCTGTATAATTCATATGTCCTTTCTCCTCTTCCACCCTGTAAATTCCTAGGGACAATATCAAGTTGTTTTTTTTTAATCATCATACCAGTGTTATATCCATCAAAGAACCTTGCTCATAAGAAATATCCAGAAATTGGTTGTTGATTATTAACTAGCTGATTGATTATATACCACACAAAAAAGAGTCTGAAAATATACATACATACATATATATATATATATATATATATATATATATATATATATATATTTTACAAGAAATTGTCACTTGTCCACTTGGCAGATAATTGCCAGGCTATCTGAGGTGTATGGAAGAGAATGTTAGATTCATTCATTTTACTTTCTGTAGACCTTCTGGGTGGAAGGCAGGCTCATAAAACATGTGTATGGGCTGGAAAATTGGGGGGAGGGGTTTGCAAGACTGAATTTTAATGCACAGTTTAACTAAATTACTCAGAAGTCTTGAGTGTTCCATAGAATACGAAGGCTTTCAGTATGTAACAATGTTATGACAAACATTGGTTTGGGGAAAGGAAATATTCTGACCTTATCTTGGACTTTGAAGTCAGAAGACAACATCAGCAAATAGCTCTCCCATGCCCCACTCATGATTGTAAGTCTTCCCAATCTTAACTATACTTCATCATCCATAAACTTGTTTGAGCATCATGGGAAAGTAAGTCAAAGAGAGGACAAGAAAATAATAACATCAATATCAATTGACAATTAAATAGTCTTTAAGGTCTGAATTTTATTTGACTCTCACAAGAACCCTGCATAGGTTTCATTATTCCCTTTTCATAGAAGAAGAGACTGCGGCTCAGAGGCTTGGCAATGGTCACCCACGGTCACCCATCTATTAAATATCCAAGATGCTATCTAAACTAAGATCTCTTCTGATTCTAGCACTCCCTCCTCTATACTGGAGAGTTGAGAGAAGATGAGATGAGCAACAGATGGGTTGGCATGCCCTTGGGATTAGAACTGATGCCATCAGAAGCACTGATACCCCTCATTCTCTCTTCCCCCATTAACTATATGTCCTACCCCACTCCAATCAAGTACTACTCCAGATAAATATATTCTAGCCATAGCTATTTAATACAATGGTGGCATCTAAGAACTGGTTAGATTAATGGCATTCATGTGTCCCTTTTGGAGATCCCAGAGGAAATAACTCCAGCTTTAATTCTTATTTAAAGGTAGAAGTGTGGATCTGAATGTGGTATCAGGTATCACCCCCTTCATGCTCAGCACATCTTTAGAAAGGTCAGCTCTGGGAAAGATCGGAGCGTCTGAATCTTTTCCCTGGTGCTGTATTAAGGCATCTGACCTTTCAATGGTCCTAATTTCTCTCCCCCCCACCTTCTGCTTCAACCCCCCCTCATCTTTTTTTACCTTTTGTGCAGTTCTGTTATTTATTGAAGTAGAAAGATCATATATTCGCATATATATATATATCTATATATTACATATACTTTTATTATTTCTGAAAATCAAGGATTTTAACCAATGGTGCTACCAGGCAAAGCTTCTAGTTGAGTTTCACCATCAGAAAGGATAATTTTGTGCACCCAGAAATTCAGGGACCCCATTATAGTCTCCTCCATTACTGAGAGATAACCAAGCAGTGAGTTCATTACACTAATTCACTTCAGTATGCTTGAAAAGTTATGAATTAACCATTGGCTTTAACTCTATATGGTTGGTTTTCTTAACCTGTTACATTCCAGAATCAAATCAGAGTAGTATCAAGATTCCTGCAAAAGAGAGGGACTAAAATAAAATGGAGAGAAGCTCTCCCTTTGGAAATTTACTTTCTTGATTAACTCAAGGCTTTGGAGTCCGTTTTATTTATTTTTTACTCATTTTTTTCTCAAGGGGAAGCAGAGGTTGAGGTAAAGGTAAAAACATTCACTTGGAAGTCCTAAGTAAGGCAGCTAGGGGTAAGTTTGGGAGCATATTTGGCTATTGGGATAGTGGGCATCTGAAATGAATACCTCTCCATTGAAGAATTTAGGTGACAAAAAATATCAAAACCTTTTATCCAGCTCTCTTGTATATTTTGGATGGAAATTTAGATCCATCCATGGTCAAAAGGGACACATATCTTGAGTTGAATGGGGTTTGTCCATCCCCAGCACCAAATAATTGTCCCTTGCTTCCTTCATCACAAAAAAACTTAATAAATACAACCATTTTCCTTCAAAAAGAGTAAGGGAGTTCCTTTAACTTTTTAGCAGACTACTCTTTATATGCCTTTTGAACTTTTCTTGTCTGACTTCCCTTCTCTCCCCCCCCACACCACTTTCTTCTTCCTTTATTCTTCCTTCCTTCCTCCACTTTTTTATTGACATTCCAGCCCTTGAAACAAGGTCTTTGCTCCTTTTCTCATTTCAAGATCTTGTTTTGGGAAAGCTTGAACACCTGTCCACTGATCGCTTGCCACTCTGCATCTGGGCCCAGCTGACAGCCTTGTCTGCTTTGACTAATGATGTGATTGATGGACAAAATAAGGAAGAACATACAAAAAAACATTTCTGTCTGGTCTGGTGTGTCAGCAAGCCTTCATCAAGTGGCTGCTGAAGGTATATTTTGCTGCATGCCTCATTACACAGTAATGGCATTCCCAGGCAAAGCTGTTTCTTTTCATGACACCAGACAGCAGGTAGCTTTATGGACTCTGGGCCTATCGAGCCTGGAGGAGAAAAGCACTAAAGAGCGGTCATTTCCAAAAGTGCCTCAAGTTGCTTTTTTGTTGTCATGAATTTAATATGAATCAACACAATATGAAATGAGCATGAGGAATTTTAGTGACTTGCCATTTTTTAAGACTGCTGTCTAAATAGCCATCAAGTAAAGGTGGGGGGCCTGGGGGGAGGAAAAGCACAGCCTTTCCTTCTGCTGAACCTGTTGCAGAAAGGAGTCATTTGTCAATTTTATTGCATTAAAAAAGTACACAGAAACATAGAGTCCAAACAAATGTCTGTTTTGCTGGTAAACATGTGGAAAATGCCACATTTCTGAAGCCAAAAGCATGTCACTCAGCTAACCAAGTGACCATGGCCCTAATTCTAATGGCCTTTTTTTGGAGAGGACCAGAATTCTTGGGGAGTGAGTATGTAAGAATGGTATCTTCTTGGATCATTTAAAAAGAAAATACTTGTTTTGAGAAGATACTTCTCTCCCTGTTTCTTTGCCAAAGTGGAGGACTATGTATGTAGATCAGTGCACATATCACAAGACTTTCTAATATAATGATTAAATTTATTGAACTTTTCCCTTCTTCATTAAAAAAAACAAACAAGCAAACATAAGGGATACTTTTCTGGAAGAGAGAGAAGGAAGAGGTATACAATGGGAAGTAGAGGCAAAGTTAAAAAGACATCAATAATAATTTAATTTAAAAAATAGTAATCATATGAAAATAAGCTCCAACTATGATGTGAATAAAGGAGAAAAAAGTCTTCTATGAAGTTAACAGAATATTGAGTTACAGTAGTAGTCTTATCCTGAAAAGGCCGAGCAGTTTTAAGAAAAGGAACCAAGAGGGTTATTTCCTGGCCTGCTTTTCTCTTCATTAGATTACAGTTAAAAAACAAAGCACATTTACTCCAGCCTAGAGTTTCCATTTAATAATTTGCAAGGCTTTGGGGTTTTCTTTGGTAATTATTTCCTCTTTCATTTTTCTGGGGAGTTTATCTTGCCAAGGTATTTTATTACACGTCTCACCATTCTCAACTTTTTTTTTTTTTTAACAGGTTGGATGGCCTCCAAGGAGAATAGCTTAAAATGAAGTTTCATTTTTTTTAAAACACTTTTTGATTTTTTTCTCACTAATGTGATGAGTCTTTAGTGGTGGGTTATTGTGAATAATATGGGGTTTTAATGAGTTGTGATTAGACAAACTCTCTTTCTATAATAAATACTAGACAATAAATTAGAAAATGTATATGAGATCTTTATTCCCACTTAAAAAGAGAGAAAGACATAAATGTAAATTCTTGTTATGATAAATGTAAGGGAGAATATTTTTAAGTGCATTTAATTTACTATGATACTAAGAAGCACTTTGCTGATGTCTCTGATGATGTCCATGCTATAGTAATTATCAGACAATTCTAACCAACCTTAGGCATGCATTCACTTCTGAGTAATTCATATCTAGAAGGATAAGTAGGGACCACCATCCACTGAGTAAGGAAGTACTAATAGCAAGACTATTTAAATCAATAGTAGGATCATTTGTCCTCTTGCTTTTCCAGATGAATCAATGACCATCTCTACCCACTCCCCACAAAAAGCACAAGTAAATAGGGGAAGCAGATAGAAACTATCAAAGTCTGTTCAACTGGTCCTTTACATCAAGAGATCTAAAAATCTGAAGCAGAAGACAGGGAGGAATCCTTTTCCCTGAAAGACAGAAACATAATCAATGCTCCATCGGTTGCAATAATGAACTGAGTATGATAGTACTCCCTACCACCTGGTATATTCATATATACATAACATATACATATTTACATGCATATAATACATACATCTTTATACACACACACTTCCTTTGGCATAAGGGAAAACTCTGGATTAGGTAAAGGACAGAGGCTCAAATCCCTGTTCTGCCACTTTCACAGTGATACTTCATTTTTTTGCCTCAGTTTCTTCATTTCTAGAAAAGAACTTGAAGTTGTATAGCTCATCTCCTAAATTCCCTTTCATGTGTAAATCTATGAATCTCTCCTACTCACTGAATTCAAGTGAAGGGCTGAAGATAGTGACTAGAGCCTCTCTGCCAGGCATAATATTCTCCATCAAAATTAGCATTACAAGCATTTTGGTAGTATACAAGAAACAAAAAGAAGGTAAAGGGAATGGGGTGCTAGGGACAGACAAAGAGAAAGAGACTCAGGAAAGCCAGGTACTGCAATCCATCAGTCCCCTGGAAAGATAGTTTGTTTCAAAGACAGTGAGTACAGAAGCCACTGGGGAGGGAGATCGTTTAGCTGCAAAAATATTCTTTCTCAGCAAATTGCTCAAAGCCGGGGTGGGGGGGGGGAGAAGCTTCTAGTTTGTTGGATGTGAGTGTAGGAACTGAAAGGAGGGGCTCACCTTAGGTTATTTTCTTTAATCTTATAGGAACCAGCCACCCGTTAACAGGCCACTCTATATATTACAACATACATTTTTTTTCCTAATCAGGTTTGTGAATCTTCCTTGATTGATTTTCTTTCATGAAACCCTTAATATTTTTCCGGATGGGTCTTACGTTTTGTTCAGAGATCCCCCCCACTGTCAGTCACTTAATGAAGCCCCTTTAGAGATAGGCAAATGAGTAACATGTGGGCACAGGGCCTCATGGTACTGTTTCCTAGGACGATTTCTAGACTGTTGTTGCTGCTGGTTATGATGCTGTCATTTTAACTTCACTGGCACTATTCCCAAAAAGTCTCAATTTGGTAGGACTACAAAAGGCTCATTTAGCATTTTGCTGTATGTTCTTTCAAAAAATTATTTTTTTAATAGGCATATGTTTTATAATTGAATTTTTTTCCCATTTGTAAGAGCATTTGGGTGGATTTTGAGAGATTAAATTTAGTCATATTGGGGACTGTCAAAAGAAGGACTCATCTGACTTTTAGAGACTGCTGCTCAGTGAGGTAAATAAGACCCATAGAACAATATACCAATAACTGAGATAGTATATGTGAAAATAACCCTCAAAGGAAGATAGATTCTAAGTTACGGTAATGAACATATGAGATCTCCAAGCACAGGTGAGCAAACATAACTCCTTCTGGTAAACAAGTGGAGTGAGGACTAATGCTGAGGAATTTTCCATCCACAAGCACTATACCATTGGGCTTCAATGTGTTTATTGTACAGTCAGGTTTACAGTTAGCCATTCAATCAATAAGTATTTATTAACCACCTACTTTACACTACGCACTATGCTAAGCACTAGAGACACAAAGAAGAGATAAATTGAGATGAGGATAAAAAGAAAGAATTCAGACATAAAGGAAAGACAATAAAAATGCTTGGAATTATGGAGGGTGGTGGATTTAGTTTATCTGGAAGCTAATGGGATATTAAAAATGGTGAGGGATCAAACTTGCTTTGTTTTTAAAATATAATATTTAGTATTATATTAATTATAATAATTACCTCTTTAGTACTGTTAAATCTAAAAAGTGCTTTTTCACAACCGTCTAGGTAACATGGTACAATTGAAAGAGCTGTCTCTAGAGGATCTGGATTCAAATTTAATCTCTGAAGTTCAGAGTGATCCATGTGACCTTGCCCAAGACATCTATCTTCCTTCAACCTCATTTTTGTCACCTGCAAAATTAGAGAGTTGGACTATATGATTTCTGAACTATATGTCCCCTCTAGATCTCTGATCTTTCTGTCCTTTCTTCGTAGAGGAAAAAAAAAAAGCTATGTAGAAATTTGATGACTTGAGCAGTCACATAAATATTAAGTGACAAAGAGACTCAGGACTTGAACCCAGGCTTTCAGACATCAGGTCAAATTATTTTCCAGCTGTTGTCTCTCAATTATTCCCATTCTATCAAGTGATTATTCTGTATTATTTCTCCTTTTTTAGCCTTGAGACTTTCCACCTTTCTTACTCTATGCAAAAAAGGTATAGCTATCTATGTTAGCAGACTACCCTAAAGAGAAGGCTCTAAGAGCATCTTAAATCTGGACCAGTCAGACTTGGAAAAACTGATCTGATGCATAGAATGATATGATTTTCTCAAAAGATCTTGAAAAGTAAAGAGTCTTTCAAAAAAAAACCCCTCCAAAATAAAGATCTCATTCCCCCCTTAGAATCTGAGAGGGAAAAAGATTCTTTGTGGTAGTGGTGCTTGGGGTCTCCAGAATCCAAGGGGTTGGATATGATGAAGGAAGGTTCAAATATAAGAAATGGAAACATTTGGAAGACAGTGGCAAATGAACCATTTTGCAATCTTGGAAAACTCGGAGTACGAATTACTCTGTGGCCCTTGTTCTATTTTGAGTAAGGTAAAGTATTAAAGGGTTAGAGGAATGTGTCTTTTATTATATATGCTTTATAGCTAAATCAGAATTCTGGGCTCTGGAAGGAATACCTTGCTGCACCTCTGTGGGCTGTCAGATAGAGGGTGCTACAAGCCAAACCGAATAGAACCCTTCATCCACTGATTGCTTTGAACACATCTGCTTTCCACCTTGGACAGTCCTACCCCAGACACAACCCCCTTCCAGGCTTTGAACTCCAACTCCGATGAAGTGTGTGTAACACCCCATCGACACATCATTTTAAATGTCTTTTAAGATGAAAATATCCTGGATCAGACTAAACTCATTCCAAATGTCATAGAGAATCATGGACTGAGAGAATGGTATGACCTAGGAAAAAGAGCACAGGACGCGGGGCCAGAGAAGTTGGAAGCCAGTAGAGCAATTAATGGTTCTTTAAATAGCTCCCAAGTATGTAACACCTAAGACTTGCCAAGCATTTTTCATACATTTTCTCATTTGATTCTTATAATATCTTTTAAGGTAGGAACTGAGGTAGCAAATGAGGAAACTGAGTTTCAGAGGGGTTAAGTGATTTGCCCATGGTCACTCACCTAGTCTGAGTTGAGATTAGAACTGAGGTCTTCCTGATGTCACCTCCAATTCATTAGTCTTTCCCCAGACAGTGTAAAAATCCCTTTGACTCTCAGATCCTCAATGTTCTTAGGTATATAATGAATATGCATCATTCTACCTAATTCACAAGGCTGCTTTAAGGAAAATACTTAGGAAGCCATAAAATGTAGCAGGAAAAAAAATGTGAGGCATTCCTATTGCTTACAATACTTCAAAGATTCCTAGTTTCCCATTATTCCAGGTCTGATCTTCTCTGTCTGTCCCTGCTCTATAGTAGCTAACATTTTCCACATTCCTAACAACTCCCATCAAATCTGTTCAGATCCTTGAGACTCTCCTTCAGTATGTCTCTTGAAAACTCCCCAACCCTGCATCCATTCCTCTGGTTATATTTTCCTTGCTTGGAATTGCCTCTGTTTTCTTCACTGTCTTTTCCAATGGGTACCCAGCTCAATTTTCTTCTCCCTCTGAAACTTTCTCAGGTTATATCATCTTTATCAGTCTCTTTTTTCACTGAGCTCCAGTTAATTGTATTACAATGTAGCCCCTAATCATATGCTGTCTTGCCTTCTTCTTACTGTGTTGGTCTTATTTATGATCATCACAACATATTAGAGTGGGACGGGAATAAGACTGACCTTGAGGCTGGCAGTTTGAACAATTTGAGGCCCAAGGTCAGAATCATCAAGCTACATCATACTTCTTTTTGAGTCAGAATGTAAGCATACCAAGGGCATGTATTAAGTCTTTGCATGGGACTATTCATAGTAAAAATTTAGAGAACTGGAAGAAGCTTTAGAGAGCCATTTTACCTCTTCCACTTTCCAAATCATAAGAGCTTTGATTTAGATATTACAGAGACTTCAAAGGTTATCTAATATCACCCTTCTTTCCCCCCACCACCAATTTACATTTTACAGATGAACAAAGTGGGGATGAGAAAAGTAAAATGACTTAAGTCACACAGTCAGCAGGCCTTCAATAGATTCTATTAACATATGAAAACCAGAAAAAGGCAGAAGATATTGCCTCTATATTTGCTTTACTTTCTCTCAACCTGATTCCACCCCCCACACACACACACACCTCCTACCTTTTGAATCTGACAGGATTTCTGCACATCATGGATTTTTGCCAATCTAGGCCATGACCGAGCAGGTTGAATGTTGGAGGAATATTCTAATCAGCTTTGCCTATTCATCTGCTATTTCACCAAGGGCACTTGACATAAACCAAACCATATCAAATGCACAAATCATGTTATATATAAGACCAAAAAGAAAAAAAGAAAAATCATAAAAGGTGAAAAAACACAGCTGTGAAGAATATTAATTTTTGTCTATAAATAGGACCAGTCCTACTTTCTGATCCTATTTTGAAATGAGAGTTATTGTAAAATGAAGAAAAGTACCTAAAATAATAGCAATTTAGGGCAAAGTGTATGTTATTAAAAGTTCTTGATGTTGAAGAGCCAAATGATGATTCTAGCCCTGAGATTTAATATGTACTCCACACAAAAATAAATCATGTAATATTTTCATGGCAGGCATAGAATTTTATGGTTTTTATGACGATCATGGAATTGGGATTCATATTTTATAGACAGCTCTAATAACATAAAGAAAATGCTCTAGAAAAAAAGAGAGGGCTGCTTAGAAAAAGAGGAGTGATCATTCAGCAGAAGCTGCACTCTGACATAATTAAAACCCAGAGGTGAGAATTTCACCTCTCTTTTCTAGGCACAAGGACAAGACAAAGTACCAGGTAAAGTTGGAGTAAGAGATTGTACAGCACAAAGATTCATGAACCCAGGGAAACTGGAGCTTAGGAAAAGATGCTGGGGAACAAGGAGGAGGAAGAGTTGAAAGGAACAACATAACCCTAGTTGGTGGTCTTGCTAAAGAATAGTGATTCAGGGTACAATAGACAATAGTTGACAAAAGGAAGTACAAAGAAAAATCACTTCTTCTAGTATGGTTATCAATCAGCCATCAAACTTGCCATAAATTAAAGCTCTTGCTATCTGCTCAGATCTCCTTTTTCTGTTTTAAGAGAGAATCAGGAACTGATGTGGAAGGAGAACTTAAGATAAACAAACAAATGAATAAATAAATAAATTAATTAATTAATAAGAGTATTGAACAGAAAGCTGGAAAGGACCACTTTAGAAATCATTTAATTCAGAAAGATCATTTTACAGATGAGGAAACTGAGGTTCAGAGAGGGGAAAGACTTGTTCAAATTAGATAATTAGGAATTTTCAGAGTCAGGATTTGAACCCAGTTATTAGATTGATATTCATAGGTTCTTTAAGGGCAGCTAGGTGGTGCAGTGAATAGAGCACTGATTTTGGAGTCAGGAGGATGGGAGTTTGAATCCAGTCTCAGGTATTTGACACTTATTAGCTGTGTGACCTTGGGTAAATCCCTTAACTCTGATTGCCTCATAACCAGGACCATCTCCAGTCATCCTTATTCATATCTGGCCATTGGACCCAGATGACTCAGAAGAAAGGGAGGCTGTTGACTTAGCACAGAATCCCCTTACTCAAATCCAATTCTTGCGCTTGTCATGACATCACCTCCCTAATGTCCTGGTCTTCTAGAATGAAGGACAAATATCATCACATTCTTTATGAAATTATTTTGAATGCTTTCACCTTATAATGCTGGCATTCCCAATTTTACCATGACTTTATTTCATATTTATATGTGAAACACATATATATACATGAAACAAATACTTGATAAAATTGAAGGGGGTAAGATTACAAGGAGGCTGGCATTAAAAATGTTTTTATGAGTATATTGTTTATGCTTATTTATGAACATTTTCCCCAGTACAAAGTAAACTTCTCCCCAACACAATGAGAGCAGGGACTTTTAACTTTTATCTTTCATCTTTAGTACCTGATATAGTGACTGATTCATTGTAGGTACTTAATGGGGTGATCATTTATTGATTGACTGATTTGATGTTTGACAGACCAGGAAGAAGCCTGAGAGGTTATGTGGTTGAACCCCTCATTTTGTAAATGAGGATATGAAGGTTCAGATAAGGGTCAGGGGGAGGGGGGAGCACATAATTAATAAGAGACATTTCTATAATTCAAACCCAAGTCTCTAACTCTAAATTCCATGTCCAGTCTGCTATTCCATGCTTCCATCCCTCTGTGATTCCAGAGAGCATGTCTACACATAAGAAAGGAAAATTGAGGGACTTTGACAAGTCTCTAAACTCCTCATTTACCCAAATACATACTGACTATTGAACTTAGCTGACTAGGAGACTGTGAGGTTATTCCATGAATGGACTAACTAGTTTTGTTTTTTTCATGACTGGTGGTGGCAAAACCTTGTAGGCTACCTTGTAGATGTGTGTCACTAGTTATAAGAGACTTTGGACACAAAATCAAAGGCAGACTAGAAAATATAACAGCCACTGATGGAAGACTTTAGAACTTGCATTTTGTTGGTGAGAGCAGACAGGAACAATAGCATTATCTTCATATTCAAAGACATGCCTAGATAAAATCCTAGTAGTTCAGTCCCTGTAAAAATCAGCTGGTTCTGTTTTGTTGTTCTTTCTATAGACTGACTTGTTATTCCCAACCCAGAATAAATTTTTGGTAATTTTAGAAAACTCTTAGTTATGACTTTTAGAGGAGTAGTATTTCCTAGCACTTTGACATATAAGTGGGGTTAGCTTTTCTCAAAACTCTATCCCATTCAGGTTATAGTTAGTTCTTTTTCTTAAAAGGTATTAAAACTCTCCTTTAAACTTGATTATCTTAGGAAACTAGAGCTTGGTGGTGAATATTACTTCCTGTTCATCAGAGTACAAAGGTCTGCAGAAGCTTTAGAGGCTTGGAGGCTTCTGACATTGGACCAACAGGATGATCAGAACTGGGTAGATGTATCTAGCTGAATCAACATGTTAACCGTTCTGTCCTTGTTGAACATCTGTAGCCAAATAAATACAAATAAACAAATAAATAAACTCATGGATCGTGAGTATCTCAATTTCAACCAATATTTTGGCTAAATTTCCAGGAGATTGGTTTGAGTCAAGTCAAGATTCTCACAAAAGTGTGTGTAACAGGGTGGCCAAATACTGCATAGGATCTCCATGTACAATATGGGTTACAGATATGGGACTGATTTTATTTACCCATCACAGAAAGTGCCTGAGATGAGAACTCACAACACTCCAAGAACTGATGAAAGAAAAATAAAACTCTGTAAGTAAAACTCTATTAGATTTTTTAGACTCCCTCTACCCACACGAAGTAAGCACATTTACTAAAATTGTTGATCTTATTAACCTCATACTTGCATATGCAGTGGAAATCATTGCAATTCCATATTTCCTAGAGACCCTTGTCATGGCATCATCTCCCAGCTGGTAAACAATTCTCTTAAGAGGATACTTTTCATTGTTAAAAAGTATACTAAGAAAAATCTTCTTCATCTATGAGAACAATGCCTGACTCTCAACATTAGGAATTCTTGAACTCGTTATTAATACCTTCTAATCCAGAACAAACATTTCCAATATCAGGATCAAAATCTCAGGAAAGGAAAGAGAAAGGCAGAAGGCATCCTGGATTTTTTTTAGGATTTTGCAAGGCAATTGGGGTTAAGTGGCTTGTCCCAGGGTCGGTGCTTTATCTACTGTGCCACCTAGCCACCCCATCCTGGAGTTTTAAGACCAGGAAGTCCCCTTTCAGACTTAATAAGGTAAGCCCAGATAACTTGGCATGCACATATTCCATTTTTCCTTTTTTGCTTCTGAGAGAAAGAAGGAATGAGAAAAATCTCTCTGCTTTAAGTAGTATTTCAACATTGGAAATCCAAGGGAGAGAAAAATCAGGAAAGGGGAAAGGGTAAGTCATTTTCCAATTCCCATTTATAGACCACAAGAGAAATTGCCTACTCAGACTGGACTGAAATCATCTGACTGAGCCTCCATCAAATAATTATTTGGAGCCAACCCTAGTCTCTGAAATCCTATCAGTAAGGTGTGAATATGCAAGTCTACCTCCAGGAAAGATGACCTCCAGATGCCTGTGGCAAGGTTTATATGCATTAATGCCATCAAGTTGATCAATTTGATCAGGGATTCTCCTGATGGCTTCACACATTAATATATATATATATATATATATGCAAATATATAAATATATATTAACAAATAATATGCATATGTACAAACATATAGATGTTTAATATATACATACATATATATATACATACATACATATATATATATATAAATATAAAATTTTCTTGGACTAGAAGGACTTTGAAATCCCTTCTATCTCTAAATCTATAGTCTAATGATTTTATAACAGTGAATGCAGTGCAGCAATTATTTGCAATATTTTATATTCTTTACATGACAATAAAACTATCATAATAGAATTAGAAATCTATAGCCCAGAAGGTCCTCTGAAGTTCTCTCTTCTTATAGAGAAGGAAACTGAGGTGTGGGGAGGTTTAAATAACTTATCTAAAATAATGCAGATGATAATCTTCAGAGGTGGAATGTAGTTTTAAAATTTTTTTGAATTTTGTTTATATGTATTTATATATAATAAATTCTTAACTTTATTTGAATAAAATATCAATAAGAACATTCTTTTAATGAATATTTAAATGAAAAGTATGAAGTGAAGGTACAATAATTTTTTTAGACATTTTTAGAAATTTAGAAGGTTTTAGAAATTCTCTAGCTTTTTTCTCAAAGCACATCAAAGACCAGCTCTAAGACCTTTCTTGAACTTAATGAACATTAGTGTTCTTTCCCTCTGTATTTGCATATATTCTGTGATTTCTCTTCTGAATGCAAACTGTATTCCCTCAATAAAACACAAGTTCCTTGAGGACAGAAAGTATTTTTTCTCTGTGTTTTTATCCCTGTCAGCCAACCCAATGTATTATTACATATAACAAATAAGTAATAAGTTACTAAAATATGAGTACTTTCCAAGATACAAGATGTTGAAACATATTTAAGACATTTTTTTTGTGGATGTTTAGCCATTTTTTCAGTTATGTCCAATTCTGTGTGATTGTGTATGAGGTTTTCTTGGCAAGGATACTAGAACAATTTGCCATTTCCTTCTCCTACTCATTTTAAAGATGAGGAAACTGAGGCAGAGTCAAGTGACTTGTCCAGAGTCACATAGTATCTGAGGTCAGATCTGAACTCAGGAAGAGGAGTCTTCTTGACTATAGACCTGGCATTCCATCTACTGTGCCACCTTACCTGCCTAATTAAGAGCAATAATAGTTGCTAAAAATATTTAGGAAACAAAAGGCATTTCATGCCAGAATGATCTAGGATTTATCTTCATAAATGACTTCTTTTCTAAAGGCTGAACTTTCTATAACCTGAGTTCACAAATTCTCTTCCTTACCCTTTTTATCCAATTGACAGAGAAATAGCAAGCAATTCTGTTTGCAAAAAAATGTGGAAAATCCCTATAATTGCAGGGTTTTTTTTGGAGAACTCTCATTTCAGGAGTGAGAAGTCTCCTTGTGTTTCTCTTTCAAGGTAGGGCAGATATAAAAAATATTGATAATGGAGCCATCTTCCCCTCTATCTCCCACCTTGCAAAATCATGAAGTCAAGATACATACTGTTATTCTTCAAGGATGACTAAAACAAGAGTGATTTTTACTCCAATGGCATGTCCTCATCATCCATGTATATCCTTTCCTTATATTCAATCAGTTGCCAGGTTTGATTGATCCTACCATCCTGAAATCATTGCCCCTTCTCACTACTAGGGGCTCATAAACCCTCTAGTAATGACCCACTGATTTCTTGCTACCCTCAAATTGATCTAGCTGCTTCCAGTTCCCCTAGTTTTCAATGAATCATCCAAACGGTTATCAAAATAACCTTCCCTAATTTCAGGTCTGTCTAGGTCCCTCCTGACCTGACTAGGTCAAAAATATTCAGTGGTTCTCTATTGCCAATAGAATAAAATATAAACTCCCTTGTCTAATGCTACAGTCCCTCCACAGATCTCTCTGATTTCCTCCACTCCATTTTTCCAGTGTTCTTTACTATTTTTCCTTCACCAACCCTTCCAGTCATAGAGATTATTAGCTAGATTCAGAATGCAACATTCCAACTTCTATCTCCATTCACTTATATATCTATCCCTCATCCCTTTCTTATTTCTTTTTTTTTTGAGAATCCTTATTTTCCTTTAAGGATCAACTCCAAGGTCCCCTCTTCCATGAAGTCTTCCCTGATCTCATTTGAACAATTTCAATTGTTCCCCTTCCGAATCTCCTTATACAGTTTTTATTTAACTAAAATCCCAATTCCCCTTTCTCTCTTGAAATTTCTTTGGCTTTTACTTATCTGAAAATATTGCATCTACAGTAGAATGTAATCTCCTTGAAAACAGGGATTGATTTCTTTGTATCTCTGTATCCTTAACATCTAACACAATGACTTGCACACAGAAGATTATTAATGTTTTTGAAATGAATGCAATGAGCTCATTGTATTCTTTTAGAAAAAAGTAATGGGGTTCAAGGGGTTTCTTAGAAGATCTCCCTCCTCCAAATGCTTAAAAAATCTTATGTTTAAAGGTTTATGGTCATTTACATTATTATTAAATTGCTTCAATAAAAATTCAGCCACAGCCCCCTCAATTTGACTCTTAATTTGATAAGACATAATTTGCAATTGATTATTCTTCAAACATTCAGGGCACAGCACTGAAATCTGATCATACATATCTCTCTCTCTCTCTCTCTCTCTCTCTCTCTCTCTCTCTCTCTCTGTCTGTCTCTCTTTCTCTCTCTCTGCCAATTTGAGACTGAGCGGTGAAAATAGTTTCTTTGACCTTTGAACTGTCTGCACTGGGATTGTTAGGTCATTAGAGGCCATTAAAAAAAATCAAAACATCATGATCCTAATGCTATTAAGAACATTTAATAGACAGATACACGTGGATTTAGATCCTGCTTTCTTTTGTCATGGTCAGAGCCAGATATTTTTCACAATCAGACTAACGTCTTGAATAAACTAGCTCCGTATATAGATGTATATTTTAATGTAATTTGCTTATATTTATTTGAGTGAACACAATTTATGCCAAGAAAAAAGGTTAAGAGTCCTGGAAACTGAATTATTCCATTTATTTGTAGGCCTGGATACAATGCAGGCTGACATGAAGGTACTTCCTCATCTTGCCCTGCCCCTGACCTCGACCCTAACCTAGAGACAAATACTCGATTTAGCTTTTCCAGTCTCTCTGCTACCTTCCTCCCTCCCACATGCCAGATCAACACCATTAGTACCTGGGAATTCATCAGAATGTTCTGCTATCTGCTGGTGAAACCCTGAACAAGTGAAAAACTACACCTCTCTAAATGAGTACGCTATATTTTGAGACAACCATCCAATTTAGTTTAAGAATCTCTATATTTTGAGGACAACCATCCAATTTAGTTTAAGAATCTAAAAAATAAACAATCTACAGGTTCTGTGGATCTAGGCAAACACAGCAAAGTCAGTTGATCTACTGATTTTTAAAAGACTACAGCATTTTATAAATTTACAAAAGTCTTTCTACAAAACTCTATATGATATAGGCAAGAGTATTCATATTTTTTTTTCCAGAAGAAGAAACTCCAGCCAGAGCCCTTAAGTGATTTGTTCAACAATATATGACTATTGTTGGGAGATGGGATTTGAACCCAGGTCTCGTGTCTAATTTCACAGTCCTGTGCTCTTCTCCTTATGGAGATTATAAAGTTGTCAAGGTTAACGTGTGTCCCCTCAAATCATTTTTGGTACTCCTGCATGGAGGTTGCTTATATTCTAATCTAGTTCTAATTTCCATTCTTGCATGGTCTTGATCTGGTCTAATTGTCAATTAATCATCTCTAAAGGTATCGCTGATATGCTCTCTCTCCCAAGAATATTTATATTTTAATAGGATACTCTTAGACACTTAATAGTGTCCAACAAGATCAAAAGAATGAATCCTTCATAATGGAATTTCAGCAGAGATTTTGAAAAAAAAAGTTTTAGATTTTTGTAGACCAGATGGTGGAATATGCACTAAATAGTAGTACAGTAAGGTACTGAATTCAGAACTGATGATTGGTCAGACCTTATAAGTAGTCATTAATGGATAGATGTCAATCTGGAAAGTAATCTTTGACAGGTCCCAAGGATCTATCCATGGTCTTGTTCTTTTCCAAAATGTTTTTCAAACAGTCTGATGAATACATAAATGACATACATATTAGGACTTCAAATAATAAAAATGTAGGGAAGGTAATTAGCATATTAGATGTTAATTGGGATCTTAAGTGCTCAATAGGCTTTAACAATGAGACAACACTAAAAGGAAATATATTAGGGACATATTCAAAGTCTTATGAATTGGTTTAAAAAATCAAATTTATCCTTATAAAATAAAAAGAAGGGCCTGGCTAATCAAGAATTGATGTGGAAAACATCTGTGGGTTTTATTCAACAGTAAACTCAATATATAACAGCAGGGTGACATGAAGGTTAAAGAAATATACGTTCTTGAACTAAACAAAGAGAAGCAAACTATACAGAACAAGGTGGTGGTAGTGGTGTTTAAGGGGGTGTATTCCTACTGTCATCTGTCCTGGTCAAACTACAACTGCAGTATTATATTCAATTCTGAATGCCATATTTTATTGAAAAAATAGGCCTGGGGCGACTAGGTGGCGCAGTGCATAGAGCACCAGCCCTGGAGTCAGGAGTACCTGAGTTCAAATCTGGCCTCAGACACTTAATAATTACCTAGCTGTGTGGCCTTGGACAAGCCACTTAACTCCATTTGCCTTGCCAAACAAAACAAAACTAAACTAAAACTAAAAAAATAGGCCATCTCCAGAGAAAGTGAGGGAAATGGAAAAGGAACTGGAGATGCTGTTATTGGAAGACCATTGCACACAATTTTGATGGTTAGCCAGGTGGAAGAAGGTTTTCAGCTTGAAGTATTTGAACAATTATTAAATAGAAGAGCTTCTAAACAAGTTCTACTTATCCCCAAAGGGGGAAAAACCAAGAGAAGCAGATTTAATATAAAGAAATGCTAAAAATGTTAAAAAAAAAAAGAGAGATGCTTTCTAACAATCTAAGCTATACAAAGGAGAATGACTTGCTTTAGAATTCATTATTAGGAGAAGTCTTCAAGAAGAAATTGGATGACTCCTTGTTAGGAATATTATAGAGAATATATCTGGACAGGTACTATGGCCTATGAAGATTCAACCAACTCCTAAATTCTATGGCTCTGATTTTCCATGATCAGAACAATGGAAAAAAGTACTTTAGGATGAAAGAATCATTCCAATATATCTTCCCAATGCTGTAAATCTATTAGCAAGAATTTGGAGCATTCTTTGATCTGATTGTAGCTTTAATTTTATCTTATGAAAATTGTCTGTTCATATGATTTGATCAATGATCTATTGGGTAATGGCTCTTATTTTACATGTTTATTTATCAATTACCCATGTATCTTGAATATTAGAATTTAAAGTTGATCATGACTATGGAAAGGTTAAGAGTTTTGGTGAGGCAAGTGACTTCCTTTTCAAATTTTAACATTCTGTAAGTACTTAATTCTTGTATCCCAATTTTCATTTTTACTATTCTATTGACATTTTTTATATCATTATTTTTTTCCCAATGTTCCTTTATCTTTCCTATTGCAAATATATCTAAATGTATAACTTATTTCTCACCTCTGGTCTACCATGCTTCATCATCAATCTTCAGAAGTCACAATTGATTGAAAATTCGGAAATCTTTTGATGCTGTGTTTAATTACATTATTATGGACTTCATGTAAATTGTTATTGCCTTATCTAGCATATTTCATTTATTACCAGTTTATAAAAGTCTTCTTGGCAATCCTCATAGTCATCACTTATTAACAGTAATAATATTATATGATTTCTATATATCACAATCTTTCAGCCATTGTCCAAATGGTGGATATTCTTTTTTTTTCCAGTGTTTGAAATATAAGAGATGATACTATAAATATATATGCATATATATATATACATATATGTATATATTAGAATAATTCCACTCTTTGATCTTCTTGCAATATGTCTAGTAGTGGTATCCCTGGGTCAAAGATGAGTGACTTTAAAAATAGAACTCTATTCTTCTCTATAGTCAATAAATCAGTTCAGTCCAACTAATGGTATATACTGTCCCTGTATTCCCACATCTATACTCACATTACCCATTTCCATCTTTTGTGACCTTTATCAACCTGACAGATATAAGAAAAAACTTCAGAAATGTTTTGTTTTGCATTGATATTATTATAAAATTGTTCTTTCATGATATTTACATATCTCTAATGTAGAAAATAGATAAACCCATTAGCAAGAATCTGGAGTGTTCTTTGATCTGGTTGAATGTAGTTTAAATTTTTATCTCATGAAAATTGTCTGTCCATATCCTTTGATCCATGATCTATTGCAGAATGACTCTTATTTTACATGCTTGTATCAATTCCCTATGTATCTTGAATATTAGATACCTTTCAGAGCTATTTGCTACAAAGATATTTCATTATCTTCTAATTCTATATATATTGATATTTTAGTGGGGGGAAGGTCTTAAATTTAACATACTCAAAATTATTCATTTCATCTATGATCACTTCTATATCTTATTTAGAGAACAATTATTCTATATACATAATATGTATTGGATCAGTTTTTCTAAACTCTATCATTAAAAGATGTGACCTTTTATGTATCTATTTGGTCATGTAACTGTTTATTGTGTTATAGGGTGTAAAATTTTCTAAATATGATTTCTGTCAGACTTTGTTCTAGTTTTCCCAGCAATTTTTATCAAATACAAAGTCCTTACCCAAATGGGTTATATTCTTAAGTTTATCAAGCAACAAATTAATATTTTTCAGTAGTTTCTGGATGGAGTTTGCCTATGTAGCTTATTCCATTACTCAATATCTCTATTTTTAACCAATACCAAATAGTTTTGATGATTACTGCTATGTAGCTTACCTTTGAAATTTATAAATATAGGTCCCTTTCATTCCTAAACCCCCCGCCCCTATTCCTCTTGAAGCTTTTGACATTTTGTTCCTCCATGTGAATTTTATTATCACTGTCACATTTTATATGTTTCATAAAATTAGCTGCTATCCATTTTTAGGGTGATTAGCATAGTATTGTAATGCCAATTAATTTAAGTAGTAAAATAACTGCTATTATTTTGATATTATTAACAATGAATATATATTCAATTATTTGTATTCTCATGTCTCTTAAAAAAGTATTTCTGAAGAAATTCATGTAGTCGCCTTTATATAATACCTGAATCTATTGTGGTAGAGTGAATACCACTTTTTTAATAAATTTTATAATTATTTTCTAACAGAATCTATTTTTCTCTGCTTAATGAGTTTTGCTTTCCTTGAGCCACTTTTTAGTCATGTACAGGTCTTCATTTTTCTTGCTAAAGATATTAAAGTTGTCTGCCATTTTCTCTTTCAGCAATGAGTTTTGTTAGAAACATATAAATAAAGTGATGATCTCTGTGAGTTCATTTTATATCCTCCTACATTATTATGCAACTAATTAGTTTCAATTATTATTTTCAATAGGTTCAATGAATATTTTATTGAATATTAAGGATTCTTTAAATAAATAATCATATAAGCAAAAAGACCATTTCTCTTATCTACAAACTATTATTCACTCAATTTCCTTTTTCCTGAATAATTGTTACATCTAGTATTTCAAGAATTGTTTAAAGTAACTAACGATACAGGAGACGGTGCCCTTTGTCCCAATTCAGGAAGATCTAATTCTCAAAACCTTTTTAGCTGTATGACCCTGGGCAAGTCACTGGAATTCTGTTTGTCTCAGTATCCTCAATTGTAAAAAGAGGATAATGATAGCATTTACCTCCCAAGGATGTTGTGAAGATCAAATGAGTTATTTGTAAAAAAGCACTTATTATATGTGCTATATAAATGTTTATTCCATTCTCTATGAGTATTAATATACTTACAGTTGACATATTTATTTTACTCCTGACCTTATCAGAAAGACTTCTAGTTTTTTTTAACTTCAAAATTCTACCTCTTGATATAATTTGTCATATTAAGGGAATGTTCATTTATTCACATTTTGTAGAGATTTTATATGAATGAATGCTTTATTTTGTCAAATTCTCCCCTCTAATCTATTTGATATAATCATGTGACTTTCTTGTCCATGTAATAATTGAAAATTAACAACAAATTTCAGAAGTTTCATATCACTTAATTAATGACTTTAAGATGACCATGTAAAGTATTTTAAAATTATAAGAGTGATCATAATTATTTAAACTAATGATTTATAAAATATGTGTGGTACCCTGCTAGATATTTATAGCTTGGCTTCATCTTGTGTTCAAGTCTTTAGTTTGGAGAGGTCAGACAATTCCAGTTGCTAAAGTTTTCTTCCTTTAATCAGAATTGTTCTCTTCTAGGATGCAAAATGAGTTACATCCCATTGAGAATTACCTATACAGTCATGATTTCTTTTGGGTAAGGGTTGTATTCCTAGATGGCAGATTCCTTTCACCTCTTAGATTCTGAGATTCTGCTAGATTATGGTGCTAATCTTTAATTTCTCAAAGTTAGGGACAAAATTTTCTTTTTTGTGTATTATTCCTTAACACCCCACATAGGTCTTTCTTTGGATTTAGTCTCTGCATTATATTTGACAAATGAATGGATTATCATATCCACAATCAGTGATTATATTGAGATAAATATAGAAAATGGCTTTCAAATGATATTTTTAGTATATAAAGCACAAACTCTATGGTTGCAATACTAAGAGAATATGGTATAGAATACAGAATGCTGAATTTACAATTAGGAAGACTTAAGTTATAAATCCTACCTAGGACATATACTTGGGGGCCCTTAAATCACTTAAATTTTACTTGCTTCAATGTCCTCATCTGTAAAATGGGTATAATAAGAGTACCCAATTATCAATTTTTTGAAGATAAAATGAGATTGGGTTCATGTTTATACATACATATATAAATGTATATAAAATCTCATTTTATTGATATATGTTCATACTTTGGAAATCTTAAAATTTTATATAATCATCAAAAAATACTTCTGACTGAATTGCAGTAAAAAGGAATCTTCTTGATGCTCTCTCTCTCTCTCTCTCTCTCTCTCTCTCTCTCTCTCTCTCTCTCTCTCTCTCTCTCTCTCTCTCTCTCTCTCTCTCCATGTTTCTGTTTCTGTCTCTGTCTTTCTAATGTTTCTTTCTGGTTGCCCATTTCTCTTCTCTCCCCTCTCCCACTCACACCAGCTCTCATATCTATAGAAAGCCTATTCCATTCAAGTGTTTGAGCAGTGGACAATTTGATTAATCTGGAATGTCTGAGCTGAGGAGTGGAGTCAGGCACTTCTTGCTGTGAGGAGTTTTCAGCTCATTTCACAGATAAAATCAATCAGATCTAGACTGAACTTACCACTTCCATGAGAATCCAGGCATGGAGATGGAAGCTAAGAGTTCTATACAGTTTGGTCCAAACACAGCTTGACCCTGTGGCTTGGGGAATAAGGGGCCCTCAGCTGGAGATAGCACCAGAACCTTAATTCAATTAAATTCATTTCAATTCAACTCAACTCAATTCAATAAGCATTTATTATGTTACAGGCATTACATTGGGAAATAGAGATAAAAACAAAAAAATGAAAAAGTTGCTACCTTCAAGGAGTTTATATTCTTATATAAATATAAACTGCATATATATAAAATCAAAGATAAATAAGTATATACATATATTATGCACTCACACACCGACATATACATATATAAACATGGAGAAGAAAAAAATTACAATGTAATTTTGATTAAAACTAATAATAGCTGAAGAATCAGGACAGGACTCAAGTAGAAAATAGTTCTTGACCTAGGACTCCATGAAGAAGAGTTTACAAAAGTCAGCATTTTAGATATGAAGGACAGTCAAAGAAAAGAACTGAAGACAGGAGATGGAATATTGCATGTGGGAAACTGCAGGGAGGTCAGTTTTCTGACATGCAGAAGTGTGTGAGGGTGAATAATGTGTGATCAGCCTGGTTGGAGCCAGATTGTGAAGGGCTTTAAATGCCAAACCAAGGGGTTTATATTTTTATCCTAGTGGCAATGGAGAGCCAGTAAAGCTTCTTGAACAGTTTAGTGAAATGCCCCCACCCTTTCCCAAATTTATCTTTAGGAATATCAATTTGGCAGCAGGGAGACCATTTGGAAGCAGTCCTTGTTTTTGTAAATAGTATCTTATTTTTTCCAATTACATATAAAGACAGCTTCTGAAATTCTTTTTTTAATAGGATTTTGAGTTTCAATTTTTCCCTTCCTTAATTCCCATTCCCCCTCCCCAAGATGACTAGCAATCTATATGGGTTATATATGTGCAATCATGTAAACATATTTTCTTGTTAGTCATATTGTGAAAGAAGAAAGAGAACAAAAGAATAAAATCCACAAAAAACACACAAAAATGTGAAAATAGTATCTTTTGATCTGCATTCAGATTCCATATCCATTTTTATGGATGTGGACAGCAGTTGTCATTGTGAATCATTTAGAATTGACTTGGATCATTATATTACTGAGAAAAGTTGTCAATCATAGTTGATCATCACATAATGTTGCATGCTGTTTACTGTGTACAATGTTCTCCTTGTTCTGCTCACTTTATTCAGCATCAGTTCAGATAAGTCTTTCCACAAAATCCACCTGTTTATTATTTCTGATAGAACATAATATTCCATTACATTCATATACCACAATTTGTTAAGTCATTCCCCAATTGATGGGCCTTCCTTCAATTTCTAATTCTTTGTTATCATAAAAAACTGCTCTAAATATTTTTGTACATGTAGATCTTTTTCTCCTTTTATTTGATCTCTTTGGAATAAGTAGCTGGATCAAAGAGTATGCACAGTTTGATTGTCCTGTAAGCATAGTTCCAAATTACTTTCCAGAATGGCTGGATCAGTTCACAACTCTACCAGTTAATGTACTGGTGTCACAATTTTCCCACATCTTTTACAACATTTATCAGTTTTCTTCTTTGTCATATTAGCCATATTAGTGATTTAGAAGCATTTTTCTTCATCTGAATGCTGCCTATTTCTATACTTTGACCATTTATCAAATGAGGAATGATTTGCCTTCTTGTATATTTGACTTAGTCCTCTAAATATTTGAGAAATAATGTCTTTATCAGAAACATTGATTGTAAAATTTATTTCCCAACTTTCTGTTTTCCTCCTAATCTTGGTTGCTTTGCTTTTGTTTGTGCAAAAACTTTTTAATGTAAACAAAACTGTCTATTTTGCATTTCATAATGTTCTCTATCACTTGTTTGGTCTTACATTCTTCCCTTCTTCATAATTCTGGCAGGTAAAGTATTCCATGCTCTCTCAATTTGTTTATGGTATCACCCTTAATGTCTAAATTATGTACTCATTTCAACCTTTTCTTAGTATGTGATGTGAGATGCTAGTCTATGCCTAATACTATTTTCTAGTTTTTCTCAAATAATGAGCTCTTATCCCAGAAGCAAGAGTCTTTTGGTTCATTATATAGTAGACTGTTATAATCATTTACTATTGTGTTTTGTGTAACTAATCTAATTCACTGATCCACCACTCTATTTCTTAGATAAATACCAAATAGTTTTGCTCTATAATATAATTAGTGCTCTACAATATAATTTTAGATCTGGTGTGGCTAGGCCTACCTTCTCTGCATTTTTCATTAATTGACTTTTTGTTCTTTCAGATGAATCTTGTTCTTTTTTCTAGATCTACAAAATAATTTTGATGGTTTCATTGGTATGGCATTGAATAAGTAGAATTTAGGCAGAATTGTCTTTTTTATTATATTAGCTCAGATACTCATTGGTAATTAATATTTTTCCAATTCTTTGGTTCTGACTTTGTGTGAAAAGTATTTTTGGTCTTGGCAAGTAGACTTCTAAATATTTTATATTGCCTTCAGTTTTTAAATGGAATCTCTATAACTCTTCTGAGTTTTGTGGTATATAGAAAGGCTGGTGATTTATGTGTTTATTTTATAATCTGCAACTTTGCTAAAGTTGTTAATTATTTCATGTACATTTTTGGTTGATTCTCTAAATATATCATCATATCATCTGCAAAGAGTGACAGTTTTGTTTCCTCATTGCCCATTCTAATTTCTTCAGTTTTATTTCCTCATTGCCCATTCTAACTCCTTCAATTTATTTTTCTTTCTTTTTGCTATAGCTAACATTTCTAGTATAATATTAAATAATACTAGTGATAATGGTCATCATTGTTTCACCCCTGATCTTACTGGGAAGGCTTCTTATCTCCTTTACAGATAATGCTTCTTGATGAGTTTAGATAGATACTTCTCATCATTTTAAGAAAATTCCATTTATTTTTATTCTCTCTAATGCTTTCAATAGGAATCAATGTTGTATTTTATAAGATTTTTCTGCATATATTTAGACTTCCACTGGCTTTGTTCATTTGGAAGTAGTCTGAGCAAACAATGATGAGGATTTGATTAGGACCTTGTGACTGGTAAGAACACAGATTTGAGGTACAGTGGTAACAGACTTAATAGACTTGGCAACTAATTAGACTGGAGAAGAAATTGAGGGATATTGAAGAGCTGAAGATTTGTTTGTATACTGATTAGAAATAGTTTTTTTGTACACTGTTTTAGTTTGTATAGTTATTTTAGTTTGTATACTGATTAGAAATAATGAAATCTCCCTAGTGGAGAGGTTAAGAGAATGATGTTCATGGTGATTGATACATGCCTAATGTAGAGAAAGCTCAAAAAAAAAAGAAATGATGAAGATACTTCCTTCAATATGTAAATATATTTAAAAGTGAAGGAAATGACTATTGTGGTAATTTTCTTCACCAAGCAGATAGTTGAAGAACTTTGACTTAAGAGACAAATTCAGGGACCTGAGATATACAGAGGTTAAGAGATTTGCCCAGGCTTCTCCAGGCCTTCCTGATTGCAAACTTCACACTTTCTCTATTACATCTAGCTGCTCCAATAAAGAAAAACATCTTTGACCAATAACATCTTTGACATTAATCATCTTGAGCTAAACTTTTCCTTAATTGGGAGGAAAATTACCAAAATGTGGCAATGGAATGGCCATACTAGTACCGAATTTCTCCAAGCTTCCTTTAAATTTAATATTCTGAATTAAAGAGTTCAGAAGCTCTAAAAGTCAGTGGTTTAGTGGAGATCTCCAAAACTGATTTTATCTTCTTATCTAACTTGTTTGGGCTGCCAGGTAGTATTGGTTAATTATGCAGTAGAATACCCACAATTTCTTTATTGAGTTATCTCATAATGAAAAAGGAAAATTCTTTGGTCAATATACATAAGGAATTTTTAATCTTTTTGTGTGTCAAAGAACTGTCCTATTGAAGTCTATGGACATATTCTCAAAACAATAATTTTAAATACATAAAATAAAATATATTACATTACAAAAATTAATTATGTTGAAATTAGTTATCAAGACACAGTACATTGTTGTTAGAACTGGGAGTCAATATAACCATTTTAGAAAGTAATTTTAGAATTATGCAGATAAAGTGACAAAAATATTTATACCCTTTGACCCAGAAGTTCCATTATTAGAGTTCTACCCCAAGGAAACCATTGATAGGTTCTTATATATATGTGAACATATGTATAATAGTGGCATATATGTGGCACAAGGGGTAGAAGATTGGAACTGGAGTCAGAAAGACCTGAGTTCAAATCCAACATCAGACACTTACTGTGTGATCCTGGGCAAGTCATTTAACTCTTTTTTATTCAGTTTCCTCATCTATAGAATGAAATGAAGTAGGAAATGGTTAACTACTCCAGTATCTTTGCTAAGAAAACTCCAGATGAGGTCATCAAGAGTCAAGAACAATTGAAATGATTCAACGGCTACAAATAACAATTTATAGTCACATTTTTAATGATAAAAAAGAATTAAAAAGAAAGTAGATAGCCAAAGATTGGGGGATGGCTAAATAAATTTTGCTATAATATCTTAATGGATTACTATTGTGCTGGAAGAAATGACCAGTGAGTTAAATTCTGACATGCATGAAAAAGTCCACATAAATTAATGCAGAAATGGAGTAAATAGAACAAATAAAACTATACTGTATATACATTGACTGTAGCAATGTGAATAGAAAAAAACAACCACACACCCAAAAGTGATTGTTGCAAAACTATCAATGATAAGCAGGGTTTAAAAGAAGAGATACTTTTCTTGACCTATCCATTTATAGAGGGTAGAGGACAACACATTGTGAATATTATGTTTTGAGTCTTTTTCAAGATTTTTATCAATTGTATTTATTTTTTTTTTCATTTTTTTTTTGCCCAGAAATACTATTTGTTAATTTAGTGTGGCTTTCTGGAAAGAGAAGAAGGAAGAATATCTAGAGAAATTATGATGATACAAAAGATATCAATAAAAATGTATTTAGAAAAGGAAAAATTATTAGCATAGTTTAAAAAAACAGAGACTCCAGGATAAGTATCCCTGAAACAAAGACAAGTTCAGAAATGATTCATTAAGATTAATAATTTTCTGAGTTGGTTTGGACCCATGCTGCCTCCAAATAAGATGGATCAAATAATTTCTCAAATTTTCTTTTAACTTAGGGATGGTACTGTATGACCTGAGTGCTATATAAACAGCAACTAACTTAGAATTCTGTTTGTGGGTAAAACTCACACTGCATTGTCCCCTGTCTTGCTTTCATAGCCTGGGATATACTTTCAGTTACAGTAGGATAAAGAGCCATGCTCATGGAAGTTCCATCCCAGGTAGCTGAAGAGGAGTAAGCTACTTCTACATTCCTGCTTTAGCAACATTTACCTCGGCCTTAGATTTTTCTTGTTTTTCTTTTTCTTTTATATTTCTTTTCTTTTCTTTTCTTATTTTTCTTAATTTTTTTCATTATTTTCATTTCCTTTTAAATTGACATCATTTGCAACATGTTCTTTATCAGGCAATCAACAAGACCATCTTAAAAGATCCGACTTTCCTGGGGCTGTCTTTCACTTTCATCTGAGGAGGTGACCACGTCTAACCTCAAGTCCATGAGCTGTTTATAGAGTCTAGAAAATTTGGTAAAGGTTTGGTGGAGGAGGGCTAGACAAGTCTCAAGGCTTAATTGTCATGTAAGAAATCATAACCCCAGTTTCCCCAACACACTCCCATTATCTTCAGTCAAAATACCTGCTCTTGTATGTTGAGCTCTACATTTGGGGTGAAATTTGCCCAGCTTCCTCATTGAATGTATAAGGTTGCTACAGCTTCTGCCTTTTGCCCATGGGCACTGAATTTTACTCCAAAAATATTAGGAAGAGAAATAGTACACACTTGTCAATTTGTTTCAATATTTTATAATGCTGCCAGGATGTTATGTATTTAATTAACAAAATGCATGGGGAAAAAGTCAAATTAGTGGGTCACCTTTTCCTCCCAAATGGAAACCAGGCTCACTGGAGAAATGGTGTAATTTGGAAAAAAATAAAATAAAAGCCCCAGAGGAAATGTTTACCCAACCCAATTTTAGGGCTAAAATCCTTAAAACACATCAGCTAGAATTACACCTTCTCTGTGAAATAACAGCAATTAGGACAGACGTCCTCCTCCAACACTGAATCCGGCAGCCTGGGTGACAAATATGTCAAATTAATACATCACCAGGTATGAAAGCGCAGTTAGAATTTGACTGAGGTACTTCCAGCCCGAGAAAGGGAACGATTTATCAATGCAAACTTAATAACATCTATTTGAATCTAACTAAAAATCAATATTTCATTACCAAATTGTTAGTGAGAATGAAGAAAAATTGCGGAAGTCGGGCAGTTTGGTGCAAGAGAAGCATCAGGAGTTCAATGTGCAGACGGAATGATTCATGAGGCCGTGGCAGAGCCAGGGTGAAGGAGGACGAGTGGAGAGAACTTGGAGGGGCCTTCTCACTTGTGACCTTGGCAGTGAGAGGAGGAAAAAATACAAGAAAATGAGAGTGACTGTCAACTCCTTACAGGAATGGATCACACCATTAATCACCCCAAACCCATGGAGAGGAGAAAAGAGAAGGGGCTCAGGGGTTAGCATCAAGAACGGACAGTGTTGGTTCATTTAACTCTTTGAACCTTGTATGCCTGTGATTGGTACCCTCCAGGGTCAGAGTGAGGGGAGTCCAGACAATACAAGGGAACCTCCAGCCTTTATCCCTGTCTGCAAGACATAGTATCAGGGCTAGGGGGAATGGCAGAACATGTTTTATCCACTGGCTAAGAGGCAAACTCCAGTCTCAAGAAACATTTCCTTCAGTCCCAAACAGGGAAGAAAAGGCAAAATGTTTCTGACATGATTGCAAGACATAAATCAGGACATTTAGAGAGGTGGAGAGGGTGATCCTTTCCAGAGAGAATAATAACACTGAAATGTATTTGTTTTTATTAATAGAAGAATTGATCTGAATTTACTAGTTATTTTTGATGCAGGTTCTTAGGTGATCCTGAGGCTTGACTTGGCTATCCCACCCTACTTCAGATTTCTGTTTCATCTTCCAAACTGGAATTCTAACTACATTTTGCTGAGTAAGGAAGCTGAAGTAAATCCATCTGTCCTTTAGAAAGGAATAAAGGAGAATCACATTAATATATGCTTATAAATCCTACTTCCCCTCACCCCTTCAAAATTAAAATTAGGCTTCTGATTACCTTATTCACTTGTATAGCTATACACATCAACTAAGTCTTGCCTTTCACCAAAATCATACAGAGTGTTATCTAGATTTAATAGCTACAAACTGCACTAAGACTTCCTTCTTCCCTTTCCTTTTCTTATACAATGTCAATAAAGCCTGTTTATCTGGTCTTACAGAGATTCTTAACAGATTCTACTGAACCCTGGAAGGCATATCAATTGATTGGGGTCTGTGAACTTTAAATATTTTGATATAATTGATTTCCTTTGTAATTCTATTATTTTATTTTATTTTATTTTATATATTTTAAAACATTTAAAAAATCCATAGGTTCCACCAGCCTTCCAAGGATGGAAGGTAATCCATGACACACACATAGACAAAAATGTTAGAACCTCTGATTTATTGCCTATCTTCCAAGTCCTGAAATCACTAAAAATCCCCTTAAGAATCAAAACCTGACTCTTGTCTGAAAAGAACTTCCCATACATCTTGAAATATGTTTAAAATATCCCTTTCACATCTAGGTGAGGAAAGAAAGTTGCTGCAAAGACATTCTTTGATCTCTTGTGAGAAGATACAGGCATGTGAGATTAAGAGTGGTTTGGGGAGTATTATGTGATTCTGAAGCCGGCAATATTCGTAGAATGGGTCGACCTACCACTTCCCATACCCCTGACCTGTTCATGTAGGAGCAGCTGTCATCCAGAGTACAGAGTTTAATTCATACTTTCTGAAAATTATCAAGACAAAAACTGCAACACAGTGGGAAAGACACTATAGAGGGAAAAAGGAAGGTGAAAAGTTGATCACAGGCCTGGGGCATCTAAAAATGGCTACAATGACCCTTTCAAGGAAGATAGGTTTTGTGAGTAATGACAATTTATTGAGTTCAACTACATGAAGAATTCTATATGGTCCCAGTCCACTGACTTTTCCAGGGAAATCATTTTATGACATGAGAGCCATGATGCTCCCTTTTCCTTTTTCTTCTTGATACATGTGCTGACTAACTTCATCAATAATCATCAAATTCCTTGAACTCTGCAGTAGTTTCTGTTGCCAGCAATGGTTGGAATTAGTAGAGCAAAGTAGCATTTGCTAAACATAGGAAAGTGATCAATGCTTGATTTTATTTTCCTTGGTCCTCAAGGCTAACATTTTGCTTTTCTAAAAAAATAAAAATAGAAAAGCATTCATTCAATGACAGCAAACTGAGAAGCAGAGAAATAAAAAGCCATCAGATTGAGAACTGAAGTGTCAACAGAAACTTAATCTGCTAATCTGATGATTCTCCATGCTTTTTCCCCCATGACAAATATAATAGAGTTTTTGGATATATTGATGATTCATAGTTATACACACAGTTTATTATTGTTGGTTGGGCTTTTTTTTTTTTTAACCTGACTTTAGGTTACGTTTTAGTTACTAAAAAGGTATTCATGGCTCCTTAATGTTTCACTTACCACTCCCCATGATTGCTAGGTGCTTGGTGCTGAAATGTAGAGGAGTGTTGAAACTGCAAGATGAGTGTGAGGATGATGTTCCATAGTGCTACCCCCAGGAGAAGGGACAGTCTTTGCCTAGTTGCCATGATGTCATCAGCCAATCAGCAGCTCTGATACCATAGTTATCAGTTCTGCTGAGAAGTAAGAGGACAGTGGAGTGAGATCATTTATTTCTAGGAGCCAAGCCAAAACTGCATGCTATCTACTGCTGGTCGAGAGAAGTTACATTAGTTAAATGTGTGGATAGATCACTAAACATTTCAAATAGTACAAGTACCTAAATATGTTTATTTTTAGCCACCCTTCATCTTTATTTTAAGAAATCATCTATTTATTTATTTTCATCTTTATGCACATTTGTATTTTTAAGTTACAAAATTTCCTTCCACCCTCCCTTCCCATCCGCCACCCCCCCCCCCGTGGTGAACAGTCAGGTTGGCATAGTACATACATATTTTTGATAAACATGTTTACAGATTAATCATTTTTATGTATGAGGAATTAGGATTAAGGAAAAGAGAGGTAATTTTTATAAAGTATCCAGATTCTGAAGGGTTTTTATTTTTGTTTGTTTTGTTTTGTTTTTCTTCCTCTGGATGAGGATAATATTGTCCATAGCTGGTCTTATACAGTTGCTCTAGCACTTTGAACTGCTGAGAGCAGCTGCTTCCATCAAGGCTGATCATCTCACAATGTTGTTGTTAATGCATATATTGTTCTCTTGGTTGTGCTCCCTAATCTCTAGCCCTTCTGGAAAAAAAAGTTAATTTCACTTAAATTTCTTATAAAATTATTATTCAGGATATATATTTTAATAACAAATTTTAGTCTTTTATTATCTTATTTTTTATAAGAACACATCACTTCCACTCAATTCTATATCTTTTTTTTTTTTTAGTTTTTGCAAGGCAATGGGGTTAAGTGGCTTGCCCAGGGCCACAGTAATTATTAAGTGTCTGAGGCTGGATTTGAACTCAGGTACTCCTGACTCCAAGGCCAGTGCTCTATCCACTGTGCCACCTAGCCACCCCTACTCTATGTCATTTATAATCAATTATTCATAAAAATTTGTGATGATGTAATAGTTATCAATTGGAAAATGGTTGACAAGTATGCTTCATGAATGTGATGAAAATAATTATTTCAGAAAAACCTGGGAAGACATATAAACTGATACAAATTGAACTAAGCAGAATTAAGAAAACACTTTACACAGCAATAGCAATATTGTAAAGATGATCAGCCATGAAATTAATTACAATTTAAAAAGACTCATGATGAAAAATACTATCCATCACCAAGTAGAGAACTAACAGACTCAGTGTAGATTGAAACATTTTTTCCTCCTTTCTCCCTTTCACCCTTCATCTTTAACCATAAGGAACATGTGAACATAAAGTCAATGAATCTTAGAACCAAAAGAAGCTATAGAGATCATCTAATTCAGCTTCCATATTCTATGGTTGAAGATTCTATGGTTGGGAAGGAGAGATGGGACTTATTTAAGATCTGAAGTAATTTATCTAAGCTACTTAGGTTTGAGTTAGGTTTGAGATTCAGGGCTCCTGATTGTGAGCCTAGAACCCCCCAGTGGCATAATTCTGAAGCTAGAACTATGTTGGATCAGCATTAAAATTTTCAAGTATAAGTACCTATCCAAGGAAAATAACTTTGAAAATTCTGATCAACTTTGTGATGAAACATATTTCTCATCTTTTGAATAGAGAAGTAATAGACCACAGATGTGTTGTATATACATCCATATATAAGTGTATGGGTATAGGTTAAATATGTGTGTAAAGATATATATAGTGTGTATATTATATATAATATATTGTCTCCAAAATCTTAATGCAGTTTTATACTTGTGAAGTATAAATGCTATAAACTTACCAAAAAACCTTTGAAAGATTAATTAAAAGTTTAAAATATTAACGCATTTCTTATTAAAATTTAACATAACTACCATCTTGGCTATACATTGTTCTGGTTGATTTTTGAAATTTGTAAAAAATATTTATCAGCTGCAGCTCAGCGATTATAAGGATTTCATTTGTAGTTCTATACTTAAGATCATCCAAAAATGAGGTTTTAACATGACAGTTTTGAAGGAATTCCACAAGAAAAAGTCTAATGGATATAGATAGATGACTGAAGTATCCAAGCAAGAGGACCTCTTCTACTTATTCACCAATCTAAGAAAGTGACCTCTAGAAAGTCTCAAATAGGCAAAACATAATTAAAGGGAACCCTATCTTGTTGAAATTAAAGTTAAAATGTATTAGTTAAAATTCACAAAGTTAAGTAGGTGTAAATGAAATATAAGCAATTAACTTTCAAATGATTTGGGGGGATAGATTTGTAGCTTTTGTGCTTTTGAAGATATTAAAGCTTAAAATGTCACTATAAATTTCAGACACCCTATATGTCCATGCATGATCAAAATGTTGATTTGGTTTGATCAATGGTATTCATTTGTACAAGTGTTTATTAAGGGCAAATATTAAGAAAATTTAAAAGTAAATAAATAAATATCTCCTGAAGTACCTATGGAGTGGTGGTAGAAGTCATTTGTTATCAAATATATAATTCTTTGTCAGCCTTCCCATCTTCCCTCCACTCCTAATTCTGAGGTTTACTTTTAATTGTCATTTTATCTAATGGATTTTAAATCAATATTACTTTCTTTTTTCACAATTAAAAGAAATACTCATGAAGAAATGCCAGAAAAGGGAGTGAATGGGAAGTCTGTGCCATGAGGCTATTGTCTTCTTTATCATCATTTCCTTGGAGTAGTTAAAATGAGAAACTAATTTACCATGGAAAAGGAAAGTGTGGCCCTTGCTGGCTCATCACTGAAGGATCCTCCACACAACTCCCCCTGCTCCCCCATCTCCTTCCTCATGGGATTAGTCCTTTCATAGATTAAATAGGATATTTCTCTGGGGAGATATCTGATTTCTTTGTCCTGCCCATATGCAAATCTCCTGTAAGGTCTGTGGCATCTGACTGCCGAATAGCTGATGAGTTCTAGAGGTCATTTGTTCATCTTCTTTAAGTGTTTACCCATTCCTAGCATTCTACCTAATCAGATACCTAGAATCAGTATTAAGTTTGTAGTGTCAGTTGTTTGTGTCATGGATATTCTGAGTTTTTTGAGTTATTTAAGATAAAGACACTGCCTTTCTCAGATTTTAGTGAAGGCTTAGAGCTCTTTTTTCCCCCTCCTTAAGAAGAGGTTTGGATTTGGAGTCAAAGGCACTGAGTTTAAATATTTACTCTGCTATTTACCATGGTATGTGACCTTTACCAAGTTATTTAAACTGTCTTTTATTTTAAGCATTTTGGATATTTGTATTTATTCACATTATATTTAGAAAGTATACATTTGTTTGTGTATTGATCTCCTTCACTAGAAGGTAAGTTTCTGGACAGTAGAAATTGTTTCATCTGTGGTATTTGTACTCTGAGCCCATGCCTGGCAACTAGTAGGCATTGAATAAAGGTCTGTTGGTTGGTTGATTGATTGATTGATTGATTGTTTGGTTAGTTGATTGGTTAACTTCTCTTGGCCCTCTGTTCCTAATTTGTAAAATGAGGATGTGTGACCAGATGGCCTTTGAAATTCCTTCCAGCTCTAAAAGTGTTATCATCCAGCTCCTTGATTCTCTGAAATTTGAAAACACCTTCATAGATTCAGTGCCTTTGTGCCTTGTCCTTAGGAGATAATTAGCTTGATCTTTTGTGTATAGTATTAAGAAAGGCTGTTATAGGGAAATCCTTTGACTAAAAACTCCACAATGTACTGCCTTAGTGCAGGTCTTAAAAATATGGAGCTACCATATGAATCCATAAAATCAAATTCCAAAATTATTTGCAATTTTAAGATATAAATTCAACTTTTGTCTTATTATATATATCCAAAGAGGAAACAATGTAGGGGAAAAATCCTTTTAATCTTGACAAGATTAAAGGATTTTTAAAAGCCGAATTGTAGTCACATTTACATTCCCCGATAATTTCTTAATTTTCTTTCAAATCACCTTTCATCTTCATAAAATGAACTGTAAAAATCCTTTGGAATTCCATAATGTGCCAAGAAAAATGGGGGGGGGGGAAATGAAGGAGGCCCCTACCTTTTAATCATTCTGTTCATAAAGTGCTGTAACTGCAAGCCAGGAAAAAAATGGAGACTCTAGTGTCTGAGGTATTCTGTGCCATAAACTCCCATAATAGAAACAGATGGTGAAACTGCCTTGGAAGTGAAGAAACTCCTGTACTTGCAGCTCACCCTAACATATGAAGAGATTCAGGGCTGACACATGAAGGAATGCATTTGGAGTGGAGCCAGCGGTACACTCTAATTCAGCCGCCAGTGCTCACACTGGAGATGGGAGACCCACAATTTCAGGATCTGGAACTCTAGAGAGCTCTGGGATTTAGAACCCTTTGGAACATTCTAATGGTTCCTTCCTGCCTGTCTGGAAGTTCTACAGATTCAAAAGGACTGTCCTCATTATTATCATCAAACCCATTTCTGGATCTTGACAAATGACCTATGAAAACAATGGTGGAGAATTGCCAACCTTCCCAAAGCTCTCTTGTACTCCTTTAAAAAAAAATGACTTATACCAGTGGCTGTAAATAGAAGGGGAAAATAGGTAACTGCTAAAAAGTATCATAGTTCATAATTATAATACTGATTGAGAGTTAATAGAACCCTGGGCTAACTTGGTCTTAGATCTGGCAGTACTGGATGTTTGATCTAAGGAACAGTAATTAAGTTCTTTGAGCATCATGTTTCTCTGAAGGAAAAAGCCATCCTCTCTAGGAGTATGAAGCAGTCTTCATTTTCTCTAATATTTTCAAGGTATGTTGTTTAAAATGTGAAGCTGAGAAATTGTATAACTTTTTGATCTTCTAGAAATTTCTTCTAGTTGCTCTATTGTTAAAAAAATGGAGTTTTTTCATTGTTTAGATCTTTCTCAGGTAGGTGACCTGATTTACTGGAGAAAGGCCAAGGCCCATTTTCTTTCTACTCTTGGAATAGACTAAAGAGATAAAGAATCATAGTGTTATAAAATAAAACCTGGAAGGGACCTTTAAAATGATTTACTCCAAACCCATACTTGAATAGTTTAGAAAACTGAGGCACAGAAAGAATAATATGCTTCAAGTTACACAATGAATTTGAAACAATGTGTGCCTTCTTATAGCTGGGATGTTTCTCAGTGAAGTTTGATATCCAATGTGCTGTTCTAAGAAAGAAGATGGCTAGGAAAAACAATGATGATTTTCCATTTGTTTGATAAGCAAAGTAGATATCTTGAAATAAAACAAAATAAAATGTCAGGAGAATTCATTATGTGACATAATTTTGGTCAGTTCTAATTTCATTGAGTATGAATTATGAAGAACTCTAATCTATTTTCTAGCATCCTAGAATTATTTTATTTAGTATTGTCTGATGATGTTTGTCCTTCATTCTTGAAGAAGACCATGATATTAGGGAGGCAATGCTATGAAAAACACCTGAATTGAATTTGAGTGAGGGGATGCTGTGCTCTCCTCCAGAGCTATTTGGGTCCTGTGGCCAGATATGACTGAGGACAACTGGAGATGGCCCTGGATGTGATACAATCAGGGTTAAGTGACTTGCCCAAGGTCACACAGCTTGTAAGTATCTAGTGTCTGAAGACTGATTCTAACTTCAGTCTTCCTATCTCCAAGACCAGTGGTATCTACCAGTGGTACCTAATTGTCCATAGTCTTATCTGTGAGGTTGGATAATGTCCAAATATGTTTTTTTGGTAGCAGTAGGCAATTACCGGGGCAAGGGAAGGATGGAGATAGTCTTAGCATGGAAAATAAATTCTGAGAGGGGATAGAAGAAAGAAGAGCTAAGAAAAGTGCTCCTCCTCAAAAAGAAGAAGGAGGGGGATTAGGAGAAAAGAAAATTAGTGAGATTTTTTTTATGTTTCTGGAAGATAAAGATCAGAAGGAAAAAAATAAGATGAACAAATTAGAAATTTTCAGTTTCACGTATAATCCCCTTTCTGTATTACTTTATGTAGAAAGGTTCTTTTTTTTACACATTTGTTAAATTCTAAATTTAAAAAAAAATAAAGAAAAGATGTTTAATGAAGTACATGAAACCATTCCAAGTCATTTTTAGATCAATATTCTGGGTTTTTCTTTTTGACCAAAATTTTAAACAAAAAGAAACTGGAGACAACACATATTTATCATATCTTCTCAAAGAATTTCAGAAGTCCAGTAACTGTAAGAAAGTGGTTTTCCTTCAGTCACAAATATTTTGACAGGAAACTTCAGTAAGTAGCTTGATCTCTCTGTGAACATCCTTTTGTCTCCAACCTTGAAGCACCCAAGGTGTACCCTTTAATCATAACAATTCATAATGCCCCCATGAATAAGTGGGTGCTTAATAAATGTTGAACAGAATTGCTTCTATTTGACTTAATGATTACCTTCACAGATAGAATTGGGTTGGGGATGGGACAGAGTCCTGAGCTTTGCCTTCATCACTGAAACTTAGAGGTTGCAAAGTTTAACATGTACATTATCTAAATTATTTCTTCCCTTTTTTCCCTCCAAGAAAAATCACAAACTTTATTTTGAGAACATTTTGTAAATGAGTACCTGAGAGGGAAGAATTGTGTTGCTTGAATGAGGCACCAAAATCACTAAATGTATCACTCACTACATTGTATAATGGGTTTGTCTTGTATCTTCTGTTAGATAGCAACAATGACACCAATGATGATAAGCATCATCATCATCATGGCCATCATCATCATCATCATCATCATCATCATCATTTTCATCATCAATATCATCTATATGGTATTTTCATGTCTATATAGTATTGTCCTCAATACTTGTGAGGAATTTTTGTGGGATCAAAGATATTCCAATAAAATATTGCCCATCTATTGTGGCCTGGTTAAACAAATTATAGAATTGAATGCAATGGGATGTTATTTTGCCATAAATACCAACAAATAGAAATAATTCAAAGAAACATAGAAAGACATATGAACTAAAGCAGAAAAGCAAGCAAAACTCAGAAAATATAATACATAATGATTTCAATAAAATAAATGATAATAACAATTAAAAACAAAACTGATTATTGTATAATTATAATGCTGCTTGGTCCCAGAGAAGAAATGAGAAAATGTGTGAGATTACATGTATGGAGGATTCCAGAAATTGTCAGTCAAGATTGATTGTTCCTTGTTTTAATGATCTGATAAATCTGCTAAAACTTTTTGTATCTTTTTTACAAGACATAGTTTGATGAGTAAAGGCAAGGCAAAGAGGGAGTATATCTAAAAAATAAATGTGATATAAAGCAAAACTTTTAAATATAATTTAAAATATACAGATAAAATCTTTTTTTAATAGATGAAGAATAGCAAGATTTCAAAGATTTGGGAAAATAAATTGATGCAACCAGGTAGGAAAGGGGGAAGTTGACTGGGGAAAATATCTTGCTACCATTTATTTCTGTTGAACAGCTAATATCCATGATACAGAGACAATTATCAGAAATATGCAAGACCAAATGCCATGCATCAAAAATAAGTGGTCAAAGAATATGAACAGAGTTCTCCAGAGAATTGCAAATTATCAGCAATCATAGGAAATAACTAACTTCAAATGACTAGCATTAAGAATATTAAAAATCAAAACAATTCCAAGCTTTCTGCTCACAGCAAGTAAACTGACAAAGGTGACGAAAATGAGAGGTCATTGTTGGAGATGTTGTAGAAAGGTGTGGCATACTGCTTTGTTGGTAGAGTTTTGAATTGGTCCACTCATTTTAGAAAACTATTTGGAATTATGCAAAGAAAGTGGCTAATATGACTATATACTTTTATCTCATGATTCAGAATTTAAGCGATCTTGGCAAAATGAAAAGTCACATGTAGTTATAGTAGCATTTTTTATGGCAACTAGACTGTGTTGTGGACTTGGAGACTGGAAGGTTCAAATTCAAATATTGCTTCAGCTACTAATCAGTTATATGATCTTGGACAAATCATTTAACTTCACTCAAACTCAATTTTCTCATTTGCAAAATAGAGATAATAATAGTTCTTACAAAGTTGTTGTGAGAATCAAAAGACAACATGGAAATTATGCTACTTATCAATATTATTAGCAAAGAATTAGAAGTAGATTTCCATTGATTGGGGATTGTAGAGGAAAATTGTGATATATAAATGTAGGAGAATATTACTCTGCTTTAAGAAATAAGGAATGTAATGTGATCAATATGTATCTATGTTTAGCATGCTTATAAATGCAGAACCTATATCAGATTGCTTTCTGTCAGGGGAGGGAGGAAGGGAGGATGGAAAAAAATTTAAAACTCAAAATCTTGCAAAAAAAGATTGGCAAAAACTACCATTGCATACAACTGTAAAACATAAATAAAATATTAACAAAAAAGAAATAAGCAACATGATGACTAAAGGGAAGTATGAAATGAATTAGATGGATTTAGGAAAAAGCATAGTAAATAGAACCAGGAAAAAATATACATAATGACTACAAAAAATGTTAACAGAAAGAACAAAAACAAATAGTCAAAACTGAATTTACAGTGATCAAGATTATTTTTCCCAACCCTTCTTTCTTTTGAAGTTGGGAACTATGACTATGGAATATAGCAATAACAATGGATTTTTTCCAATATGATTAGTTTTATAGACCTTTTTTTCCCTTTATTAAAAAGGATAGATTTGTGGTAAGGAGTGAGGAGGGGGATTTAATATGAAATATATGCGGGGTAACTGGGTGGTGCAGGGAATAAAACTGGCCCTGGAGGGATAGCTAGGTGGCACAGTGGATAGAGCACCAGCCCTCAAGTCAGGAGGACCTGAGTTCAAATGCGACCTCAGATACTTAATAATTACCTAGCTGTGTGACCTTGGGCAAGTCACTTAACCCCATTGCCTTAAATAAATAAAAATTTAAAATTAGAGATGTATATGTGTATAGTAAAGGATAATAAAAATTTACATTAAAAAGATCTAAAATTTTAGAGGGAGTAAAGCTGTTGAATGATAAGGTTATAAATCTTTGAAGAGAGTTACAAGAGAGGAAATGAAGACTGAGCAGAGATGGCTTATTTAAAGAGTTTTTTTGTAAAGTAGAGGAGAGAAATGAGAAAATTAGCCAAAGCAGGGTGCTAGTCATCCCTGGAGTCTTCACTGGGACAAGTCAGTTCCTCTGGCTGTTTCTGAATAGTCTGATTATGTAAACGTTTAATCTCCTATTTTTTTTACTATCTGGGCTCTTCAAAAGAAATCACTTCCACCCAAACATTCCTTGACAGTCCTACCTTGACTTCAAGCCCAGAAACCATTCTGGATCCCCTCCATCCCTCTGATTAGGGGACAAAAAGTGGGAATGTATTTATTTGAAAGGTAGGGCTTCCTGGGACACAAACAGTTTCAGAACCATCTCCCTGGTGATATGATTGGCTTCAGATTGGCTCCCAGGGGGCCCCATTCTGTTTCACTGGGTAGGGGGGGGCCCTGAAACTCAGCTCTGGTTAAATCCCAAGAAGAGAGTTGCCGCTGTTGATTTGCAGTTTGACAGTCAAAAATAATCCAACCATCGCTATGCATGTGATTTATACAAGTGTCTTAATTGGCATCTTGATTATATGATTGCATGAAGTGCTGTTTGCTAGGTGTATCTCTAAATAGAAAAAAAACAGAGATATACAGCTGTGCAGGGTATACAAAGCTCTTGGTAGGATGAGAAAAATGAAGTTTTATCTTTCTGTTTAGCTCTAATTCTGCTTTCTCTAGCTTGAGCCTCCATGCTGGATGGACCCCGTAACAGGAGACTCACTCTGCCCCAAAACAACAGAAGTCTAGAGAAACTGTGTGACTCTCACTGAGACACAACTCAGAATGAACTGGCTACCCCCACCCCCACATCACATAGAAGAGACCCCATCTCAGAAATGCAGCCTCGCCAGGCAGGATCACAGCTAATTATTTTAGAAATACAGTTTAAAGGCAAGTTATCTTAACTTTGTAGCTAATCCGGTGAAGATCTAAGAGAAACTTGAAAATCATAAAACATTCCAGAACATTATATTTTATGCAGTCCAAAATGTGACACATGGGGTCTTTAATAATTCACTGCTTGTTAACATTAAACAACTGTTAACATGCTCAAATAATTAGTTATGCTTGCTTGACATGTTTGCATCTTTAATAATTGATGCATTTATCTTAATTACTAACAGTATTATGGTCATAATATGCATCTTTTTTCTATCTTAAAATTCTAACAAAAACTGACTTTTTGCCAAAAATGATTATGCTCTAAGTTTTAATTACTCATTGTAATTAAATTGCAAGCTGCAGTATTTTACTAAAATATCTTTCACAAAAATATTTAATGCAAAAGAGGTGATTTGTTGTTTATGCCTCCAAGTTAGTAAATATTTCATAAGTTTGATATTACCCTTTCAGAGTGGATATAAAATAATGTAGTTTCAGGATGTGAGTCAATTTCAAAGCTTCAGTAGCTATGGGCTCCCCTTATATATTCCTATCATTTTTTTTCTTTAAACCCACTATAAGTAGTATCAGTCAGAAGTTTCTGTCATTGGAATGAGACATCAACAAAAGAATTTAAACCTTAACATCTAGCACAAAAAGAATCTGAAATGATGCTGGTCCAAAGTTAAATTCAAAACCCATCTTTCACTCTTGGCTCTTCTCTCTCTGTGGGAAATTGAGGCAGAACTCTGCTTGATTTGGGATATTAATGAAAGGCCAAACATCAATTTAGCTTATGACATTTGTTCCTACATCTTTTATAGAACTAAGCTCATATGAAGCCAGCATTATCTTTATTCTTCAGAAAAGTCATCACTCCTACTCTATGTGGTGAAAAATCAAGAAAAGGTTACCCTAATTATAAGAACTAATCTATCTAAACCCATCTAAATTTGCTTACAAAGCACTTTATATACATCATCTCATTGGCACTTCATAATAATCCTATGATATATTGTCAGGGTTATTTTTTCCATTTCGTGGATGAATAAACTGAGGCCTATGAAGGGTAAGTGATTTGTTCATAGACATACAGCTTGTGTCAGAGGTGGGATTTGAAGCACAGTCTCCTTTAACTCCAACTCTAGAGCCCCTTCCACTACAATACCATATTGAGGAAAGAAATTGTACCTACTCCAAGAAGTAATGAATCCATTGTTCCCATGTTCTCTATCCACTTGGGAGTACAAATTCCTCAGCTTTAGAGAGTAGGTCACCCCATATGGAAACATCAACCTAAATGTGAGGTGGTTGAGCATCCAGAGAGGAGCTGCAAGATAGTTCATTAGTTATTTATTTGCTGTTATAAGTTATTAGAGGTTTTCAAGATGCAAAACAAGTAATTATGGGGCTCTCTGGAAATGACAGGTAGAGAAGAAACTAACTCATTGCCATGGGAGAAAAGTGGACTGGAGATAAATCTGGGGATGCTTAGCTTCTTTGGAAGGACCCCTCTGGCCAATGAGAATGAATAGCCATCATTCCTCCCCCCAAAAAAACACACATTACTTCCCATTGACTTTTCCTCATTGTTCTTAATGGTTTTTACCCTCTGGAACAAAGCAAAAGGAATCCCTCTTCCATATGATAGGTCTTCAAATACTTGCAGAAGTCATGCACTTTATAACTATCCTTAGTTCCTTCAATCAATCTTCATTTGAAAGAATCTCAAAGCAATAAAAAGAGAGGGTCTCAAATTCTCCCTCTTGAGATTGCTGCTATTGGAAATTTGAAGTAGAATTTTCATCTTGTTATTCTGGAAAGTAAGTGAGTTCCCTAGAAGCTAAGAAAAGACTACATCTAGAAATGGTGGGTACCTTGAGAAAGGAGGGCAACAAGTAGATCATGTTTACCAGTGGTCTCAATATAGAGGATACATGTATGTGGTATGAGATCCTAGCTCCCTGACCTTGGACAAATACCACTTCTCTTAGTCTTGGTTTGAGTAATGCAAGTTCAATTAGATATGAGACCGATTTTGACTTTGACCTTCTATTAGTTTCCGATTTCTGTAGCACAAGATTAATAGATTCTCTGAGTTTTGAGAAGTACTTATGCCCAGGCTTTGGACACAAGAAAAAGAGAAAAAGAACAAACAAGAAATTTACCTTAGAACACATGCTTCCATATTATTACTCTAAGGATATACCCTTCTTCTCTTATTTTGTCAGAAGGAAAATATAAGTTTAGATCCTAATAAGATTTAGAGTTGTCAGGATCTTTAGAGGTCACCTAATTAAAAACCTACTTTTTAATTAAAAAAGGAATTTGTTATTGTTGCTGTCTAGTTATTTCAGTCATGTCTGACTCTTTATGACCCCATTTGGGTTTTCTTGATAAAGATATTGGAGTGGTTTGTCATTTCTCCAACTCATTTTACAGATGAAGAAAATGTAAGGCAAAAATTTAAGTGACTTGTCCAGGGTCATATAGCTAGAAAGTGTCTGAGGCTAGATTTGAACACATGAAGTTGAATCTTCCTGATTCCAAGAGCAACATTCTATCCATTGGGTCACTTAGCTGCCTTTGCAAAGAAGAATTTTGAGGCCATAAAAGGTAAAAATGGTTAGTTCAAGATTAAAGTCAGAATACAAAATCAGGTACTTTCTTCAGGGTCAGGGCTTTTTCCACTTTCACTTGGGACATAGATCATGCTTATTAATCAACTAACACTTATTAGGTGGAATAGAGGCAGGTATAGAAGTGGGTAAAGGTCAGAATTCATAGATATCTTCTAGGATAAAAAAGCAGGCTAATTGTACTGAACATTTTAAATGTATTTTATAGGACAGTTATGCTTTCTGAAATAATATTTTGTGGTAAAGTGCTTTCTCTATGACTGGAGATTATTGAATTAAGGAATGATATTTGGGGCAGATGAAATCCCTGGAAGAGGTCCTGTCCATGACTCTACTGCCTATTTTCCACTTCTAAATCCATCCCTTTTTCTCAGGTGCATCAATTCTATGCTTTCTCCCCTGCCTTCATAAACGATGTTTCTCTGATGAGATTCAAAGGAAGCCAGGTAGATGCCCAAGGTAATACTGTTGAACCAATAGGATGCTCCAGTGTTTCCAAACATAGGAGCCAACAGAATAACAAAAAGCAATGAGTATGATAGGCCTTGTCTTTAATCATGTGTTTTGGAGGTATTGTTCTTTGGCAATGGAAACAGCCAGATGCCTACACGATATGATGTGAGACGCAACAGGAAGGCAGAAAATCAGTGTAATGTAAGAGAGAGAACAAAAACCTTTGAGTCCAACCATCAGAATTCTAGTTCTATCTTGGGAGATAACACACAAGATAACTGTATGATCTTGAATATGCAATTACTCTCCCTGAACTTTAGCAATCATATAGTCCAGTCCCCAAGTTTAACACATGGGGGAACTTTTAGCTCTGAAATCTTATGATTGACATCTAATGATACTCACATTAAAAAAAATCTATACTGTTGTTAGGAAATATGTCATCAGTATTTCATTCCCATGGGTTAAATATTTCTTCTTTCATTATTTCTTCTCCTCTTTATAAGTAACTAGAAACCCTAATGCAAGAAGGCAAATTGGAGATCATGGGTTTTACTGAATTTTGGGAGAAATCATAAACTGTGATATAGCTTATGAAAGGATAAACCTTATCCAGAAGAATCAAGATAAAAAAAAGTGGGGAAGAGAGAAGCTAACATTTATTTATTCATTTTGAATTTTATTATTCTATTGTGAGTTTTTGCTTATGTGAAATACAGAAGCCAGAATGAAGGGAAAAGAAGAATATCTAAATGAAGAGTAACACAGAAAGAAACAGAGTTGTATTTTTTGGACAAAGCACTAGGACAGAGAGAGGACATAGGTAAAGAATTCAGCATACAGATAGCAAACCTGCCATGATGGCATGATATAATACTGATGGTATGATAATAGTGACTTGAAAGATCTAGTTATCTAGTGAAATTATCTTTCTGAGAAAATCAGATCTTGCTTGTGTAATATAATTTGATCCTTTAAAAGTTTGAGGAACAATGGAGGGAAGAGTTATTCTGTATCTAAACCTTATGAACAGGGAAGAACTGGACGCTGACATGGAAATGAGGGAGGAACCTTGGAGGAAAGTTGAGTTGAATGTGAATGAGCACTCTATTTTAGAATCTGCACTAAAGAAGGAGCAAAAATATGTTCAAAATATTTATAGCAGCTCTTTTTGTAGTGGCAAAGAATTGGAAATTGAGAGGATGCCCATCAATTAGGGAATGTTAGAACAGGCTATGGTTATGAATGTTATGAACTATTATTATTCCGTAAGAAATTATGAGTGGTTAGACTTTGGAGAAGCATGGAAAGATTTGCATGAACTGATGCTGAATGAAGTTAACAGAATGAAGAGAACATATACACAGTAACTACGGCATTGTGAGATGATCAATTATGATGGATGTAACTCCTATCAACAGGTCCATGATCAAGGACAATCCTGAGAGACCTGTTAAGGAAAATGCCATCCACATTCAGAGAACAAACTGAATTCTGAATGAAGAGCAAAGCATACTATATTCACTTTTTTAAAAAAAAATCTATTATATTCTTTCCTTTTTTCTCATGGTTTTCCCTCTTAATTTTACTCCCTCCTTCACAACATTATTAATATGGAATTATGTTAAATACAATTGTTCATGTACAACTTTTATTGGTTTGTTTTCCACCATGGGAAGGGGGCGAAGGAAAGGATGGTGGTAAAAATGTGAAATTCATAAACTTGCAAATGGATGAATGGTTGTTGAAATAGTGGTTGAAAACCACCTTTGAATGTGATTGAAAAAGTTAAATAAAATAAAAATGGACTGAAAAGCCAGGCCTAGTATGATGTATACCCTTGATTTGGGGATAGCAGATTTCAAAGGATGGAGAGAAAAATTAGGCAAGATTTCCTGCCTAGAGGACAAAAATTCTAAAAAAGGAAGACAGGTCAGATAGGAAAGGTTGCTTTCATTAAAAGAGTGCTAAAAATCAAAGAGAAGTAGGTACAATAAGGAGGGAAATTTGAAGTTGTCTAAAAGATGCCCATTTGGATATACAAGAAACTCATCAACCAAATTGGAAAAAAAAAAACAAGCACCAATAACAACTATGAAAAAACAACAACAAAAATGGAAAAGAAGGGCAAATAATGAAAGATGAATAAAAGAATATGGTGGAGTATTATGAGTATTATGTCCAGAGTATGAAAACTCAAAATGGAATAAGAATGTTTGGAAGTGCAAAAAGCAATAAAAATTGTTTTGTTTCATTTTAAACTATATAAGGGGAGGGGCAGCTAGGTGGTGCAGTGGATAGAGTACCAGCCCTGGAGTCAGGGGGACCTGAGTTCAAGTTTGACCTCAGACACTTAATAATTACCTAGCTGCTTGACCTTGTACAAGTCACTTAAGCCCATTGCCTTGTAAAAAAAAATAAACTATATTGGGGAAGAGTGAAGGACATAATGAAGAACTCACAACACTGTATTTTGTTACTCTTCCCTCATCTCCCCATCTTCCCTGATGCCCAGAACAGAGACCATGCCCTTGATGACTTAACTGTTTCAGTTCTGAAGTAACTTTCCTGGGCTCCCTGTGGTCCTGGTTGCTGAGTACTTCCTGTGTGGTCCTATTTGTTAGTCTGGTTACTCTAGATATCCTTCACTCCCCTTCTCCATCATTTTCTCAACAGCTGCTTTGCAGTTGTACATGTAGCATATGTCATCCCCCCCTTTTCCCACCCCTAATTTCTGGTTTGGGAATCAAATAAATACTCCTATTGCTACTGGAAAGAATGTGTCAATTTACTCCCTTATGTTTCCATTCACTAGAATGGGTAACTTTACTAATCAGAATATCTTTTCCTCTTTGCCACTTACTTCTCTTCATCCCTCCTACAATTCCCTGTGGACAAGGATTTTATTAGCTTTGACTTTTTTATTCCCAATATTTACCCCAGTTATTTGCATGTAGAAAGCATTTAATAAATGTTTTTTTCATTCATTTACTCATTCTCTTATTCATACACAGAGAAGATATAGAACTAGACAATCCTTGATTTCCTCCTCTATGTTTCCACCAAGAAGAACTATTTTTGAATTTGAAAGAAGAGGACACAAGTGACTAATAGGGAATCAATATGCAAGATAAAGGGGGAAAACACCAAGTACCAGGCCTCCAAGTCAGTTCCAGGCCATTTCCAAACCATGCTATTTAGTATATATCCTACCTAGCTAGTATATCTTTATGTATTGTTTTCTACCATAACCAATGTCACAAACATGGATATGATTCCTTTCCCCAAACTTGGACTTCTCTAGCCCACTTTTAGATCAGTTAGGTAGTGTAATGGATAGAGTGTAGGGTCAGGAATTAGGAGAAGCTGGCTGCAGACAATTCTAGTTATATGACTCTGGGTAACTAAGTCTCTAGAGTATGAAACCCTTGGGATCTGTGCTGGGTCATGTGAAATTGAATATTTTTATGAAAGACTTATCTAAACTGTCTAAACTGCCCAAGAGTGAGGTCTGTAACATTTTACATGTTCCCCAGGGTTCTCCAAGACTCTTTGGGTATTTGGAAATCTTCAGGCTTTTCAGTCCCTCACCAATGGTGTTAACTCAAGGGTAGGGATGGCTCTCCTATACTTCGGTTCCCCTTAACCACTAATAGTCAGATTAGCTTATTTAAAGAAATGGTTATTTTAAAAGATATAAATACAAATATATGAACTTACTCCCTCAATACATGATGTTTGTTCCTCCTCCCCCTTTGTACCATTTCACTCTCTGGAAATTAGATTTATAGTTCAGTTTGGTTCTTATAGAGCACAGTCTCAGTTCCAAGTTCAACTTTCCCCCATACCACCCCAAGTTAGGTCTTAAGTCTTAAATGTCTTGGTTTTTCTTGGCTTCCCTACTGGGGTGTCCACCCATCCAGCCTGCAATACTGGCTCCAATATCACCATAGCTCCAACTCTTCAGTACAGTGAGAATCCTCTTCTGCATCTATAACTGATGGCAAATGATAGACTGAAACAAACACCTCTATAACAATTTCTCAAAGTTGGGGTAAAAAAGAAGCAGGAAGATAGGTATCTTCCTTTCTGGTTCATTTCATGTTACCCATACTGTGATTAAACTGGGATCCTCATCTTTGGGACACAACAAGAAAGAGAGAGACTGTCTTAGTTTAGATAGTTTTAAAGATGCACCGTTTGACTTAGCAGTTAAACAAATGAGGTTACTTAACCCTATGTGATAGGGGAACTCAGGGAAGCAAAATACCTCCATGTTAGGCAGTCTTATTCTTGGATAAGGACTTAAAGGGTATGATTACCAAATTTACAAACAACATCATGTTAGGGACATATTGGATGGCAATGTTAGAGAGCAAAAAGATCTTTTTTATTGACTAGAACCATGCATCAAATCTAAGAAGAATAAATAGGGGTAAGAGTGTCAAGTATCACATGTAGGTCCAAAAAAATCAATTCCTAAACTGCAAGCTATGGATTTTCCCTTCTCTAGATGTCATTGGACAAAGGCTAAATGACCAGGATATCTGGCATGTGGTGGGTGGGTTCCTTGGACAGTTTGTGTATGGGAGTGAGGAATATTAGATGGTCTTGGTCAATATTGAAATTCTGCTATCCTGTAATATAGGCTCATTTTATAAAATGGAAGTACTTCTAGGGGGGCTCCCACGAGAACTCCAATACCCCAATGTAGATTTAGCAGGTCCCAAATCCTGAAAAATGAGGAGAGTGAAGGACAAGTTCACAAAACTCCTTAAGATTCCCTCAAAACTTGTGGGATATCATTTAAGCCAATAGTTCCATGAATTTTGAAGACCTTTGCCAAGGGCCAGCTCTGTTCATTTTATTTATTTTTTCTTCCATTGCTTTGTGGAATAAAGAAAAAGGAGTGAGTTTAATAGGCAGAGAAGGGAGAAAGAAGGCCTACAGGAGACAAAGCTCTCCCTTTGTGTCTCAGAATGTCAAGAGACTTCATTCAACTTTTTGAATACATAATCTGCCTTTGTCCTGGTGACCCAGGAGACCCTCCTCAAGTCTTAAGATGTCTGGGCACTTTCAGGGAGGGGAGGACTCCTCTGCCACTCTAGTCCACCAGCAAGCCCCAGGGCAGGGAGTCACTGGACCAGTAGTTTTCAGCTTCCAGTCCCTTCTATTTCCTGGGATGTTGTAGTACCCCATTTAGGCTGTGGGAAAGTCATTTTCATTTCTCATTGAGAACTGCAGGTTTGATTGTTTTGTTTAATGATTACCACCACAAAATAAAGGAAAGCATCCACAGCGGACTCTATGATAATAAAATATGGGGGAAGTGAGGAGCTCATAGGGATTTTGGATTTAGAGCTGGGAGAGGTCATGGAAATCATAGAATCCAATTTCTTCATTTTACAAATGGGAAAGGGGGGAAGGAAGACCAAAGGGGAAGGAAAATTTTTTTTTTTAGGTTTTTGCAAGGCAAATGGGGTTAAGTGGCTTGCCCAAGGCCACACAACTAGGTAATTATTAAGTGTCTGAGACCGGATTTGAACCCAGGTACTCCTGACTCCAGGGCCAATGCTTTATCCATTACACCACCTAGCGGCCCCTTACTGCGCCACCTAGCTTCCCCTGAAGGAAAAAAAAATTAAGGGACTTCTATGTACCAGGTACAAATATTATCTCATTTGTTCTTCAAAATCCTGTAAGCTAGGTGTTATGATGATATTTATGCTAATGTTGAGGAAACTGAATCCTAAAGAGAATAAGTGATTTGACTAGTTTAAGTAAGTGACTGTGTCAAGATAAGAACACAGATTTTGTTGGCTCAAGGTCAATGCTGCTTTGTCCATCTTAGCAACTGGATAGGATACCTATCCAATTTTGTCCATTGTCAGCTAGAAGGTCTATTAAATCATCAACTATGAGAACCAGTATGGGCAAAGATGGTTTATATCAGCCTTCTAGATGCTGCTTCCCCCAGCTTCAGCTCTGACTACAGAATTCTAGGAGGACCTATAAAAGAACCTTTCTGCTATATTAGCGTTCATTCTTGTTTCAGATTTCTGTTTGTCTCACCCTAGACCCCCTAACCATGGACTTGGTAATATCTTGACACTTATTCCTTGTCTCCATTCCCCACTCTCTCCACACTTCCCTTATGCCTTACAAAAATGCACCAATACAAAAAAAATTGTCTTTCAAGTTTTTAATTCATCCTCTTTTACCTTTCTATTCAGTCTTCAGACCTTGGGCATACTTTTAGAAATCTCATTGTTTTGATACCCTCTTCTCTCTCTGTCTCTCTCTGTGTCTGTCTGTCTGTCTGTCTGTCTCTCTCTCTCTCTCTTTCTATCCCCTTTCCTCTGTCTCCCTTTCTATCTGCCCCACCTTCCTACCTTCAAGTCTCAGCTTAAAGACTACCATCTATATGAAGCCTTTCTTGAATCCACTCTTCTTTCAGATGCCTATCCACTCCCCCTCCCCAAATAGGATTATATTCATTTTGTATATATATATATATATATATATATATATATATATATAATGTATGTATGCTTGTATGTATACACACATGATGTGCATATATACACATGTATATATATATATTTAGCTATATATATTACATATATGTATGTTATATATGTGGATAATGTGAGATCCTTGAGAGATTTTTCACTTTTTTGTATTCCCATACATAAATGTGAACAAATGCTTGATAATTGATTGACTAAAGCAAATTCTTCAGTAGATTAGTATGATGGGGTGTTTCTGGTACTCACGCAGTTACTGACCCTGACCCTGAAGCACCAGACCCAAGAAAATGGAACTTCATGGCTTCCTCACTGGGTTCAGTCGCTCTTCATTCTCCTTCCAGAGCAAGGCTGTGCTCCTATTTTGAAGATCCTTTCATGTTATGATTCTGTGGCCCTAATGGCCAGCTTCTTATTGTCTGGGCTGAAAGGACAGGCTCCCTCTAGGGCCAAGGACAGCACTCAGCTGGCTCTGCCCTCATCTATTATTTCCAAGCTCTCTGGGCAGATGACTGTTGTCCTCTACTATTCCCATGGAACTGTCCCAGGCCTTTCAGTGGGAAAAATTATTTTTTTCTTAACCATATGAAAATACTAAGAAAATACTCTCCCTACTTTAGGGGCAGAGTCCAATATGGTAGTGTTCTAAAGAACTTGCAAAGAGGAAAGCTAGGAGGGGGCAGAAAAGCGAGAACAATTTCTGTCCCTGAAGAACATTTTCCTGTGGATGTGTTTTGCTTTTATATTTTATAGTTAATTTATTTATCTGACCACTTGGGAACAAGGGGGAAAGTGCAATTTTATGAGCTGGGGACTGAATCAAAAACAATAGCACATTTAGGTCCTTTAATTTTTTTGTTCCCAGAGATTTATTTTGTTTTATTATATCTGACAGCAGTCAACAACAGCAAGCATTCCGGCCCAGCTCGGCCTCCCTGCACAGAATGGTTTGTATTCTCTGTGCACGGGGCAGATATTTTTCACTCCATACATCATTTCAAACTTGCAGCATTGATTCCAAAAAGTAACATACATAACCTTGTTCTCCAGTCACAATTCCTCTGCGCCAGCCCTGCCAATGGATGTTTGGTGCAGCCACACGTATATTTTTAGATTTATTTTAAAGGAGGTGAGTGTGTGATTGGTGGTAGCAAGGCACATAGGGGAGCATGGATTTCAAGTTTTCATTTTTTTTCTTGAGAAAAATGAACATTTAGGTCAGAGTATATGAATGAGTTGGGGTGGGAGAAGGAGTACTTTTTTTTTTCCAAAAGGAGCAAATATGAGGCAGATGGGTCTGGTGGAAACTCATGTTTTTTTTTTTTTTGTTTGTTTGTTTGTTTGTTTTTTATTTTGACCTTAGGGAGTAGTCACTGTAGTACAGAGATATTTAGTATAAAAGGAATTCACTTGCCCAGACCCTCAATTCAAAATAAGTAGAATATCTTCCTTAAAATTTGAGGAAAAAGAGCAAATAGAGAGATACACTGGGACATATCCCTAGTCCCTACTACTAGAGTTTGAGGTTAGAGACTCTCTTGAGCTGAGTAATTCTGAGTCCTAGTCTGCTAAGTTCATCTGATAACTAATAAGTTCAGTATCACTATGGTGAGCTGTAGGAATGAGGAAGGTTATCAGGTTCCCTTTGGAGGGTTGAACTGACCCAAGTCAAAAATGGAACAGGTTAAAAACTTCCATGCAAATCACAGTGGGCCTGGACCTGAGTGCAGCCCCAGAATCTTCAGTATGGGAAAGATGGGGAAACCCATTTTTTTTTTTTATGGAGGGAAATGTTAATGAAACAGGCTGATTTTTTTTTAAATGCACAGTACTTTTGTTTGCACTTGTGATTTGACCTGTATAAAGAAACTCTCCAATGAGGAAATTCCCTCTAGTATTGCAGCTCTGAAATAATTTAGTGATTTAGTCTTAGAAGGGCTAGGATAATATTATGATAATACGCATAATAATTGTTAATGTTGATATAGCACTTCAAAGGTTACAAAATACTTTCTATATATAAAAAAAAATCTCATTTGAATTTCACAATTTGAGACTGTGCCTTTTTAGAGGAGGAAACCAACCTAGAAGTCTGACAGAAGAGGTTTGCAATACCAGGTAAACCTAGTGCCAGCAAAAGTTTCTCTTTCATATCTTTATTACCTGTTTTACAACCATCTTATAGTCTCTGGGTTGAGTTCCTGAAGCTGTGTTATCATTGATGTGGTGACGATCTCCATCACTTGCTGCCCATACCAGTTGCCCATAAGCAGTTTGGGGTTATAGTTCCTAAAAAGAGAGCAATATTAGTGTTTATAACTAAGGAGGAGCAGGAGCAGTACCAGAAGCACAATGACCACACCTCTTTTCAAATCATTCCACCTTGAAAGCAGTAAAAATTTGGAGATGCTCCCCCCCCCAGAATAAGTTCTGAAAATAGCAGCACAATGCAATCAAGCAAACAAATAAAATTCCTGAAACTGGGACAGTGCCTCCATACCTAAGTTAAATATAAAGTTCAATGTCAAGAAACAGATCAGAAAAATGAGCAAACAACAACAAAAAAGAATTTGTCCAGTGGCAAGAAAAACAAAGATATAAACGTAGAAGAATACAACAATGTGAAAAAGCTACAGAGTATCCCAAAAAATGCTAATTGGACTTAAACCCAACAAAAAATTTGGGGAGAGTCAAAGAGATGAGTGGTAGAGGAAAAATTGGGAAAAGAAATGAGAATGATGCAAGAAAATTATGAAAAGTAAATTAGCAACTTAGCAAAAGAAGAAAAAATACTATAGAAAATGACACCTTAAAAAGTAGAATTGTTCTAATGTTAAAAGAAGCACAAAATCTCACTGAAGAAAAGAATTCCTTAAAAATTGGAATTAGGCACATAGATACTAATGACTCCATGAGACAACACAAAACAATATAAGCAAAGTCAAAAGAATGAAAAATAGGAGAAAATATGAAAAAGATAATCAAAAAACTGAAATAAATTGAGAGATAATTTAAGAATTTATTGAACCACCTGAAAGTCACAATAAAAAAAAATGCATCAAGGAAAATTGCTCCAGTATCCACTCATGAATTCTATTTTTTTCTGTTTCTGTTTCTCCCTTTTTTATCCTGTCCATTCTCAAAAGTTTGTTTTTCTTCCAACCATTACCTTCCTTAATCCACTCTCCCTTTTATTACCCCTTCTTCATATTACTTATTCCCTTCCTTTCCTATTTCCCTACTAAGTCAGATTTCTATACACAACTGAGTATGTATAAATGTGTGTATTTGTATATGTTCTTCCCTCTTTTACCCAATTACAATAAGAGTGAGATCCAGACATGCCTACCCCCTTCCCCTCCCTTTTATTTGACCCCTACTATAAAAGCTCTTGAAAAAGAGCTTTAAAATGATACCAAACCAAAAACTTCCAAGAATAGTATAGTCAAATTCCAGAGCTCTCAGGTCAAGGAGAAAATACTGTATAAGGCCAGAAAGAAATAATTCAAATTTTGTGGAAGCACATTCAGGATCACACAAGATTTAGTAGCTCTCAAATTAAAAGAACAAAATACTTGGAATAGTATATTCTGGAAGGCAAAGGAGCTAGAATTAAAGTTGAGTATTATACTCAGCAAAACTAATGAAAAAATCATGAAATCAGGACTTCTAAGCATTCCTGATGAACAGAGTAGAGTTGATTGACATTCACACAAAAGACTCAAGAGAACCACAAAAAGATAAATATGAAAGAATAATCATAATAGTCTCAACAAAGTTAAACTATTGTATTATTATATGGGAAGCTGATACATGAAACTCCAAAAAAATCTTATAATCATTAGGGCAGTTAGAAGGAGTCTACATAAACATAAAGTATGAGTGTGCTAGAATGATCTAAAAAAATTAAGGGGTGAGAAAGAAGCCTACACTAAGAGAAGGGAGAGGATGAATGGGGAAATTATCTCACAGAAAAGAGGTGTGCAAAAAAAGGGCTTTTTTAGTAGAAGGGTGAAATAAAAAGTAGGGAATGGAGTAGGCAATGCTTTAATCTCATTCTCATTTTAATTGGGTAAAAAAAGGAAGAATACACACATATTCATATACAGACACACAAACTCAGGTGTGTATAGAAACCTGGCTCACTCAATAAAAAAATAGGAAAGGAAAGGATTAAGTAAATTGAAGGAGAGGGTAACAAAAAAGAGGAGTGGATAAAAAAGAGAGGGAGAAAAAATGGGATAGAGGGAAATACATAGTAATCAGAACATCGAATGGGAATGGGATGAGTTCACCCATAAAAAGAAAGCAGAAAGCAGAATGGATTGGAATCCACATGAAATAGAAAGACCCAAACAGAATTAAATTAAAGGACTGGAGCAAAATCTATTATGCTTCAGCTGAAGTAAAAAGGCAGGGATAGCAATCATGATCTCACACAAAACAAAAGCAAAAACAGATTTAATTGTAAAAGATAATCAAGAAAACTACATTTTACTTAACGTTACCATTGACAATAAACTAATATCAAAATTTTTACTGATAAGGCTTCATTTCTTAAGTATAGAGGGAACTGAGGCAAATTTACAAAATAAGCACCATTCCCAAATAGATAAATTGTTAAAGGTTATAAACAGACAATTTTCAGAATAAGAAATAAAAGTTATCACTAGTCATATGAAAAAATTTCTATATCACTATTGATTAGAGAAATGCAAATTAAAACAACTCTGGGGTACCACTTTCCACCTATCAGAAATGACAAATGATGGAGGGGATGAGGGATACTAATTACACAAAGAAACTGTTGGTAGAGTTGTGAACTCTTCTAACCATTCAGGGGAACAATATGGAAATACTCAAAAGAGTATCAAACTGAGCATACCCTTTGATCCAGTAATACCACTACTAAGTCTATACTCCCAAGAGATCAAAGAAAAATGAAAAGGACCTCTATGTTCATAAACATTTATAGCAGTTTTATTTGTGGTGACAAAAATTTAAATGAAAGGGTGATTATTACTTGAAGAATGGCTGAAGATTGTGATGGAATTCCATTGTTCTATGGAAAATCATAAAGGGGTGATTTCAGAAAAACATGTCAAGACCTATATCAACTGATGCAAAGTTGAATGAAAAGAACTGGGAGATCATTGTGTACCCTAAGAGCAATGTTTTAATGATAATAAACTGAAAGATTTGACTACTCTGATGAATAAATGATGACAATTCCAAAGGTATCATGATGAAAAATTCTATCCACTTCCAGAAAGAGATGATGATGAAGATGAGTGATGCACTCTGTGTGCAGATCGAAGAATAATTTTTCTCCCTGTATTTTCCCCTCTTTTTTGTGTTATGGCTAATATGGAAATGATGTTTTTTATGATTTCACATGAATAATTAATATTATTTACTTGCTTTCTCAGTGGGTGGGGAGGGTTTGGAGGGAGAGAAAGTATTTGGAGTTTCATTGAAAAGGAAAATATTAAAATAAAAATGATATAATTATATTTTTAAAAAAGTGAAAAAAATTAGATTCTCTCATATATACTCAACAGAAAAAAGGAGAAGGTGGCACTACTCTATCAATGATCTATATACCAAATTTATGGTTTCTTTAGATTTGGATAAGTGAGCAGCTCTCCAAATTTCTGCAGTAACATTCACAAACCTAACCCAAAACAATCTGAGAGCATTGTCGTTCTAGAATGAGCAAAGGGAGAAACCATGACTTTTATAGACTTTTCAATAGGAACTTCTTAACTCTCCACACATGAGTTGCCTGTAGAATCACTGTTTTTCAAAGCTCTTTTTTGATTTTGGCATCTGTAAGACCAGGTTCACTGAAGAAGTAACTTTAATGGTTCACACTAATTCAAGGTATACTTTCTCCCTTTCAGAATAATAATAATAATAAAAACCCTTGCTCTTAATGACACCTCCATTTATTCAGAATTAGTATTTAAAATCCTAAATTAGCATTCTGCACTTTGGCTCTGACAGAGCCATTACTTTTTATGCTAAAGGAGTTAATTTTAAATTATTCAAGCTGGGCACCTGAGTGAAAGGAACATCTTCAAACCAATTGGATGTCTGCAGGCTTTTGCTAATGGAGAAATACAAACTGGATTAGAATCCATTTTCTCTTTTTTGCCTAGATTCATATTTATGATGTTATGATGAAATTGGTTCTCACCTGTAACTCAGAGGGAATCATGTATATAAAGAACAATTGAACAGGTTAGTAGCAGGGAAAAGAACTTATGTCAGCTTAGCACCCAAGGAACTTTTCACACAAAAGACTATAGAAAAATGTTTTAAAAAATATCCTGGTGGAAGAGAAAAGAAAAATTTTTTAAAAGGTGGGAGACTAGAGGAGAGGAGGGGATAGGAGGGAAGGGGAAAGGAAGGAAAGAGGAAGGGAGGAAAAGGGGGATAGGAGGGGAAAGGGGAGGAGAGGAGAAGGAAAAAAGAGAGGAGAGGAGGGGAGGAGGAAGGCAGGAGGAGGAAGGGAGGGGAGGGGGATAGGGAGAAGAGGAAGAAAATTAGTTGAAAAAAGTGTAAGAAGGAAGGGAACAGAAGGGTAATATTGATCTAATTTAATTCAGAGAGCTGTGTCAGCTTTGCTAAAAATGACTACTTCAAGGATACAGTGGGAGGATATTGAAGAGCATCCCCCCTATTCCCACTTCTAAAACATATATGTATAATTACTAATGAATTTCAAGACCATCTGGGTATGAGATAGGATAAGAATCTGGGACAAAGAATCAAAAGAGAGGGAATTGGGGCACTGAAAATGAGGTGGTAGAATAACTCAAGGACAAACTTCCCCATTTTCTTCCCCCCCAATAAAACATTTATTAAATTTCTTCTATGTATTATGCACTACAGCTACAAAGACAATAACAAAATCGTCACTAGTATAGATTGATGCATGTGTATGTCAGTGGAACAGGGTTAAAAATACTGTAGATTTTTCAAATAAGGTTTTCATTGTAACATAATGAGCTCTAGCTTCTGGGATGGTCATCACTCCAGACTTAAGAAGAGAGGGAATATGGTTTATATTGATGCTTCTCAACCTCACAAAGCAACCACAATCTTCCTTAACAACTAACCAATGATTATATCTGTGGTTGAAATTCAGTAAATTTTCTTAGAATGTTGGGAAACAGAGGAGACTTCCCCCCTGAGTGAAAGCATGTAACTGTGATCTCATGACCTCTAGGACTTGGAAAGAGACTGAAAACATGGTTAGCAAATGATATCTCTGCACAAAACAGCTCTCTCTCCCTGATAAGTCAAGTTTCTGCTACAATTGTGAACTCACACCTCTCCCAGGGCATAGATACCCACAATCTGCATTATCCCCAACACTCCAAACCTGTGATTTCAGGTGGCATTTGCTGCTGCCATAGATCAGGTTCTAATTATTTTTTAATCTGCAAACACCCGTGATCATTTACATGATTTGCTTATCAGTAGAAATTTGATAGCACTGCTTCCAATGTAGGTTTTTATAGAGACTGTGAAACAATTGGATTGATATCTACTTAATTCAGGTGACTTGAAGGTCTGTCTAAATACATGACTACTGACTGGGCTGACTTTGAATAACATGGTAAGGGAATGGGATGTTATTCAAGTGACAAAATGGGATGTTATTCAGGTGACAAAACAACTTTTTACCATAAAAGGATCCTTTGATTATTTTGAAGAGAATGTTTTGTTGATAAATATGAGTTTGTAATGATTACTTGATTGTCATGGGTGGGGATAGGGATAAGGGTGGAGAGAAGCTAAGTCAGAGCACTACCCACTTCTAGAGGGAGCTCTTAATAAATAACCCTTGCATTTTTCATAAGGGAAAACCATCACATCATCTCTCGCATTCCCGCTTGTGTCCAATGGATCAGCATGCACAGGTGGTATAAAGTTGCAAGAGGAAGCTCCCACTGAATCAAATTTTATAAAGTTTCAACTCCACAGCAGGGCCAAATGCAATAAAGACTGGGCCTGGAGTAAGAGGCAGCCAGCCAGGTGGCCGGCAAGTGGCCTCCCCCCACACCTAGGAGAGCCCAGTTGGTGAAGAAATCAAAATATTGAGATGCAAAACAAGCCCTTTCCTTTCCCTACCCCACCCCCAAAATGAATCAACTACACCTTGTAATATTTATAGACTGACAATAAATATTCATAAGCACTCATGAATATTTGACTTGTGCTAAATATTCATTTGTAGCTGAAAGTTCCCACTGACCCTCTAAGTCCTGGGCCCAGCCGATGGGGGGTCAGGAGGTTCTCCTGCCATTCTGCTGCGAAGTGCTTACATTTATCTGCTGTAAAATAGTCTGACTGGCACTGAGGACCGTCGTGTTCGGTTTTAAAATGCCACAAATAACAGATTTATAGATTTTTCTAAATACATTATTTTAGCTTGACAGCATTAATCATTCATGCTTCCTTCCTTCATTTTTCTACCTGCAATGGATTATTGAAACAGAAAATAACAACGAGAAAGGCTACAAGCAGAATCAAAATGTCAAGTTTGTACTTACAGTTGTATGTGCATAGACAGGGTCAAGAGCCTCAATTATTTGTATATGTACACAGTGGTACTACATGAAAGGTTATGTCACCTGAAGCTATTTTCTTGCAGATTTAAATAGGACTGATATTCAGCTCCACAGTCAGCCACTGACATGGAACATAGAATTGTAAAATACTATGAACTCTCATGTCAGGACCTAAAATATGAATTGGGTGATTGCAAGGTGTAGCTGTGGGCAATCCCACATATAGTGGTGCAAGGCCTTTAAATTACTTTGTGTTATTCCTGACCTGTTCTTTTCATTTAAACATACGCCCAGAACAAGATTGTAGCACTTGGCCAAGGGGAAAAAATCAAGACTTTCTATTTTCTAAGAAGGGTTGCTTTTGGAACCAAGATGGAACTTGTGAAGAAATATCCAAACAAACTTTAAAGAAAAGGTCTGTACCAGATACTTTCCCAGTTTTGTTGGTTCAGTTTGATGCATTGAGGACAAGGAGGGCAGTTCATTAGAATTTTTCTATTACGTAGTTGATACTTCATTTTGGGGGAAAATATACCATGGCTATTACATGACTAGATTTATCAAGACAATTTATCTTTTGATCATTAAGGTCAGTATTTCATCAGTGGACTGAGCAATGATATCCTGCCTTTTTATTTATAGTGTAGAGATAGCCTCTTCTAGAAAGTTTTCCCTCTATACAATGATTATTCTTTCTCCAAATTGTTATAGAACTCACAGTTTATATTATATTATCTAACTGATTTTTATTATATATTTTTAAATTTCTTTCGGTTTTCAATAAAGATAAGATTTAATTTCTTCATTTAGATACAAAATTTTCTAGAACAAGGGCTAAGATTGTGAAGTGTTGAACAAAAACAACAAATATAAAACTTAGGAGCACAGGTGGTGTTTTCATTATTGTTACTAGTCAAAATCAAGAGCTTCCAAAGAGAAAGACAGATTAGGAAAATGAATAGCTAAACAAAAAGGTGTCTGCCAATATGTTTTAGATTTCTTGACCATGGCTTAATATATAGAAATGATCAGACTATTGGCCAAGGATGGAATAGGCTAACAAGGGCTGGTGAGAATGCATTTTCTTGAGTCACAAAATATAGAATAGATAATTTTAATTATATGACACATGAAAGCAATAAAGCTAGGATAATATAAAGGGGAATATTGAGTAGGAAAAATATTATCAACTATCTCTGATGAAGTTCTGAAATCTAGGATATGCAAAGAATTAAAACAAATCTATAAGATCAAGAACATTGTCTAATGAATAAATAATCAAAGGATATTAACAAATAGCTTCAAATGAATTGCACATTATTAACAATTGTATAAAAACCTGCTCTAAATCATTAATATAGAAATGTAAATTAAAACATCTCTGATGTTTTACCTCATACCTAGCAAATTGTGAAAGAAGAAAAAAGAACATAGTAAATGTTGAAGGGACTGCAGAAATGCAGTCACATATAACTGGCAGAGCTATGAATTGATTTGAATTATGCTTAAAAATGATGAAAATGCCTAGATTCTTTGACCCAGAGGTATAACTATTTAGTATATACCCCTAAAGAAATCAAAGAAAGTTCTCATAAACACCAAAATATTCACTTTTTATTCTGACAAAATAAGCAAAGAAAGTAGCTTCCCATTTAATGGTGAATAAGTAATTTATGGTGCACGAGTATAATGGAATATTTCTCTGTTATAACAAATAATGAATATTTAGAATTTAGAGAAGTATATATGTATTATATATAATATATAATATATATATATATGGAGAGAGAGAGAGAGAGAGAGAGAGAGAGAGAGAGAGAGAGAGAGAGAGAGAGAGAGAGAGAGAGATTGTAGCAAAGTGAAATAAGTAGAACCAGGAAAACAACATACACCATGACCACAAAGATATTAGTGGAAAGAACAACAACAATATAACCAAGGCACTATGTTAATTATTTTACAATTATTATCTCATTTGATCATCACAACCACTCTGAGATAAGTGCAGTTACTATTCCCATTTTACAGTTGAAGAAACAGAAGCAAAGAGAGGTTAAATAATTTGCTCAAAGTCACACAGGTATTAAATATCTGAGACCAGATTTGAACACAGGTGTTCCTGACTCCAGACCTCATAGCTCTATCTATTGTGCTACCTAGTAGCCAAATAATTTTAAAAACCAAGCTTTTTCCCAGAGAAAGGAGACTTTGAATGTTGACTGTTACATCTACTTTCAGACTCTGCTGATGAGTTGGTTGGTTTGACTGAACTAGTCCCCCATCACCATTTTTTAAAGAAAGTCTTTGCTACAAAAGACGGTTCTGTGGATCAGAGCATGGAGAAGATGGAGAGGAGGGGAGGACAAAGATAGGACTATATTCAGAAAGTTATATAAAAGCAAAAAAATTAAAATTATACATATACTTAAAATCTTGCTTATCTGATCAAAAGAGATATGACTAAAAAGGAAGGAAGGAGAAGACTGCCTACTTAGATCTACCAAACTATATACCCTAGAGATCAGCTACAACAAAAGGAGAGCAGTAGAAATGCCTGGAGTTTCAAAAGAGGAAAAACCTCCAAGAAAGGAGTGTATATAAGCACATATAAGACCAGAATGATGGAGAACATTTGGTTGAAATTGAAGGGGGGCGTGGCTAGGTGGCACAATGGATAAAGCACCGGCCCTGGAGTCAGGTGTACCTGGGTTCAAATCCAGTCTCAGACACTTAATAATTACCTAGCTGTGTGGCCTTGGGCAAGCCACTTAACCCCATTTGCCTTGAAAAAACCTAAAAAAAAAGTGAAGAGGGACGGCTAGGTGGTGCAATGGATAGAGCACTAGCCCTGGAGTCAGGAGTACCTGCGTTCAAAATCGGCCTCAGACACTTAATAATTATCTAACTGGGTGGCTTTGGGCAAGCCACTTAATCCCATTGCCTTGAAAAAAAGCTAAAAAACAAAGGAGGTGAAGGGAAGGCAGAACAGAAATAATATTGTCATTTGGTGTATAAAACATGCAGCTTAAACAAAAATTGTAAATCCCTGAGGGATTTGGGAATCATCAGAAGTTTGACATAGAGACATGATGCATAAACTGATGAGGAAGTTCAGTTATCCAAATATCTGCTCACATTATGTCTCTGCTCAAAGCAGAGCATGTTATAATCTATATACTTTCATTTTTTTTAAGAAGTGGTGAAACCAATGAGGGAAAATTCTATTCAGTATCTGATTCTCACCAATTAGTTGCTGGTGAGAAAATAATCAGTAAGAATCTTGATAGGGGTTGGAGGTGGAGCAAAAAGATATGAGAACTCTATCTTCAAATTTGTGATGGAGATAAGGAAAGTCCTTTGATAGGTACCCAAGATTTTGGGAGAGCAGATTTAGAGGTTAAGGAAGGAATGAATAGGATTCTGCAGAATAAAATTCTCAGATCAGGAGAGTTGAGAAGTTCTCAAGATTGAAATTCTGAAGGCAAAACAAGAAACAGTTACATTGAAGACAAAAAGAGGAAGTTGTCTGAAAAGATTCCTGTGATTACAAAGGGAATTCATTGGCCAATTTAAATATTTTTAAAATCAAGGAAAGAAGATGAAACTATGAATTTTTAAAATGGTGGTTAAATATCCATGGTATAATCCTGCAAACATAGAGTGCTAAGTCTGAGTCTGTCCTAAAATGTTAATGGTAATAAAAAGATTTATTTTTCTTTTCTTGATTAAGCTAAACTAGGCATAAAGGAGGAGGCTCAGTGAAGGAAGAAGACCACAACTTAGGGTGGATGGAATCATGGCAATGGTCAATAAGGAGAGAACAGAACAACTCAATGTATTTTTGCATCTATCTTTTTCTTCTAATACTCTTTGGACCATAAAAGGGAACTAAAAATAGTTAAAAGGGAGTTAATATCCAAATAATCAATCAACAAGAATTTATTTACTAAAGATCTTCTCTATTATCAGACACTGTACCCAAGATAAGCTGCCCTTGATATGTTCAAAATACCAGGCCCTAAGGAACTCTACCACATGGTCCCAAAACAGCCACTGATATAACAAATGAACCACTTTTCATGACTTTTGAAAGATCAATCAATCAATATTTATTAAATTTCTACTATGGTCCACGCACTGTGCTAAATACTGGACTCTAAACACTAAACTATGGTCATGGTTTTCAAAATAAGTAAGATAATTTACAACTTTGGGTCAGTGAACTTGACTTCACTTTCTGACAAAATTCTAAAATTTTAAATTATTAAAGTAATAGGCAGTGGACATTTATAAAAAAGTAAATTGAGTGAGTGAGAGCCTGCATAGAATAACTGGTATTTATAGCAATCTATGGGTGCAAAGCACTTTATATCAGCTACCTCCTTTGAACTTCACTATAATCACCACTACATGGGAAGCAGAGAATGAGGCTAAGAAAGGTAAAGGGAATTGACCAGGATATAACAGTTATTATGTGTTTGTGATATGATGTTTGTCCTTCATTCTTGAAGACCATGATATCAAGTACGTGAATTGGATTTGAGTGAGGGGGGGTGCTGTGTTAAGTCACCATTCTCACTTTCTCCTCCAGAGCCATCTGGATCCAGTGACCAGATATGAATCAGGAGATGACCCTACATGTGAGGTAATCAAGGTTAAGTGATTTGCCTAAGATTACACAGGTATAAATTATGTGTCTCAAGTGGAATTCCCCCCACTATATCATATTTATCTGGCATATTATAGATTCTTATTCAAATATCATTTGGATTAGTGACCCCTGAAGTTTCTTTTCATTCTGAATTTGTGATTGTATTACCCTGTTTTTTATTGAACAGAGTGTCAACCAGAACACCTAACAAAGAACTGGGCAGTGACAATATACCTAGGAAGAAACAAGATTCACCAGTGAAAAACTAAAGGACACCAAAGGTCAAACAAGCCCCTAATTCTCTGCCATGTACCTCAGAAACTGTTATAAAAAGTTCCTAGAAATCAGAGATTAGGAGACACTTTTCAGACTTAGTGGCATGCATTTTGTTTTTCAATTTCTCCTGAATGAGCATGCTAAAAATGAACTGTGACATAATACCCAACAGTCATTGATTATAACCCTGAATTCAGTGTTCCACATAGCAGATGACTCTATTGCAAACTCTCAGAGGGAAGAAGTCAGGTCTTTATCTTCTTTCTATTCTCTATAAAACCTAGAATAGGGTTGGGAACTTAGTAGGCACTCAATTCATTCAGAACAATTGAACAAGGCCCCTATCCTGTGAGCTTGCTATCTACCAATGAACAAAATCGTTTTATCTCTGAGCCAAACTGAGATAGCAGTGGGTTGTTTTTTTGTGTTGTTGTTTTTCCCCCCAGTGAAAGCCTTGATCGAACTTTTTGATATATAACTGCATTGGTAATACGTTCTTGAAAATGTAACCTCAAGTATTAACCTACTTGTCAAGAAAAAACAAAACAGAAAACATGATCCCCATGCTTTAATATCTCATAGATGAACTAAATCATAGAAGAAATGGGAAACCTACTGGTATTGGACAAGCCTAGAAGGAAGATTGGATTTTGCTTAATAAATAAACTCTCTTATAGCCATGTGGTAAAGATAATTATGCATTCTGGGGTCATTCTCCCTTAACAAGTAAATCATATATCAAACCATAAATCAAAAATTTAGCAAATTATTTGAGGATAGATTAAGCCAGTCAGTCCCCAAACTCCACCTCCTCATGTCCATAGCTTTCATTGCCTCAGTCTATCGCCAGAACTTGTCTTGGACTCAAATGTTTGGGTTGTCGAGCCCAGTTGAGTGTTCATGGAATCAAAATATGTTAAAGGGTGAAGGTATTTTAGAGGTCATCTGGTCCATCCTTCTCCTTTTACAGATGAGGAAACCAAGATCCAAGAAACTGAATTTACTTGTTCAACAAATTGGTGAGAAATATAATTTTTAAAAAGCCTCATAAAAGGTGATTTGAAGAGGGAGAGAGTCGTAGCAGCTGTGGATCAGGAAAACTTCAACAGGGTTACCTGTGAACTGAGAATCAAAGAAGCCCAAGGTTGACAAAGATGAGAAAAGAGGGTTAGAAACAAACTCAAGTTTTTTTGATTCCTTGTTCATGCCAAATTTGTTCATTTGGCTCAATGCACATCATTCTCAAAGTTAGGACTAGGAGCCTCTGATGGTCAATGAGGATCCTGCCAAGTGGCTGAATTTGGGGAGGTTTGTTTGTTTAATGCTAATTTCTTTTTTTCTCTCTTAGAATACCTCATCTTTATTTATGCTTTTAAAATTTCAGAATCATTTTCTAATATGCCCTAGACCTTCCTGGTAACAAAGAAATAGTTGAACAAAACCCAACTGACAGAATGATCACATCTGATAACATGAACATCGTTCCATACTCCTGATCCTCTGTATCTCTATAGAAAGAAGGGAGATATGTATGATATCTCTTCTTTTTCCTGGGACCAAGATAAGGCATCTTGATTAATCTGTATACAGAAGCATTTTAGCATTTTTTTTTCTTGCTATTGTTGCCTTCTATGGTTGTGCTATCTTATATCTATAGCAATTAATAAATACAATGAATCAACCTACCCAACTGGGTAGGCAAATGCAAAATTAAAATAGTCCTTGTGCTCAAAGAATTATTGCTCTATTGGGAGAAAGAAAAAAAATATGTATATATATATATTATATATATATGAACACACACACACACACACACACATATATATATATATACATATATGTATGTATATTGCAATGGAATGAATTAACATGCAGAATTATGGTCATTTCACTTTCAAATCTATCTGCCAAAATGAAAACATAGAGAACCACTGCCCCCAGAAACCATAGCCTTGATAACTAAACAGTTTCATTAAAAACCTAGAAGCAGTTTCTATAATCCTTTTAAGCTATGGCATGCTCAAACCATCCAGCATATACCTCTTTTCTGAAGAAATATAGGGTGGGGAATTGAATAGTGAATCTCAATATTACTATAAATAAAGACTTTTTTTAAAGGTTTCCTTAATAAACCATTTGCCCAACCATTTACCAGAAAATGATCCTCACCCAAGAACAGAGTAATTCATAAACAGCTGTTAATTGTGATTCTTCAGGTAGGTGGTATCAACAGATCACTGCCTGTTGAAAGTTTTAATTAGATTTATTAATTCCAAAATGCAGTTGAAATGTGAGGAGTATTGATTGTAATGGCCTGTGTTTTAAATATAATTAATTCATCATCTGCATAATTGCCCATTACCTATACCTTAATTGTGGGGCATAAAACATTGTTTATCAGAAACATGGTACTAAGTGGCAGGAAGATCTCCCAGTGCTAACTTATGATTCTTAGTATTTTCATCAAAAGTAACAATAAGACATTGCTATTTCTTTTTTTTTGGGGGGGGAAGTACACAACCACCCATGTCTCTAGTGATAACCAATATGCCCAGACATCCTGATAAACAGGATGCATTTACAATTCTTTTATTACTACACTCTTTGACAAGATAAAGTAAACATGATTTTTGAGGAGCATTAAAACTGCAACAAAGCTAAGTTACTGTCCAAAGAAACTGAAAAATTCTTATATAAATGCACTTTATTTGGAACTGACTCAAGGGTGATGAGGATATCCCAACAGCCTGACAATTTTCATACAACAATATGAAGAATTTCATGCTTTTCCTTCATTTTACTGCTGCCACCAGTTTAATACATCTTTTCTAGTAAAAATTATACAAATATATGGTTCTTTCTGCTTTTCCATATACCATAAATCTTATAGATAGTTCATGTGCCCAATATCTACAAAGATTTTTACAGTCCAAGCCATGAAAATAAAAAAAATTCACTTAAAATATTAACTTTCAAAAAAAAGCTCAATTTGTTAAAAGGCTAGTAATTTGATTTTTGACAAAGTTTATCTGTATTTCTTTGGCAAATTAACAGGTAAAAGATTGAGTCATTGACTGACACATTTAAGGTACCCCAGAATTAGGATTAATACTTTAGATTTTTTCCATTTGGCTAGATGTCTTTTTCCTCTTTTTTGGCACCTTCTGTTGATAAAAAAAAAAATATGATGTATGTATTTGAGTTCATCAAGGACTCATGATTCTATCAATAATGGATCTTTTAATAGAGGAACTTTCTTCACCAAAACTTATGTGCTGTATATAACATAGAGTCTTAGTTAAGTGACCTGAGCTTAGAGAGGTTAATCTGTCCCTGTTCATATAGAGCACATCAGGGAGAGATCTTCTCACCTTCAAATCTAACATTATCTCTGCTAAATTAAATTGCTATGTATCATTCTTATACATATGTACATATCTGTGAATATATGTATGTACTTGCTAATGACAAAAGAATCAGAAAGGACTTCCTGAATATTAAAGCTCTATATGAAAGGATGGTACTCTATGAAGCTGAGCAAAGAGTACATTTATAGGCATGTGGGACAGCCTTTGCAAAACCATGGAGATGGGAGGTAGAATCTAGTGTGAAAAGGACAAAAGGATGGCCAGTTGGCTAAATTGAAGAGGATGGGAAGAGGAGGAATGGTCAATGAAGCTGGAAAGAGGGCCAAGTTGTATAGAGATTTAAAAAGTTAAATAGAGGAATTTATATTTTTTATTCTAGAGGCAATAGGGAGCAACTGAAGGTGATTGCACAAAGGAGTCATATAATTAGATCTGTACTTAGAGAAACTTACTTTGATAGTAGTATATGGAGTAGAATAATGAGAGATTTGAAGTAGGGAGATCAGTGAGGAAACTGCTGCATTAATCTAGGTGAGAGATGATGAGGAGGTACCTAAATAAGTGAAGAAGAGGACTTATAGGTTCTAAATGGGAACTCCTTTCATTTAGTCACATTGTAATGTAACCAGGTCTTCAAATCCTATGTAAATCTTGCCTTTCCTTCAAGCAGATCTCCTCAATAGACTAGATTCCTTCCTTAGTTTTAATTGACTATCTATTATCTCTTGGTATGTTATTCATCTCATTATTTGACAGACCAGTCTTTAGTTTATGCTACTTTTACATGGCCCATGAAACACACATACTCACATACACAAAACATATACACACATATACATATGTACATAGAAATGGAAAATATACATGTTAATATGTATATACAATATTATTTGTTAAATAAGATATAAATACTTATTATAAAAGCTGTAAATAAAATAAAACATTATTAAATAACACATTCAGGTTATACCTAATGAAATAAAGAATGAAATACATATCTTTATTATTTCTAAATGTATAGGTAAGATTAAAGCAATCAAATAACCCCCATCCCATTTAAAGTAAGTGATACAACTTCATTGCTCACTAGATCTGAGAAGCTTGGATACCTTCTTGAATTAATCAAAGATATTTCAATTGGGGGTGAGAAAGTCAGTTCTGATTGAGTTATGAATGTGGTCACACCCTAAATCCTCTACTGAAGAAGGAATTCATTCAGAATCAGGAAGAGATTTAGAGGGTTTGACACTAAATGAGAAAGAATTGGTAGCTGAGGCAAGTAGCAAAAAGAGGAAGTAGAATTGGACTGTGACAAAAGAAGTGAAAGATCCAGGAGGTCATTGGCCCTAGAGGTTTCTCAGAGCAGAAGATTTAGGATGGCCACACATTGTACCCACCTCCTAAAAGACTGAGGACGTTGCCAAAAAAATCTGATTTTTTTGGTTGCTCCTCCCTTGTCCTTGCTTCCCTTCCTGGAGCATAGCAAATATTGCAATAATCTCTGCTGTTTTTTGCTTAAATGTTTCTAGTAACCTGAAACAATCACAGAGGCCAAGAACTAGAAAGAGAGAAATATAAATGTAAATTAAGGCAGAGAGTTAAACTTCTGCATAAATGTTAGGAATTTTCTGAACTGGGGTCTCAGAGCAGTGTTGATGGTATTTCTGACTTTTCATTTTATTTAAACTTTGTAAAGTAGCAGATGAAGGGGCTATTATATTGTCCCAGATTTAAAAGAAGTTCATTATAATAAATGAGTGTTATACATACAAATATATACATAAATACATATATATTTGAGTATGCATAGAAATATTTATGTGTCTGTAAAAATGGAGTTTCTCAAAAGTCTTAAGTAAACGCTTATATTAAAGTAAATACATTCACAAGTATTTACTTCATTCTGTTAATAATAGAATATTTGTGCAGCTTGGAGTAACTTATTAAACCTGTGTCTTAGCTTCCTCATCTGTAAAACAGGAGTGGGTATGATGGCTTCCCCGAAAAGACTTTCTTTTTCTAACTGTTCCTTAGCTTTGGTTGCTAGAGCCCTTCACTGGCTCCTTCTAATTCTTTTTTTTTTCCTTAAGTCATTTTTTTAATGATGAACTTGACTGCTTTTGTTCTCTCCTCTGAGGGATTTTTTTCCTCCAGTAAGACAAAGTTCTAATTCTTCAAGAGATATTCTGATTGTTTTAAAGTTTAGTTTTCTAAAAGTTGTCCTTGATATCCAACAGGATAATAACCAAAAGGATAACTTTAAATGGAGGCTTCTTTATTGTTTCCTGCTTTCTATGACATATAGCATTAGACCTGATTCTTTTTTACTCTCTTCTACCATTTTCCCCTCTGCTGCATCTAAATTTAGCCCTATCCTGAATGACTCAGGAAAAATAAAATGCTTTTTATATTCTGGCAATGTAGAAATGAGTACTGGATCTTCTCTTTAATGGAGCTAAGCAATGTACTAAGAACAGTGTACTAGGAAAAAAGGAAGCCAATTGAGATCAGTTACTCATGATTAGTAATGGTCTAGAGGAGACCAAGAAGATCCAAAGAGATAATTTTGGAATGGTTTATCTCTTTTGAATCTTATTTATTGTCATCTTCATAAATTTTAATGTGCTTTATATACCTGGGTTTGTATTTGGGAGATTGGGGAAATGTGACATATCTACAAACTTGGGGAATGTTTTAAGAACAGTAATGCACATCACAGACTCTTGTCACCCAGAACTTTTTCCAAGTCTTGCCACCTCACTTTCTCTGCTTTCTAAAGACTTGTCTGCCTGCATCAATTATTCTACTTCATAATGTATTTCTCAAAGTGAATGTCTATCAGGGAAAGATTGAACAAAAATGGTGGCATATGATTGTAATAGTATATTATTGTTCAGTAAGAAAGGAAGAATATTCTTAAATCAGAGAAACATGAGATTTGTCTGATCCAAAATGATGTGAAAAGAGCCAAATGAACATATAAAATAGCGTAAATCAAAAGGTCACTAAAAGAAATCCAAACTGAATAATAGAGAAGCCAGTAAAGGTTCCAAAGGGCAGCCAATGAAACAGAATTCCCTCATAGCAAAGAAGAGTGGTAACTACTAGACCAGAAAGTGCATACATTTTCAGGTACAATCACTGAGTAGGCATTTTTGCTTATGGTTGTCCTTTGTTACAATGGAGGATTCAATTGGTGAACTGTGGACAAGGGTGGGAAGAAATGAAGGTAAAGGAAATAAAATTTATAAAGTACCTAACATGCCCCAAGCACTAGGCTAAGACTGTGGTATATTTTAAAACACATAATAATGATTTTCTTAGGCTTGCCTTCTAGGCCTAATGGAAAAGTGTTAAAACTTCTTCCCTCCTGCTTTTCTAAGTATCTTGGTATGATAGTTTGGACACTGACTCATTTATTTCTGCCCAGGAAAGAAACACAGTTCTCTAGGCCACAATATTGGTCTTCAAACTGAGATAATATTATCTTTCTTATCATGGACTAAACAAGTTCACTCTTCTTTGCTTAGGTTACACCCTTGTATGGCTAACTTCCTTAGAAATTCCAGCTTATACTTTTAGTAAAACTATAAAATCCTATTCTACTTTCCCATGTTACTATCACAACATCTTTGGAAACTGCTGGAACTCTGACTCCCAATTTATAGATAAGTAATCAGAGACCCAGAGAGTTACCCAAATTCCCCCACTTCTGAGGATAGGGTTCTTATTTGTCCATACAAACCTTTTGAGGTAATAGTATCTAAGCTAACAACGAACAGTTATAAACCACTCAAACTGCTTTGGACAAAAGATAACATGAATATAAAGTGGAGCTTTGTTAATATCTTTAAAAATGTAGTCATTAATGCAATAACCCTTACTCATGGAATAAAATTTTTGAGGGAGAGAAAAGTGGAGAAGGCAAGTGGTTTACATGATTATCAGAAAAATCGATCAACAAAGTCACCCTTTAATTAAAAAATATATCAAAACCTTTCTTGATAATGATCAACCTGTTACACTGGAACAATTAAAGTAGTAATTTTATTTACTGAGTTACTGCCAAGTCCTATGATTTTTTTTGCAATACCCTTGTGATAACTCAATTGGAAATATATGGTAAATCACAGTAATGATGGTGCATTATCTTACAATAACTTGTGCCACAACCAATTGGGGAGTTTATCTTATGGGTCCATTATACATCCAAAAGTCCCTTTGACACCATTTTGTCACATCTTAGGAGTCTCTGAAGAATTCCGTCTTTGAACTAGAGTAATTCAAGCCTATATGTGCCATAACTCTGGTTATGTTGCACATTAAAGCTAATTGTGGATGGACACTTTTCTTTTTTAATTTAAAAAGTTATAGCACAAACAAAAAAGCAGAATGTTTCCCCCAGCTGGGCCTTTTGATGAAATACTCTTCTTTTCAAAGTTGGTTCTTTTAGTCTCATATTCCAGTTAATGAAGGTCAGTGTGCAGTGGATATTATGTTGTAGTCAGGAAGACTTATCTTTCTGAGTTCAAATCTGACCTCAACAATTACTAAGTGATCCTGGTAAATTGCTTCACCCTGTTTGCCTCAGTTTCTTTATCTGTACAATGAACAAGACAAGAAATCTAATAGCTTTGCCAAGAAAACTCCTAATTCAGTCATAAAAAGTCAGACACATTGAAATGATTGAACAACAACATGGGCACAACTTGCACCATTTCCTATAAAACATAAACTCCTCAAGGGAACTATTTTGTTTTTTGTCTTTAAATTTTCAGCCCATAATAGGCCCTAGATGTTAAATTAAATAAGAAATCCAATTAGAGCGTCCTAGTATATGACATTATTTCTCTTGGGTAAAAAGTCAAATCATGTGTGCTATGGAAAGAGCATTGGATTGGGAAAAAGTTCCAGAGACCAGATCCCTAATTCCATCTCTACTACCAATGAGCATTATTTACCTCAGATAAACTGTTGTCTCTCTTTGACTCTCAGTTCCTTCATCCCTCAAAAAGGGGATTGAATTAAATTATTTTAAAATTATCATTCAATTTAAATGATTCTAGTCATCCCAAGGTTCTATTAGACTCATTTGGCAAGAAGCATGACCAGTATCCTGGTGATCTCCTTCACTTCTTTAAGTTGCATGGTTCAATGCACAGAACTTATTGTTTTTAAGTTGTTTTATCCTATTAAGGTTTGTAAGGATATTAGTTAACAAATAATTACTATTGGGAAAGTTACAGAACATCAAAAATCTCTTCAGGTTGGTGTCTGAGTAGAACTCCACACACCTCTAGATGTTGCCATCTGCAGAATTTAATGGTTTGACCCAGTATGGAATTTCCTTTATTCAATAAGCTCAATAAATAGGAAGCATTTCATGTATGAATAGCCCCATTCTGACTGCAATACCTTTATTTCTCTAGTGGTCTCTTCTAAAAACTGTCTTAGTTTCTCAAAAATAGTAAAGTATATAACATCAAGTCATTCTTTAAATTGGTCAAAACAACTATTCAATAAATAGGATGTATTTCTTGCAAAACTATAAAGCAGACATCATCTTGCTAGTTACCTAGAATCCATTAGACACAAAACCACTATAACTGTAATATATTATTTAGATATAGGCAAATTGGATGTGTGTTAATCTGATTTTGATTTTTTTTTTGTTCTTGGCCAAATAATGAATGCTGCAGAATTCAAAGTATTTCCCTTATTTGCCCTCATCTCAAGGAAACTTAAAGTCAAGGTCACTGTCTAACTTCAATAATTAGTTTGTCTTAGATTTATAGTAATACAGAATCATATAATCACAAAATCTTAGTGTTGGAAAGAAACTCTGAGGACATCTGGTCCAAAACTGTTTCATTTATGCTTCCATATCCCCAGCTCTTAGCACAGGGTCTGGCATATGGTAGGTGCTTAATAAGTACTTGTTGATTGATTAATTGCTTGATTGACTATACTTGAAGCATGAAATTTCCCTCCAACATCCTGAACATTCTTTCTAGGTCCTTTTAATGCAATTTTACAAGGGTTTTAACCTCTAATTGTCACATTTTTATATTATATGTAAAGTGTATTTTATTTTAATAAATAGAAATATTATAATAATATGTACTAGTATAATGATAAATAATAAATATGGAATAAGATACATTGAATATATATATATGGAAATTGTATAACTTACTCTGGTTTCTTTGGAAAATAAGGCTTGATGTAAATCACCAAGGAAAAAACAATAAAGAAATAGAAATGGAGGAACCCCAATCAGAACACAGTACTGGGTTGACTGGATGTTGAGGTTTGCTGGGAGATTCTCTCCTGCTGATTACTTCATTCTTATAGTCAAGAACAGAAAGCTGCTACTTTGCTCACCTTCCTTTTTGTGCTTTGGACTTAACAATAGAGGGCTGGACAGGACATGGGCAAAGCTGCCCCTCCTGATTCTAGTTGTCTATATGTGCTGGCTCAGCAATTGTGAATCTGGGTATGAGAGAGTCTGTGGCTGCTATCCAACCAGGTATGAATCATCTAAAAGATTGAGACTTTAAGATAAAAAAAATCCTCTTATTGGCCACTGATGACTGAGTAGACTTTTGTCCCTTCCTAGTCTCCATCCATCACCTTTTTTTCTCTGACTCCTGAAAGATATGGAACTACTCTAGTTTTAAAGGACCATTATGGCTTCAAGTTATCCCTACTCAATACAGCTGATAAGAGGATTGCTTCATCATTTCAAAGCACCAGAGTCTTTCAGGTCAAGTCACATATGGAAAGAGAAAGCTCTGCCTCCTCTTACCCAAGAGACTAAGTAAGAGATGGAAGAAATAGAAAGGGCAGCATTGAATACACCTTGTTTAAATATTGTTATATAAGTTTTCTCCATTGATACTCAAGGATTCTTGTACCCATACCCAACCAATATATGTATACTTTTTTTTATGGTTGGGTGGCACAGTAAATAGTCTATTAGATCTGAAATCAGGTGGACCTGCATTCAAACTCAACCTCAGACTTTTATTAGCTATATGATCCTGGGCAAGTCACTCAATGTCAGTCTGCCTCAGAAAATAGGGGTAATGATAGCACCTATCTTCAGGGTTCCTGTGGGAATCAAAAGAGAATAATTGCAAAGCGCTTTGTGAATCTTAGAGCAGGAAAAATGCTACAGCTGTTCTTTCTGTATTGATATTTTTACAAATACATGTTATGAAAGTTTTTCAACATTCATCCATAAGCATATGTATATTTTTAAGTTACAAAATTTCCTTCCACCCTCACTTCCCACCCCTCTCCCCTCAGTGGTGAACAGTCAGGTTAACACTACATATGTATTTGTGCTAAATATGTCTACAGATTAATCATTTTCAGTATGAGAAATGAGGATTAAGGGAAAGAGATACATAAGAGATATTATTAACAAAGTGTTCAACAGATTCTGAAGGGTTTATGCAATATGTTTTTTTGTTTTGTTTTGTTTTGTTTTGTTTTTCTTCCTTGGGATAGGGACAGCATTGTTCATAGCTGGTCTAATATGGTTGTCCTAGCTCTCTGAACTGCTGAGAGGAGCTGCTTCCATCAAGACTGATCATCTCACAGTGTTGTTGTTAATGTGTACAATGTTCTCCTGGTTCTACTCCCTTTGCTCAACATCAGATCCTGTAACTCATTCCATGTTTCTCTAGAGTCCAACCATTTATGGTTTCTTATAGAATATTAATATTCCATGGTGTTCATGTAGCATAACTTGTTTAGCCTTTCCCCAACTGATGGACATCCCCTCAATTTCCAATTATTTGCCATTACAAAAAGAACTGCTATGAATATTTTGGAGCATGTGGGACTTTTCCCATTTTTTATGATTTCTTCTAGATATAAACCTAGAATTGGAATTGCTGGCTCAAAGGGAATTACAGTTGTTGTTGTTGTTTTTGTTGTTGTTACCGCCATCATCACCCAGAGACAACTAATGAATTTTGTTCCATAGAGTCCCCCTTTCTTTCTGGTCACCTCAGAATATATACTGAGATTTGAGCATTTTGTTCAGTCTATTTGGCTTAACTTAGTTCTTTCCAGTCTCAATGACTGTGTAGATTTATAGCATCAAGCACTTCAGGTGTTATCTGTGGATAGGGTTAAAGTTGGCTATTAGATGGTAGCTATATTTTTCCACCTCACTTTTTTTTATTGAACCATTTAGCCCATTCCAACCTTGACCAGTTCAGGTCTCTCTCTAGTTAATGAAGAACCAGGGCTGTAGTTTTTCTTTCAACTTTATCTTGCCAGAAAAACAAAGTCCCCAAATGCATCCTTCTGCCTGGGGAAAGTCTAAAAGCAGTGTCTGTCAGGACCTATTTTTAGTGCTTTACAATTCAGTTCTTCTTTCCTTCTCCAGTCCCTCAGGACTTTTAGATTTACTATTTAAATATTTATAAACTGTTACAATTATTTATTAAAAGGTTTATGTTGTTATTATATTTAGTGTGGAATATGCATTTCTTCCTCCAAAAATAACAGGACTTTCCATTAAACGATGTGTGTTAATGATGCAATAAATTTTCTGTTAAGGGAATGGAGAAAGTTTTACTCTCTTGTGACATCTCTAAGTACCTTTATTTAAAAGTAGAGGTCCTACCTCATTGGAAAGAATTCTTCTGACTTCCCAAATGCAATTCTAGGAAACCTACTGAAATCTATGTTGTTTCCAAAGAAGAAAAAAAAAGATTCTGAAATCCCAATTTAGCTGAATGCTCTGATTCCCCTCTGCAGAAAACGGAATGTATTTTTTTTTAGACATAAAATAAGGAGTTTAATTCAAAACTCTTTACTCCATACTTAAGGACATTTCTCTCTCTCTCTCTCTCTCTCTCTCTCTCTCTCTCTCTCTCTCTCTCTCTCATTAAAGGGGACCCTTCTCATTGAGATAGCCATCTATTCCATTGGTACTCTCGAATCTATCCTTTTCTGTCCCCACTGAAAGTTAATCCACTTAATCACTTCCTTTTTTACTTCTAATTTATCTTTATGAACAGCTTCCTTTCACTATCACCTATAAATGTCTCTGGGTATACTGCACCTAAATCTCCCACCCCACCCCACTCTTATTTTACTCTGTCATTACCTCAAACTACTGTCTTTATTTCATAACCAAAACCTAGAAAAGAATCCATTATCTGTGTTTTCTACCCTTTACACACTTCTTAACCCCTTTCAATATTCCTTCTAACCCTATTACTTGACTAAAAGCTGTTCTCTCCTAGGCTACCAACTCCCTTACTGTAGCTATGAAATCCATTGACCTCCTCTTAGTCCTCATTCTAGTTGATCATGCTGAAGGTTTTGATACTATCAACCACTTTCTTTTCTTGAATGCTATCTTGGTTTCAATAACAGTTTTCCCTTGGTTCTCTTACCAATGTAATCATTCCTTATCAGCTCCTTTTGCTGAATCATCATTCTATTTTCCTTCTCCCTCTATTGAGCATGAATATCTTATAATGTAACGTCCTGGGTCCTTTCCCATTCTTTCTCTAAAAACCTCTTTCTAGTTAATTTCATCAACTCTAGTGGGTACAAATAGCATGTTTTTGTAGATGACTTTCAAATAAATAAATGCAGATTTAATCTCACTCCTAAACATATCTCATTTTACTAATACCCCTAACTAATTATCTTATAAGTAGAGAAAATTACACAATTTCTCTGACTGGAACAATGAGTTAATATGGGAGATACAGAAGCATTAGTGAAGATCTAGTTGAGATTGGGTAACATAAATTTATCCCAGTCTCTACATAGATTGTTTCAAACATTTTTATGCATCTCCAAACCTTCCATGTGTCCCCCTTAGCTGATAATAGTCTTATTTCTTAAAAAATAGAGAAATAAATCAAATCTATAACAATAACCCATTCTCCAACTGATAAATGGTCAAATAGAAAAAGAGGACTTTATGGAACAAATATTAATGGATAGTTTTCAGATAAAGAAATTAATACTACCTATAGTCATATTAAAATGCTCTAAATTAACTACTGATTAGAGAAATGCAAATATAACAACTTTGAAGTACCACGTCACATCTATCAGATTGACTATTAATGACAGAAAAGGAAAAAGCTAAATGTTGGAGAAGATGTGAGAAAATTGCTACACTAATATTTTGCTGGTAGAATTGTGAACTGATCCAACAAACTGTGCATACCTTTTGATTCAGTAATGTCACTTCTTTAAGTCTGTATCCCAAAAAGATCAGAATAAAGGGTAAAGGACCCATACATAAAAAAAATTTATAGTAGCTCTTTTGGTGGTGGAAAAGAATTGAAAATTGAGAGGATATCCAAAAATTGGGAAATAGCTGCACAATTTGTGTCATTTGGATGTGCTATAAGAAATGATGAGCAGGAGGATCTCAGAAAATCGTGGAAAGACTTACCTTAACCGATGCTGGGTAGTTGCTGAGCAAAATGAACAGGATCAGGAATCCATTGAACATAGTAACAGCACATTGTGCAATGATCAACCATGAAAGACTTCATTCTTGTCAGCAATACAATGATTCGAGACAATTCCAAAATACTCATGACAGAAAATTCCATCTACATACAGAAAATAACAATGGAACCTAAATTCAGAATGAGACATACTATTTTTACTTATATTTTATTTTTGTTTTCTTCCTCATAGTTCTTCCCTTTTGTTCTGAATTTTTTTCACCACATAACTAATGTGGAAATATGTTTAACATGATTATATATGTTTAACATATCACATTGCTTGCTGTCTTGGTGGGAATAGAGAGAAGGAAAAAATATGCAACTCAAAATATTACAGAAAATAAATATTGAAAATTATCTTTATGTGTAATAAAAAATAAAATACTATTAAGAAACAACAACACCCCCTCTGTCCTCTGACACATTCACTTCTCTAGTGCATGACCTCATCACTTCACACCTGGACTATTGCAATAGCCTGCCAGTGGGTCTATCTGCTCCTCCTTACTCCAAAAATTCTTCCATTTTTAGTCACTAAAGTAATTTTCCTAAAGCATACTTATGATCATGCCACCTGCCTACTCAATAAACTCCAAAGGTTTCCTATTGCCTCCAGGAACAAATACAAAGTGCTCTGTTTGGCATTTAAAGCTCTTTATAACCCAGTCTCCTGATACCTTTTCAGTCTTCTTCCTCCACCTTACTCCCAACCAAAACTCTTTGATCCAGTGACACTAAACTCCTGGCCCTGAACAAGACCTTCTACTCTATCATATAGCTCAGACAATTTTCTCCAACTGTCTCCCAAGCCAGAAATGCTCTCCTTCTTTCTCTCAACCCACTCGCCCCACCCCAGCCTCTTTTATGTACCAATTAAAATTTCTTCTTTTATCAGAAGTCTTTCTCAAACCTTCTCATTTTCCAGTATTTTTCCTCTTCCTATTTATCCAGAATTTAATTTGCTTTGTTTTACTGTATACAACTGACTTGTAGTGTCCCTCATTAGAGTGTAAGCTTCTTGAGGTGGAGGATTGTCTTTTTGTATTCCTAGAGTTTAATCCTGTGTCTGCCACTTAGTAGGAACTTAATAAATGTTTATTCATTGATTGACTGCTATACTTTGCATCAACTGAGTCCTAATCAAACTTAATCCAGTAGTTGAATCATTTTCCAATAGATAGAAAAATCTGCCTTGATCAAAATATATCCTCAATCTATTTTCATTAAGTCAATTATGATGACAGATTATCTGGCATATTGATCACACAATAATAATGTGGGCCAGACATAGAAAAAGGGAGCCTATTCAGTGTACCTTCTACTAACAGCCAGGAGACATGAGTTTGAATCCTGATTCTATCACATAATTTCATCCACTCATCTAAGAACACTGGTCCTTAGTTTCTTTAGTTGTCCAATCAGTGTACTTAAAACAATCACAGCATTTTATTGTTGAAAGGAATATGAGAAATAATCCTAATCTAGTTCCTTCTTTTTCACAAGTAGGAAAACTGAAGTCCAGAGAGATAAAGAAATTTTTCCAGGTTTACACATCTAGTTGGAGATGATTTTACTGTCTCCTGCCTCTAATTCTAGATAGTTCTCCATCATACGCTAGTGCTTTGAGAGATGTGTTCTAACTGACTAATAGGTTGGTTGGGACTCAAGTTAAAAATAGTAAATGGAAGCACTTTGAATAGTAGAAAATATATGTATATATTAATGCAAGGGATCAGGATATACCTCTGGTATTGTAGTTTCCAGATAGGTATTGTAGTTTCCAACAGTGCACTAGGAGTGCTAGTCTCTCACTTAGGAAGAACTGAGTTCAAATTCCATCTCAAGATGGTTATTGAGCAAGTCACTCATTTCCTCATCTGTAAAATAAAAATAATACTTAGCACCTAAAACATGGAGCTATTGTGACAATCAAATGGGATCATATATCTATAAAATCTGATTCTGGTTCAGGGGTTCTAGAGGTGTCCAGCCTCTCCCCTAAGCAACTGAGACACTTCAGTTTTCTTTAGATTTGGTTTACTCACAATAGCAGTCCAAAGTTCCTAGAGATAGTCAGCACCACACAAATACATTTAAAATCTCTTAAGATCTTTGGTGTAATTGGAAAATTTGTTGTTGTTCAGTCATTCCAACTCTTTGTGACCCCATTTTGTGCTTTCCTGGCAAAGATACTGAGTGATTTGTCATTTCCTTCTTTAGCTCATTTTGGTGATGAGAAAACTGAAACAAATAGGGTTAAGTGACTTGCCTAGGGTCACACAGCCAGTGAGAGTTGGAAATGAGATTTGAACTCAAGAGGAAATGCCTTCCTGACACCAGGTCTGATGCTCTATGTACTGTGCCACCTAGGTATCCTCTGTTGACTACTTTCTCTTCTCATTACTCTAGCACTTGAGTCTCCTATCCAATAGGCCTTCTATCTATATGCTCAACAAGTCACAAAGTGATATTTTTAGGCCTTAAATTTACCTATTAATAATAATGCAGGGTGGCTAGGTGGCGCAGTGGATAGAGCACCAGCCCTGGAGTCAGGAGTACCTGAATTCAAATCTGGCCTCAGACGCTTAATAATTACCTAGCTGTGTGGCCTTGGGCAAGCCACTAAACCCCATTGCCTTGCAAAAACTAAAAAAAAAATAATAATGCAAAATATTATGGATAATGTTGAAGTCTATGCAAAAATAATAAAATCTACCCCAGTTCATATACATGTATAACATACATACATTTTACACACACACACACACACACACACACACACACACACACACACACACACCCTGATCATGCTCCTCCAAATGTGTTCACTCTAAAGTAAATAGCAGAAATACACTAAAAAGAACTTAGCAGGAAAGCATGGAAGTTAGGAAAACTGATGTGCTTAGAATAGTTCACAAGCCTGGACTTCAGACTTCTGTGATATTGGTTCATGCAGGAACATCTGGATCACTCCACTTTGATTCTCTGCTCACTACTTGGCTGTTGATACTCATCACTCTTCTGTTAAGAAAATCTTTTCTCCTGTCTCCTCACACATAACCTTTACAAGCTAGTTTAATTAATCATCACAAACGGTGCTTAGAAAATGTTAGTGCTTAATATGAATATACATTTTTAAAGTTAGATTAGAGATGCTCATCACATCAGTGATCTCAGGGTGACAGTGAGTAGATAGAAAGCCTGATCTGGTGTTAAGATGAGTTCAAATCTGCCTCAGGTGCTTATTAGCAGTATGACCCTCGACCAGAAACCTATGATGAGTTTCTTTATCTGGAAAATGGGGTTAAAAATAGTTCCTACTTCCCAGGATTGAAGTAAGAATCAAAAGAGAGAAGAGATGTAAAGTACTGATACCAGTAGATACCACATCCTTGAATCTCTTCTTCCTTCTAAAGGTCTAACCAATTTCATTATCTAACCAGAATAAAACTCAAAGCAGTTCAGGCTAACTGGAAACTAATTTATCCCAAAGCAGTTCTCTGCAAAGTCCTATCAGCTTGGCCTTCACATACCAGAGATGGCAACAGAGAAGAATAAGCCCTTGGTTTCCAAAACTGAACGTCCCAGAAGTGCAATAATCATCACTGGAACTCTTGGCCAATGATATTAATTCTCTCTTTAATCAAAAGCCTTCTAACAGTTAACTTCTATCAGAGTTCTTGCAGAGCAATTTTTTCAGACCCCTCCCCCAAACTCTCTTGCTTTCAATTCTTCTCATGATCCTATGTTAGGTTCTCTGGCAGGTTCCTCTATCTATCCAGTTCCCTCCCTTCAGTGGCTTAAATGGGAAACTCTAACTCTCAGTGACTCATCCTCTTAAAAAGTAACTCCACAAAATTTTACTATCAAATCAATAGTCCTTTTCAATTTATTTAGAATTTTTTTAATGAACAAAAATGGATTTTCTCACTTCTCCAAGCCCTACCCCTACTGGGAAAAAAGAACAGTGAAAATCTTATAAAAACACAGAAATAGTGAAGCTAAATAAGCAAACAAAGCAATAAATAAATAGAAAGAAGAATAGAGAGATAGCTAAATGAATATACAAATAAGCAAATATATAAATTAATAAATAAAATCTGCCTGGTTTATGCTTTCCAAATATGTTCCACAATGCACCCTTAGTCCATCACCTCTCCAATAGGAGGTTAGGGGGGCAGTGTTTTTACCAAGGTTCTCTAGAGCCAGGTTTGGTCATTGCATTCATCAGAGTCCTTGCTTTTTTCCAAGTTGTTTGTTTTAATAGTATTGTTATTTGTGAACTATTCTCCTTTTCCTACTCTGGATCAGTTCATTCAAGTCATCTTAACCATCTCTAAAACCATCCTCACACATTCATACATTGAAGTAGTCCCAAACTGATGGGCACACCCTAAGTTCTCAGTTCTTTACCACTACAAAAAGAACTGCTACAAATATTTTTGTACATATGGGCCCTTTTACTTTTTCAATTTCTTTGAGGTATAGACCTAGAAGTAGTTATGTTGGATCAAAAGCTTTGTGCTTTAGTAACTCTGAGAAAAATTCATAAATCCACCAAAATATATAAATGTTTGTTTTCTCACAGTCCCTTTACTAGTCATTTTCATTTTTTGTCAACTTTTCTTTTCTGGTGAGTATGAGGTAGAACTCATAATTTTATTAATGTGCATTTCTCTAATTATTAGTAATAAGGGACATTTTTTCCATATGGCTATTGATAACTTCGATTTCTTCCATAGAAAACTGCCATTTCCTATCAGTTATCATTTTATCAATTACAGAACAGTTCTCACTAGTTCTTTTTTAAATTGTACCACAGTCTCCAAGTGTTTATACGATTTCTCATTATTTGTAGTTTCATCTGCTTTACTTATAAAATATTTATATGCAAATTTGCTGACATACCATAATGCTTTGCAGCTCCAAAGTCTTTAGCACAGTCTTCCATCTCTTTGGTGTCCTTGAAATTGCTTCTCTATACTCATATTTCCCTAGTCTTTGGTAAATAAAAAATCTTTCTCTTATATTTTATAACATGAAGTTTTCACCTCACTCACAAAGCGATTTAGGTCTTTATGTTTTACACCAGAGATCTTTTTCCTCACCAAAAACCATCTGAAAACTGATTACACACACACACACGCACACACACACACACACACACATACACACAAAGATTTATTAATCATTTTTTTCTAGTCCTATTAGGTATCAAAATGTTCTATAAGTGACACTATTTTATATCTGAAAAGTTAAAATTAAGGCAAAAAGTTCCAAAAAAGTCAATTTATTAGTTAAATGCAAATTTACCAGTAAATAAAAACTTCCTCATCAAAACTAAAACCTCTAATGCGGGAGACAGTTTTCTTTTATAGTTTTGGGGAGCACAGAACAAAGAATAGCGCTTCAGAAGTGGAGAGCAAGTTATGACTAGTCAAAAATAGCTCAGCACAATGAAAGATAAACTCAACATATTGGTTACATAATAGACATCGGGACAGATAATGTGATTGGTTAGAAATTGGTAATGAGGGGCTAGCAACCATCCCCTCCTTCTCTTGTATGTATGACTAAGAAATGTTTGTTGTTTAAGTCCATGTGCAAGGTTATAGATAGTGAACCAGAATTCTTTGGATCACAAACCAGGCCTCCTTGAAGGAAAGTTTGGTGGTCTACCTAGATCAGATTCCTGGTATTCATTGACATCTTTCAAGGATAACAGATTTCCTTGAGGCAAAAATAGAAAGGTGATTAGCAGACATGGATTTCTAAATTTAACTTCTTACCAATCAGCTGCATTTCTGAACTAAGTTCAAAGATAAATAACATGACTTAGGTAATTAAAAGAAAAAATCATTTAAGTGTAAATATGATCAATTTTAAAATGATAGAATCGATGTAATTATTTTATATCTGTTGATGATTAATATCCTTTCCTTTATACAAAACATTTTTCTTTCCCTTTCATTAAAAATTAATGTATATTTTTTGTTACAAGTTGGTTCCCTTTTTTTCATCCTTCCCTTACCATTGAGAAGGTAAAAATATGATGATCATTATACATATGAAATCATGCAAAACACATTTCCACACTAACCATGTTGCAGGAAAAAGTGAGACAAATCAAGAGGAAAAATATGCCCCAATCTGCACTCACTGCACTCATAGTCTATGAGGTCTTTATCTGGAGGTAGATAGCATTTTTCATCATGAATTCTTTGTAATTGTCATGGATCATTGTATTGACTATAGTTAAGTCTTTCACAATTGATTATAATTACAATATTGTTGTTACTTTGTACATTGTTCTTCTGATTCTGCACATTTCACTTTGCATCATAAGCCTTCCCAAGTTTTCTGAAATCATTCTCTTCCTCATTTCTTAGAATACAAAAGGATTCCATCACAATCACACACTCTAACTTGTTCAGTCATTTCCCACTGGATAACCATTCTTTATCAGTTTCTAATTCTTTGCCAGCACAAAAAGAGTTGCTATAAATGTTTTTATTCATATGGATCCTTTTCCATTTTATTTGATTGGGGGGAGGGGCAGTCCTAGCAGTACAATTTCTAAGTCAAAATTGTGCACACCCAGTTTGATAGCCCTTTGGGCTAAATTCCAAATTTTTCTCTAGAATGATTGGATCAGTTCATCACTAGACCAAAAGAACATTAATGTACCAGTTTTTCCACATCCCCTCAAATATTTTTCATTTTCCATTTCTATCATTTTAGGCAATCTGATGGGTGTTGGGTGGAAAGTCAATGCTGTTTTGATGTGCATTTTTCAGATAATTTTTGATGATTGATTTTTTTTTTGAAAATTGCCTGTTCATATTCTTTGACCAATTATCAAATGGTAAATGGCTTTTATTTTTATAAATTTGGTTCATAAAACTACTGTTTTTTTTAAAGTGACAGCATAACTATCATATGCAAAGTATTTTTCTCAAATTTGATATGCTGCAACATTTGTTATTTTGGAGTATTGGCCTTAATCTCAGAAAGACCTTGGTTCTACTCTCATCTCAGATATAATTGGGTAGTGGGATTCTTATCAAGTTATTTAATCTCTCAGTGATTTAGCCAACACTCTAAGACTTTAAATGGTAGCAGTTTCTCATCTGCATTGTTTAGAGGAAGTTTTATCACCAGGAATTCCCTATACTAACAAGATCAAATATCTAGTTGTTTTTGTTTTTTGTTTTTTAGTAGTAGTCAATATTTTCAGAGTTGAATAAAAACATTTTCATCCTAAGTAGGACTTTCTATACAATGGAAGAAACACTCACTATGACATCAGAAGATCTGGGTTCAGATCCCACTTCTGGCAGTTATGTTGTGTAACCTCAAGAAGTTCATTTGACTTCCATTTTCAAACTTGTACAATGAAAGGGTTGAACTAGTTGATATTTGGTTCCTTCCAGTTCTAAATCTAACATCTTAAGATTTTATGACAAATTATTATACTGTGTTTTCCCTCAGAGCTCTACTATGCTGTTTTTCCTCTCTTCTATATTTGGGAAAAGAAATTTTCATCTACCAAAATCTATCTAGGATGTGGGATTGGGAATTGTTTTAATGTTCTAGAAATTTCATGAGATATCAATATAGTGACAAGAGCCATAGCTGGCATCCAGAAAGTCTGGCTCTAATACTAACTAGCTGTGCATTACTGGGAAAGTTACTTCCTTTTTCTAGGCTCATTTTCCTCACTTGTCAAATGAGAGGATTGAAACAGATGATCTCTAAGGGCCCTTATAGCTCATACTCTGATGGATTTATGACATCATACATAGTCCCTTTGGGGCAAAATACAATCCCTCCATATCTCATCCTCTACTATTCCTGTTCATGTCTTTTCTTAAGTCCTCTCTAGAGGATTTGCTTTCCACTTCTTTAAATATTTTCTTATTATTAGAGTGTTATCTTGACTACCTATATATTTTGTCATTTAAAAAAGAACAATTTAATTTTTAAAAATTTAGCAAAAATCTATTTTCCTTTCCTCTCATTTCTCTATCCCCCCATCATTGAAAAGAAAGGATGAAATAAGGAGAAAAGGGAAGGAAGAAGGAAAGGAAGGATGGAAGAATGGAAGAAGGAAGGAAGCCAAGCAAATTAAATTCTTAGAATGTCTACAGAAATTCCCATGATGGCCATGTCCAAAATGATGTATCAATTGATACCTAAATCTATCACCCACTTGTCACAAAATAGATAGCATGCTTCATCAACAGTCTGATGAAATAGTAATTAGTCATTACATTGATCAGAGTTCTTACATTTTTCAAGGTTGATTGTTTTAGCAATGTTGTTGCCAATATAGGAAGCAATCTTTTGTTTCTGCTTACTGTCATTGTGTATTAGTACATACAATCTTCCAAGTTTCTCTAAAATTGTTGTTTGCATAATTTCTTTGGCACAATAGTATACCCACACTCTTGATGCATAGTCAACCCACTTCCTTTTAGGACCACAGAATTATAGACCTAAAATTAGAAGAGACCTAAAAAAGATCATCTTGTCTCTGTTCATTTTACAGATTAGGAAACTGAGCCCCAGAGAGACTAAATGACTTCCCAATAGTGAGTGACAGAGGCATGATTTGAATCTGGGTTCTCTGATTTCAGAGTTGAGACTTTCTGATGACACATTTCTTTGCTGTCCTTGTACTTCTCATGGATATGTCATCATTTGTCATGTGAAATAACCTATTGGCAACTCTTAGGCACCTTCCTATTTTTCTTGAAGTTTCTATTCTAAGAATGGCATGATTTACAGCTATTTAACTCTGTGTATAGTATGTATTTGTATGCACGTATATTAAGGTATGTATAAAGTTTTTAGCTTGTGATCACTGAAAATGCCATCCAATATCCCAAATGCAACCCACTTGTTTCATATCTCTTCCAACACTGGTCTCTATTCACTGTTCACCTGTAGTAGTAGTGTCTGCCCAAGGTGTGTGTGTTCTAATTGGCCAATTCAATGGATTGGAGGCTCAAATTTGACAATGTATTTAAAGTAGTTTAAAAACTTTAAAATGCTATATAAAATGCCTCCTTTTTCTTCTCTTTTTTCCTCCTCCTCCTTATCCTTATCATCATCATCATCATCATCATCATCATCATCATTCTATATAAGCAGACCTCCAGTCTTGTAATGATTTCATTCCCTATGTTAAATGTTTAACAGCCAGTCTCTCTTGGGGCAGTGAGGTGGCATAGTGGATAAAGCTCTGGCCCTGGAGTCAGGAGGATCTGAATTCAAATCAGACACTTAATAATTACCTAGCTGTGTGGCCTTGGGCAAGCCACTTAACCCCATTGCCTTGCTGGGGGAAGGGGGGAGTATGTAAAATTTGATCAGCATTAGTAATACTTTATTAAATCTATGTAATTAATAAAATAATAAACTAACATAATTTGAAGCTATTACTGGTTTCACACTGAAAATTTAATAATTACTCTGGCAAGCTAGTTCGAGCTGGCTCCAACACACCTCATTTATGCTACACATACTACACCAATCTGATGATAATTCTTCATCTGGACAACATATATTATTTTATTCATTTTGTTTCTCTAGTGTGATTAGTCATTTAGATAGTTTTCTTTTCTAAATTCTTATTTATTTATTTAATTTTTTATAAAATTTCATCCATTTGTACATGCAAGTCACAAAACTTCCCTCCACCCTTCCTTCCCACAGGTAGGCATTTTACACACAAATTTTGTTAAACATATTTACAAATTAGTAATTTTTGGCATAAGGAATTAGGATTAAGGGAAAGAGATGCATAAGAGATAATTTTTATAAAGTGTTCATCAGATTTGGTAGGGGTGTTTTTTTTTCCTGTGTGTTTTGTTCTGTTTTTTTTTTTCTTCCACTGGCTGGAGATAATATAGTCCATAACCAGTCTAATACAGTTGGTAGCTCTCTGGACTGTTGAGAGGAGTTGCTTCTATCAAAGCTGTTCATCTCATAATGTTGTTGATATGTACATTGTTCTCTTGACTCTACTCCCTTTGCTCAGCATCAGATCCCATAAGTCATTCCATGATTCTCTAGAGTCTGACCATTTATGATTTCTTATAGAACTATAATTTTCCATAGTATTCATGTACAATAACTTGTTTATCTATTCCCCAATCAATGGGCATTCCCTCAATTTCCAATTCTTTGTCACTACAAAAAGAGCTGCTATGGATATTTTGTAATATATAGGACTTTCCCATTTTTTACAATGTCCTCAGGATATAGTCCTAGAATTAGAATGGTTGGGTCAAAGGACATGAACAGTTTTATTGTTCTTTGGGCATAGTTCCATATTGCTTTCCAGAAAGGTTGGATCCATTCACAACTCCACCAGCAATGTCCCAATCCTCCCACAACCTCTCCAGCATTGATCATCTTCCCTTTTTCTCATCTTCACTAATCTAATAGATGTGAGATGATACCTCATTGTTGTTTTAATTTGCATTTCTCTAATCAATAGTGATTTGGAGCATTTTTCATATGATTATATATATAGCTTTAATTTCTTCATTTGAAAACTGTCTGTTCATATCCTTTGGCCATTTATCAATTGTGACCCTATAAACACTGAGATAGATTTCAAATGAGGCAGCATGACAGTGAATAGTCAAGAAGACTTGGATTCAAATTCTACCTTTGACATTTAATAACCATCTGAGCCTTGGTAGGTCCCATATCTAGCCCTGAGTTTTCTTATCTATAAAATGAGGGAATTTAACTAGAAAGACTCCAATGTTCCTACAGGTATAATGAATAACCCCATAATCCTAAGGATTTCATTAAGGGATCACTTCCCACTCTAAGGAATGGAACAACCTTTTTTGGAGGAGACTATTCTGAAGAGACTTGACAAACAGAATGGATTGCAATAGAGAGAGAGAGAGAGAGAGAGAGAGAGAGAGAGAGAGAGAGAGAGAGAGAGAGAGATTAAAGAAGGATATTCTAGATATGGAGAATGTTGCAGTAAATAATGCAGGGCCTGCAGTCAGGAAAACTGGAATTCAAATCTAGCTTCAGACACTTACTAGCTATGTGACCTTGGCAAATCATTTAACTCTGTTTGCCTCACTTCCTTGATCTGTAAAAATGGGTTGAAGCAGGAAATGACTCCAGTATCTTTGCCATGAAAACCCTAAAGAGAATCACAAAGAGTCAGAAATGACTGAAAATGACTAAAAACAACAACAAAAACTGTGTGAGACTCCATTAGGTCTGCGTGATTTCTATTTGGGTTGGTGTATCAAGAAGTCACTTGAATCTAAATTAAGTCACTTAAATCTAAAATAAAGTTCTCATACTAACCCAAAAAGTTTAGAAAAGTATCAATCTTCTCCTTGCTCCCTTCTCTACACTTACATGATCAGGTTGACTTCTGTGAGTCTGAAAGAGTTCACACAATTAGGAGAATATTGAAAGTCCATGTAAATTCTCATTCTCTTATTCTGGTGCCTTCCCTGTGATTTCTCCAATTTGTCCTGGGTGCATCTCTTTTGAACATAGTTGTTTGTTGTCTACTCCTTTAGACTGTGAGTTCCCTGAGGGTAGGGATTGTCTTTATTTAATATAATAAAAATTGACTTTGATTTGAATGTTTTGACTGAAATCAAAGAAATTCTAGGTCAAAAGACACAGAACCCTAAAGGACCTTGGGTGCACAAGGATATTCCAACTCAGTTATAAGATTGGTAAGATGCAAAACTGCAGTGAGTTGGTTTTTCCTGCTTGGAGAGTTGGAACACCTACTTTATTTTTAACTAAATAACTGAATTATTAGTCACATTTCCTTTGCGTTTCTCCCAGTGCTCCCCAAGGTCTGCCATTTTCTTTGCTGGAACAGTCGCCATTAAACATGCTGTATGTCAATGCAGCAGTGAGCTGGTTAATTTTGACTGAATATTATGCTATAGAACCACTTGGCATTTAACTTGAAAAATGGCTTTCTGCTTCACCTGTCAGCAGACCCAGTTCTCATCAAATAAGTGAGTGAGAAAAATTTTTAAATTTCAATTTCCTGATGCTATTAGACACTACTTCTTCCATACTTAAACAGTTTAGTGGGGCATGCACATGTTTTGGAATTCAGGCCATGCATCACACGACATGCTATTACAATAGCTTTTTTGTTTAAAGGGTAAAGAGATGCATGGATCTTTATCTCGAGGTTAGGAAAATGTATTGCAGGAACATGGCCAATCAGGTTTCTGAATAACTTTGTAACATAGTACCATAACCCCGATGTAGTACAAGGAATTTAAACGACTCTTGTCGACCGGGGCTCCCTCTGACAAAAGAAAGCCTTAAAAATGGAGTAAGTATATGTCGTCATACTGAATTGTACTTCAGGGGGAATCGATAACTTATGTTCACATTAATCTATTTTTACCTTTCCCTTTGTCAATTATAATCTGGTCAACTATGTCCAGGACTTACATTCATGAACTATATATGTTTAAGATTTAAAACCCCAGCCTCTTCCACTTATTCGAAGACAAGATCTTCCATTATTCATAGTTCAAACATCTTGATTAGAGTCATCTTATTTTGTTTATACATCCCCAAACAGCTAAGGAGATTAAATCCAAGTGGAAGAAAGATGACAATATTTGATTTTCATTTCTCATAACCATTACTGAATATCTATTTCATTTTATCCTGGATACCCCCAAGAACGTATCCAGAAAATGGATCACATTGGACTCCTATTTAGTTTCAAGTCTCTCTCTCTCTCTCTCTCTCTCTCTCTCTCTCTCTCTCTCTCTCTCTGTCTCTCTCTCTCTTGCTCTTGCTCTCGCTCTAGTTCTTGCTCTCGCCCTTGCTCTCACCCTTGCTTCATCTACCCTGGGGCCTGGGTAGGTGTACTCAGGTATAGTAATACCTAGCAGAATGAATGTTCCAGAGAAGTCCTTTCTTCAAAAAAAAGAGAGTTTGTTCCCTGGACCAATCCCTAGCCTGGAGCAGTAAGTAGTAAGACCCTTGTTTACAGATAAGGAAATAGAAGTCCAGAGAAGGAAAGGGGCTTTACCAAGTTACACCAATCAATGGCAAAGCCAAGACCAGAATTCAGATCTCTTGATTCTGTGTTTTGTGTGTGTGTGTGTGTGTATGTGTGTGTGTGTGTGTGTGTGTGTTGCTATTGTTTATATATCATGCCACATAGCTCCGATCTAGGTTTCTGTAGAAGTTAAGTGAGATGTGCTTGGAGAAGGTAATTAGCAGCTCCCAATCTGAAATAGGGTTGAGCCAAACAAGAACAAATTCCTGCAGCCATGAGTCTGTGACAACAGCTCTGAAAAGGATGTATTTGGATCCAAGGCTGTCAGACTGAGCTCAAAGATTCATTCCCATTTGAAACTGGAACCATATTACTCCCTAATTTGCTCCATATTCTGGCTACAGTCAATGAGGCCACCAAGCTGCCTCAGACGTCTGGCCAACAGGACATCCTTCAGCTCCATCTTCTTCCTGCATTATTTCAGCCCTGAAAGTTGGTGACTGTCCCTGGAGCAGGGGGAGGGTTTCCCAACAATCAATAAATAGATTAGTGGCCCCTAGGTGTTCTGTCATTTGTCATCTGTGACCGGAATGGGTCTTGTGTTGCTTATTTTAACCTGAGCTCTTGTATTTCCATAATCACTAGTTCCCCTGGAGTTATTACCTATAAAATACTTTTCTCAGTTTCTGAAGAGAAGAGAGTTTTTTTTTATTGTTTTACCTTGGCAGATTATAACATGGAGAGAGGATACTTCTAAATTCAGGACCTTTGGGACTAGGGCAGATTTCTTGCTTGTCCTTCACCAAGCCAAGGTCTGGGATGTTGAAGTCAGATGAACTATTCTCCCCGTCTTCTTGGAGCCCAATATTTCATAATCCCCAGGTGTGATAAAACTTCATACATGCAACAGTACCACTTAGTGCCACTACATTTGTCTGCCTTGAATAGTGAGTGGGCCACTCTGTAAAGTCAAGGGACAGTGATTTGGAAATTCTGCCTAGCACAGATACTACAGTCAATAAATACTTGTTGATTGATTGACTGATTGATTAAGTCTTGCTGCAGCAGAGTCCACTGTACTTCAGAATTTGTTAGAAGTTGAATCCCTTTTGGATACTAGCAGGGGACTCTGTTATAGGAAATGCCAATGGGATCTTATTATAACCGTTTAGTCATTACCTAGTCTGCCAGCCAGGGGTCCCGATAGCATTATAGTGAAGATCCAGAGTATATTCCATTTAACATAAATATATTTATAATAAACTTGGGGGGGGTCCTCTATTCTATCCAGGACAAAGGTATCTATGCTTTCATTCCCTTTTACTCCTTCAATTCAATAATCATTTATAAAGCACCTATTGTATACAAGGCAGAGAAGCAATGTAGCACCATGGATAGAAAGTTGGCTTCAATTGCAAGAAGAAATGGGTTCAAATGCTACATCTGACATATGCTATGTGACCTTGGGCAAGATGACTTCCTACATAAGCCACTTAACCACCCCCAGGCAACATTCTAAGATTCAGTTGCAGAGCAGGTGCTGACCTGCATTGGAAGAGAGAGTTTCCTAATTGAGAGTGGTGCCCTCCCCTAATTTTCTAGATGCTAGAAATTCTCCCTTATTCATTTTCCCTGCAGAGCTTCCATGAAGTCTGTTCTGGTGCCTCATTTTGGAGTTCAGATAATGTGGAATCCTAAAAGTTTGCTTGTATAGTGAATGCCCTGGTGAGTCTTATCAAATTGGAAAAACTTTTGAGTGATGACCCAAAGAGGAATTTGATGAGAGGCTAAAAGAGGTTTATCAGTGGAAGGGGGGGGATCAGGAGGTGCCTTTTTTGCCACAGCAAATAATAATGAAGACTGATTAGGAACTTATGGAGGTACTATCTTCATTGATGGAAAGACCACCTACATAAAGAAAATCATAGGAGTTTGAAGTCTGAGCCAAACAAATTCTTAACTTCATGGGTCTTATAATTAAGGGAAATATGTTACCAAAACAAATATAAAATACTATTCAAAAACTACAATTCAGGCTATTTTATAAGCCTAAGAGAGAACCATGTCATCTAAACTCCTAAGATACCATGGAATCTTAACTTTGAATCAGGTTAGACCTGGGCTCAACTCTAATCTCAAGTCCTTGGTCACTATTTGACCACAGTCAAATCACTAAACATGGTGATCACGAGGACTCTTCTAGTCACTATAAAGGGTGATTATCAGGGTCAAGTTTTTAAAAAGCAAAATATACTGTAAAACAAAGTGCAGTTTACATGATAACTATCATGACTAAAGAATAATAGCTAATATTTAGATAGCAATGAAGGGTCTATGAAATGTTTTACACGTATGATTTCATGTGATTCTTATGATAACCTAATGAGGTAGTTGCTATTAATAATCACATTTAACAGATAAGAAAACAGAGGCCAGGACTTGCTGGGAGTCACAAAATAGGGTCTTAAGCAGAATTTGAATTCAGTTCTTCCTGACTCTCAGTTCATTATGCTACTGTGCCTCAAGAGTATTATCAGATAGGAAAAACTTCAACTCAATTCAATAAGCATTTAATATGTGTGGTGCTCTGTGATAGGTTGGCAATTCAAAAATAAATTAATCCCTTCCCTCAAGGAGCTTACAGTCTAATGAGGGAATTGACAGGCACATAGAAAATTAAAGACAAAACTCACCAAACTCACCTTTCCAAAGGGAGGACAGCAGTCTAATAGGAAAGGTAGTTTGTTAACAACCAGAGGGCAAGAAAGGTAGGTCAGGGGGGGGGATTGAACTGACATGGAAAGACCCTCTTTTAAATAAGACAGGAAATAAATTAGAAAACTAGGGACAGCTTCCTAAAACCTCCTCTCCAGAATTCTCAGGAACAAAGGGTAGAATGCAGCCCTGGAGGAGAGGTCAGGCTGAGGCCACGAGCCAGAGGAGCCACAGCTGAAGTCTAAGTCCAAGGTCTAGACACTCCCAGGGGAGAATGTAAAATCTTGTAAAATACACAAAAGGATTTCTTTGGAATCCATAATAGAAAACCACTGTGTGATATCCTCAGTCCTGAGGGGTGGTAGGGGCGAATCTCCAGAATGTAACTTATATTGGGGAAACAGGTGCTGGAGGGGCATCATACATCTCTGAGCTCCAGCCCTGTGAGGGTGTGAGCCCCTATCTCATGTCCCTTCCTTCTGGCAAAACTGGCTTGAAACTTCCTGGGCAACCTGTGCAAGGAGCTCTGGCCAAGGCCTGGGTCTCCCCTGTGGCAGGCCCCCTTCCCCCATGGGGCTGGGAGCTGGCAGGACTGATGGCCCAAGTATTCCACACCTCTTCACTCCCACCAAACCACTTCCGAAGGTCTCCGGACCACACGCTGATATGCGAAACTGCCTCAAGGTTTGCCAGTGTCAAACCCTCTCCATGATTTATCACACACACCACACCTCATTTCTCCCCCCCTGCCTCCCACTAATGTGCTGTCCTTCATATCTTTTTTTAATCATGAGAGAGTAATTGCAGATATTTAAACACTCTGGTTTCCAACAGGAATTTCCATATCGGGTTTTATAGGCATTTTATAACCGAACAAATAACAGTTTGGATGAAATTCTGGGAATTCTCCTCTTGCAGGATAATCATTATCCGGTTGCTTCCCTACTGCTTGCTTAATGCAGCTGTCCAAGTTTGGGATTTACTGGGGAGCCAATTTGTTTTAAGAAATTAACAAAACAAATACCTAAGCATTGCACTGAACATAAAGTTTTTATTCATTTTGGTGAAAGGGAAAAACAATGTTCTAGTACTCACAAAACAGCTCTTGGAAATCATTTTTATGAAATTGAATCTCTTGCCCAAAATGATTATTTCATGCTAATCTCAATACAACGTGGTGCTGCAATAATTACTTCATTGTATTTATCTGTTAACTATTTCAACTTTGTGGGGCCTGCCTCACTGTAAAGTCTCAGAGAAAGGCCTCTTGCTTTGTCCCCAGCTATACAAGAGGTTGACAGACTATTCCCAAGACTAGATTTCTCAAGAGTTCGGGAAAAAAGGATGAGGAATGTCAAAAATTAAACATGACAGAGAAAGGAAACCTCTCAGAAATGCTTTCTCTAAGGCATCATCTGAAAATGAGAGCTGGAGGGACAAGAAAGGGAAACTCTCCCTGAGTAGACTAGTTATTTAAATGTTTCCTGGAGAATGACAATTTCCTATATGTTTTCTTTAAGTCTGAAGATTCCATGGTTTTTCTTAGGAGCATGGACATAACAGTGGAAGGGACCTTAGAGATTAAGCCCCCTCTCTTCATTTTAAAGAATGAAGGGGTGGTGGTTACTTGCCCAAGATCACATGGGTAGTAAGAACCTAGGGCAAGATGTAAGCCTGACTTTTGACTCCAGTGTAAAGGTCTTTCCCCTCTATGATACCACATGCCATCCCAAGTCTTCTTTAGGGATAGAGAAAAAAAATTTAAAAATTTTCACTTTTCAATCAGTTGTGCTGGGGACAAATAAATGGTCAGTTAGTTCTTTTGGTCTTCAGTGATCTTTAAAGGGAATGTTGGGCCACAGTGCATGTGTTTTTGCAGATTAAATTAAATTATGAATACTTTTTAATATATATTGTATTCAGAGAATTCACAAAATAAACACAACTTGCCTTTAAACATAAGCTCACAGCATGTCAGACCTTGAATTCAGAAAGAATTCAAAAATATCTGATCATATTAAAGAGAAATTGCCTATGTGCAGTTTTGAACTCTCCCCTAGGGTTGCCAGTTTAAATGATCTGTGTGCTGCACTTCCTTATGGCAAAGAATATTGTTCCATGAATAAAAATGTTTGAGAACCATTGCTCTTCTTCATGAAAGATAACTGATCTTAGGGCTTTCTTTCACTCAATTGACTGGACATTTTGGAGTCAAATGTATGGTCTTTCTACGCAGAGGTGGAGGTCACCTGATTTTAATAATAATGCAACAACCATCTCTCTTCAACCTGTTAGCTGAGAAAGACTCCAGAAATTTCTGAAGTCTAAATAAAGGTGTAATAGGTTATTCACTGGGACAATGGTCCATAGGATCATGGAATTTTAGATTTGCAGAGCCTCCTATTGTGGCAAAAAGCTGTTGGTCCATCAGAACATGCAAAGGAAAATGGTGGTAATAATGATAACAATATAAATGAATATATAAAAGTTTATGTTTTTCAAATTATCTATTTTTTAAACTATTACCCTTAGTTGATCTTCCCAAAACCTCCCTGAAGCAAATTGGGAAGTTTCTAGTTATCTTCAGTTTTACAAAGGAAGAGTAATGCAATGACTTTCCCATCCCACTGCTAGAATCAAGACGAGAAGCAAGTTGGCCACAGGGGACAGGAGAGTGTGCTGCCTCCCCTCTTCTGCAGAGGTGGAAGTTTATGAGTGTGGAATATTTTATGTGCACATACACAAACAGAAACACATATATACACACACAGCCCCAAAATTCAGTGCAGTTTCAAGACAAAAAAAAAATTAAATTGCACTAAGACTTTTGGGACATGATGCATAATCACTTTTTAAAAATATATATTATTTTTAATTTATGAAATAAAACTAGTACTTCCATAACATGGTATAATTTAAAAAAGATTATTGTACATGAAACTGGAAATCTACTACATATAAATTGCTAAATCCTTCTAAATAAAGAACAAAGTTGTAATGAAATAGTTTTCTTGATCTGCTACTTTTCTCCTGTAATTCTTTGTTATAAGAGAAAGTTATTTGGAAAGAACAGAGCGGGAAAAGGACATTTTTGCAAAAATAAATGATACTGATAAAAAACCAAAAGGTAGAGGGCTGAATTTGAAGTCAGAAAGGAAGTTAATCCTAGCTTTCACTTAGGTTAAGGAAGATCTCACTCAGATAGATGGATAGATGGATGAATCTAAAGTCTATATTTTATACATAGATACAGTATGTGTGTACAAGTACACATGTACTCATATACATGCATGTTCATATGTAACTGGACATGCGAACGTGTCTATTAAAATATTTGATAGATCTAATTATATCTACCTTTATAACATCTCTCATATATGTGCTTCATTCTGACAATGTCAGCACACACACACACACACACACACACACACACACACGCACACAGATAAAGTAAATTTCAGTGTCTTCTTATTGCCTCCAGGATAAAAAAATAAAATCCTTTGTTTAATATTCAAAACTCTTTACACTCTGCCCCTTCCTTTTTCCAGATTTCTTATAATTTACTCCCCTCCACCCATCGTACTTTTCAGATGGACTAGTCAACTTGTTTCTCATACTTTCTTGCTTTTGTGTTCACTGTGCCCCCTCCCCCAATCCCCCAACCCTGGCCTGGATTACTCTCTTTCCCTTCCTCTGGTTTTTAGACTCCTTGACTCCTTCCAGACCAAGCCCAAGCCCAAATCCTACATCCTTCTTTTCTAGTCCTCTATCCCCATTCTATTGGAAAAGTCTTTTCCTCTAAAATGAACTTCTATCTATTGTATTTATCCTTTATCTATTTATATAAATATTACTTCCTCTATTAGAATGTAAGTTCCATGAGGGAAGGGATTGTTTTTAAACTTTCCTTAAATCCTCAATTCATAATAAATTCCAAACAAATCCTTGTTGATTGGTTGATTGATTTACTGGTTGATTGCTATGCTGACCAATCCAGGTACTCATCCAAGCAAGAGCTCTCAGGATAGCACTTTCTGAGTTACCAAATTGATTATTTCCATTGGTCAGCCTGTTCAAACAACAGGTTCCGTCTGATATTTCCCACTGGTAGCTCTGATCTTGTCCAGATACAATTGAACTTTCCCTTTGGGTCTGACCAAATCCTGCTGAGGAAACTGTGAAGACTCAATCCAATTATCCACAGAACTGCCACATTGTCTGGACAATTTCTACAATGTACACACCTCCTAAAGCCTAATTTTTCTTTGAGGGCTGGGCTCAACCCTGCTTGTCTAGGGCAGGGAGAGCAAAGCTTCTTTTACACAGCACCTTTATCTCTCTAATATGATCCTTATAGTTCTTTTTTTGAGCCTTTTCAGGCACTGTTGGGACACCTATGGCAAAGCACCCTCCTCTTCTCAGCACGCATACAACATAAAAATAGTGATACCATTTTGGGATAATTCTTTGCTTTTTGATGAGGGTCTGCTGCATCCTTATATGGCAAAAAGTACATTTAAGGTTAAATTAGGGCAGGAATTCAGTCCTCAAGGGGTCTTGGAAATAGTTAAGAAAATCAAAAAAGGAAGAAAAAAGAAATAGTTAAGAGACACAATTGGTGGCAGCTATCTCAGAGAAATTCCCTAATCCAACAATAGCCTGTAATACCCTATGGTGGTCTTGGCCTTGCACCAGAATCATGGCAGAAGGAAGCTTAGCAACACTATTTATTTATTTATTTCCAAGTAGAAATTAGCAGGTTTTATTTACCACAACAATGTCCCCTCTCTCACAATCCCATGCAAAAAAGGTTTAAATTATCAGCTTTTACTGATCAGGATGCTGTGCTCTCTGACTAATATGCTTTCATTTCTTATTTACCAAGGCTGGGGTACCAAAATAAAGAAATAAAAAACTCCAGCGATATAGAAAAGCACCAGGAGCTCCTATAACCTGTAGAACACCCAAACAGGACCATTGCTGACCTGATGGGATACTTGCCTCACCTTCCATCACCTGGTGTCCCAGGGGATAGGAAAAAATAGAAATGACAAGTTCTTTCAATGTTACCCATCTACGGAAAGTTTCTTTTGTGCTTGCTGTCCTGATCCTTCTGGTGTTTTCAGCAGCAGACAATGGGGATAGTAGGTGCTAACATTTCTAATCTAGTTTTAGAAAAGCAAACCCCAGATTAAATCCTAACAGGTTGAATTTTCAAACCAGAGTGCCTCAGGTCAAGGTTGCAGAAGTTTTCAGAAGAACCATTATGGGATTTTTGCCTCCTCTATAATTCCATTGTAGGGCTTTCAAAGTCACTTTATTTAAATCCCTGTCAGGAAGCCCTTAACAACCAGCCAGTTTTATTTACTGTCAACACAACCACTCTTTTGGTTAGCCCTGGTCTAAGCACCAGCAGGGACGCAGGTACTGTGTCTCATAAACTGGACACGCACATTTCTCTTAGAACAAAGAAAGATACTTCCTTTCCTTGGCATATGCGCATATTAAAAAATTTATTGGGTCCATTTCAATATCCTTCCACTAATGGACAGATTTTAAGACCTCCCTAAGTAGAGTAGTAGTAAATTTTGCTTCATATTTCACACAAATATTCAAAATAAAAATACCTTTTGATGGAGATAGCTGAATCTCCTTGTAAGTACCTTCATTTTTTGGTAGCTTAGTTCACAGCCAAGGGAAAAAAAAAGGAATGAAAGAAAGAAAGAAACGCATTGTACCAATCAGCTATCTAATGAGCCTCTAACTCTGTTTCCACCTTATCCCAAAGGTATAGGAAATAGCGCTGCTTTTTTAAAATATCAAGAAAACATCATTTGCTCTAAAATGTCCCTAAAAGCAGGTCTAAATTGCCAATAAAGGCCGGGTAATCGTATCAGCATGGATCAGAAAGCATTTCTCAGAACTGATGAAATAGTTTGCCTTGCTCAAGAACTTGAAAGATACTGCAAAGACAGTACTTTGGAAATAACCCACCATTGGTCTGGTGACTCAAAGCTTCTTTAAGACAGGGCAATTTTCCATTCTGGACCCAGCATCACCCCTCATTCTGTTCTAATTTGTTTAAATCTAATTCGTTCATTGCAAGTTAGATTTAAACCTGAGCAAACTCAAAGAAACTTTTAAAAAAAAATTTTGCTTTATTTTTTTAAGAAGCTCAGTTAGAAACCAGGATTTCTTTGAGTGTCCATTTTTGGCCTAAGACTTAAGGTGGACTCATGACTCCCTTGTAGCCTATGTTAAATGGCCTTTCAATTAAAAATACAATGGTACCCTTTGGTGGGTCATTTTTCCAACAAAATGAACCTTGGCCTTGGCACCTTAGCTACATAATCACTTGACAACCCAACACATATACAGTATAAATATTTAAGAAAAAGTAAATTCCATTAAGCTGCTATGTGATAGATGCAGTGGTAGGTACTTATCTTTGAAATATTAAACTCTAGACATTTATATCCATACAAAAAAGAGTTTCCTGCCATTTGATGAGAATTATGTGCCTGGCACTAATAAAATATTAAACTCCAATTTAAAAGATAAGTATCTTATCCACTTTTTTAATAATAAAACATTTTACAGTGCACAGAAAAGCCAATATGCCCCCCAACATTACCATACAATACTGTATTTACAAACTTTCATAAAAGTTTTGTGTCTGTGTTTATCATTGGCTTTTTTTTTTCCTGAGCCCTGATTATTTTCCATAATGACATAGTGTATTTCAATAATGCATGATGTAAGGTGTACAAACAGGCTTTATTTTTTTTGTTAGAATTCTGTACTTTTTGGTGAGTAGGGCCAAATGCCAGTTAATTAAGTAGAGGTGGCTACTAAGATTGCATTATCCTTTTTGGTCCCCATTATATAAATTAATGTCAAACTGATGCGATGTTTCCTGTTTAAAATAACAGATACAAGTGTTAAAAATTACAGCCTAGAGTTTTCTTATTTGACATGCATTATTTTCGGCTGCAAATGTCAGTTTCTAACCACTGCCAAGAATGCTATGAAGAGGGCAATAAGTAATAAGTATGAGTTATCAAATTTAGTGTCTTTTGAAATTTGCACAATGCTACAAGGTAGGGTAGTGTTGGGGATCATAAAGTAGATATCTGGCAATTTATGGAGGCTGTTTCAAAAATATTTAGGTACAAAATATTGCAATGAGAGATGGATTCATGATTTCCTCTTTTAGATTTGTAACTTTTGTTTGAAGCAAACTTTTACCATTGTTGATAGGAAATACTCAGCTCATTCATTCATTCATTCATTCAATGAAATGGTAGTGTGCCTACCATATAAAAGGGCTTAGCAATATGATTTGAAAGGCTAAGTTGGTTGAAGATGCTGGATTTTTTTAAATCCCCTTTGAAATCTGGTGACCATTTTAGAAAAGAAATACTATTCCAGTGGTTTTGATGTCAGATGGTTAGTTAGGAGAAGTGAAAAACTCATGATCCTCTAACCCCAGAGTGAGGGTGTAAAAAGAAAAAAAAGTTTGCTACAAACACAACATAGAGAAATCAAGAGACAGTTAAGGGTTCTTTAAAGGCCCCATGGGGGTTGGCCATGATAATCTAAACCTGACAGTCCAGCTGCTGATTAGATAGTGTAGGAAAGGCATGGTATAAGAGAGCCAGCCACTCCCCTTAAAGGCCCTACAAGGTAGGTGGAAGGGGCAGCATTCTGAGAGTTGTCAACATCTGGTATTGGAGAGGTGGCTATAGAAAGGGCTCATACCTGGTTTAAGGTAATATTTTAAGCACCTGTGTAATTAAACCTGACCCAGGTGAGCTTGTGGTCAAGGTCAGTGTAAAAGGGTAAACATTTAACAATATAGAAAAGATTACAAAAGTCAGTTCTCAATATATATTTGATTACAATACTTAAACACTTTAATAGTATAGAAAACATTACAAAAATTTGTTTTCAACATATATAAGATTACAATATTTCTCTGTGACCTAATTCCCCTGCATCAGTTTCAGCTGATCTGATTAGAAACTCATGATTTTGATATTGAATTCACAAAAGGCTGCCTTTCTATTATGAAAATGGCATCAGGTGTGGTCTCTGCTCTTCTGTGATGGGGAAGAAACCTGGCTTGTCCTAAGTTAAAGGAAGCTTGTCTCCAGAAACAGAAATCAGACACTTTCAGTATACAAGAAAAAGCCCAAGGCACAGAGTCAAAAGATTAGGTTCAAATCTTATCTCTGCTGTCTATTACCCATGGAACCTTGATGGAGTTAGTTAAACTCCTTGAAACTCAGTTTCCTCATTTGTAAAATGAAGGAGTAGGATGTTTAAGTCAGAGATGGCCTTTGAGATCCCTTCCATCTCAGTGTCTGTGGGCTCTGTCATGTCCTTTGTTTTGATCAATGTCTTTGTCTTTAAAATAATAATTAATTGAGTGGATGATTGGTGTTAATAGGGAGAGGAGTATAAATAAAGCTTCATTTCAGATAAACCAAAATCAATTTTTTGAGGGGGAAAATATAAGTTTATTTACTCTATTTGCCAAGTAGACTCAGTGCTGATGATTGAAATGCATATCTTGAAGCAAACCTCAGTCTGAGTGGTAAATAAGGAATGTATTTGGAAGGAATGTTGGCTTTGGAGAGTAAGCAAATAGTTCTATGAGATTCATATCTATATACATATATGTGTGTGTGTTTGTGTGTGTATGTTTTAGGGTCCTAGAAACATCAATTTGAAATCAAGAGGCTATTTCTTATCAAGTGACAGTCAACTAAGGATGATTTGGGATTGAATAGCAATTGCCAATGGTTTTTTTTTTGTTGTTGTTGAATGGACAGAGGGATGGGACTAACCAGGATAATAGCACATTTTTCATTTCTAAAATGACTTTGATGGTAATTCTGAGGGAGCATAGTATAATGGAGAGAGCACTGGATTTGGAGTCATAAGGCCTAGTTTTAAATTCCAGGTATGTTTCTGCCTGTGTAATATTAATGAAATCCTCTCTGGACCTCATTTGACCTAAGTTCAGTCTGCAGACTACAAGCTGGTGAACTTGACTTCCTTTTGGGGGGAAAAATTCTAGGATACATTGCCTAAAGAGTTGTTTGGTGAAAATCTAGAATGGAAACCAGTGATGGCAAAGAACCAGCATGACTTCATCAAGAACACCTCAAGTCAGAATAATCCTATTTCCTTATTTTGTTAGGGCTACTAAATTAGTAGACAAAGATAATAATATGAATATAGTTTACATAAATTTTAGCAAGTATTTTAATAAATAATTTCATAATATTCTTATGGAGAAGATGGGAAGATATGGAGTAGATAGATGATAAGACAGTTCGATGGACTTCAACAGTTTCATGGCTGGAATCAAAGAGAAGTGATCATTAATTCTATATCAACATGGCAGAAGGTCTCCAGTGGAATATCCTATGAATCTCAGCTTGTCTCTGTGGTCTTCTTAAGCAATGACTTGTATAAAGGCATAGGCAGGCATGTTCAAATTTGTAGATAACAAAAAACTGAGAAACATATAGCTAATCCATTGGATTGGAAGTCAGAATTCTACAGGTTCTATTTGGACTGAATCTAATAAAACCCCATTTAGGGTTTTCTTGGATAAGATACAAACACAATTTACCATGTCCTTTTACAGATCATTTTACAGATGAAGAAACTGAGGCAAACAGGGTTAAGTGACTTGCCCAGGGTCACACAGTAAGAGTTTGAGAACAAATTTGAACTCAGGAAGATGAATGTCCCTCACTTCAGGTCTGGTGCTCGAACCATAGCGCCATCCAGTGGCTGTGTCTGGTAATTGCAAGGTGATAATCTTTCTATTTCACTCTTCCCAGATGTCATCTAGAGGTGCCTTATTAGAGAGTGCTGAACCTGCAATCTTGAGTTCAGACTTGAGTTCAGATCCAGACTAAGACACTCACTAGCTGAGTAATGTGGGACAAGTTACTTAATCTCTGTTTTCCTTTTTTTCCTTATCTGTAAATGGGAATCTAATAGTTCATAATGTACCACTCTCCCAGAATTACTTCAAGGATGAAATGAGATAATACTTGTAAAGCGTTTAGAACAGTAAAAGAAAATAAAGAAATAAGTATTTATTAAGCACCTACTGTATACCAGAGTACACAGAAAATGCCTAATAAATGCTTCTTTCTTTACTTCCTAATTTAAGAAGGAGATAGATAAACTGAAGAGTGTTCTGGGGAGAGCTTAGATAGAGAAGGATATTCAGCTCAATTCATGTGAGGATCATTTTAAAGAACTGAGATAAAGAAGAATTGGAGAAAGAAATGAGGAGGGATTGGGGAGAGGAAAACAGTTGTCTTGTGGCAGAGAAATTTGTTTTGTCTTATTAAGCTGAAAAGGGACCAGAGCAGGAGCAATGGAGAGAAGTTACCAAGAAGCTAACTTAGGCTTGATTTTGGTCAAAATTTCCTAACAGTCAGTTATGCAAAAGTAGAGTAAGCTCCTTGAAAGTCTTCCAGCAGATACTGGACAACCATTTATAGAGTATATTACAATAGAAATCCTTTTTTTTTTTTCTTTATATGAGTGGGACTACATTAGATTCTGCAACTAAATCTTTAAGGCCTCTTCCACCTTTAAATCACATGGCAATGGTATTCACTCTTGGCATCTTATCGTGGAAGGTAATGATCACTGATAGAAAAATAGAAAGGTTCAAGACTAGGTTTGGGGAAAGAAAAATGCAGGGAATTGATCTTTCCTTTTAAAATAATAAGGCATATTAGGTCTAAAATTGTCTTTTACTCTTTTTCATTGGGTAAGGGTTCCACTGAAGGCGTTTGGACTCTCATGCCTGACTTCATTCCAAGTGCTGTAGATCAAATGGTTATATTTAAGAGGTGGTAAGGGACCATCAGTAACAATTTTAAGTGAATTTTACATTACTCGTCTGCAAATATCTCCCAATTCCTGATTAGTCGCTGCCTGAATCTCTGTTTCCCTTCCTGGAAATGTGTAGCAATGAATTTCCTTATTTCTGTAAATTACTTTAGAAACAATAGGCTGCAATTATCGTAAGATTTGAAAAGCACCCACTAATTATGCTCAGGATAAACTGCACTTAATATCTATAGTATCTATTATCAGCAAATCAACGGGCTTCTCTGTACACACACACACTAAATCCCTTCATAATAAATGTCGGTGGAATTGAATTGAATTGAAACTTCCAGCACTAGATAAAAAGATTGCTCAGTAAACTGCTCTTGCCAATGATTTTGGGGAAGCTGCATCCTAGGCGATCTCATATTCTCACATATGGTTTTGAAAATGGTTATGGATATGTGACAGGAGAATTCCATAATAATGTTAGACCATTTTGAAGGCTGAATTCTTCCCCATTGCCCCTAACAAGCATTTGGAGAATTTTGAGGCAAAGTTCAAATTAAGTCAACAAACATTTAAGTAGCATTTAATACAAAGACCCATACTAAACATGAGCCTCAAGAACCTTATAGCCTATTGGAAACATATAATATGTTTACAGACAAAGAAGCATAAAGTAATTTGGGTAGGGGAAGAGAAGTCTAGCAGTTGGTAGGATTAGGAAAGACTTTCCCATAGGGGATGGTGGTTGAAAGTATTGGGAAGTGGTACCTTCTAGACATGGGGACAAAGGAAACAGAAGTCATGATGACTTCAAGAAACAGGCGGACCATCTTGATTGAAGTATGGTGTTAGAAGGGTTATCTAAAAGACAAGGCAGCTAGAATCTCAAGAAGCCACTGTACAATTGATTGTAGCTGTGTAGTTTCTGGTCATGACTCTCCCACTCTTCTAATCTGATAGTCTGCAAATTTGTGAAACATATTACAATCTACCCGATCAAATGAAATATTTCTAAAGTGCTTATCACATAGTAGGCACCAATTAATGCTTGCTCCCCTTGTCCTCAAGATTACTTTGACAGGATTTCTTACCAATTCCTATTTAGTTGCAACCTGTTCCAGTGCCAAGATTTGAAATATCAAGGGGTGGTTGGGTGTGTGGGTTCAAGTTCTTTGTTCATCACTGACTGGGCACACTCAACCTCAATCTCCTCATCTGTAAAATAGATATATTCAAACAACATGATATTACATAATAATAGCTTTTGACAGGGACTTTTAGAATTCATTAATGGAGTTTAAATGGAGGTCTAATACTGAAGTTGAAGCTTAAATATTTGGTCACATACTAAGAAGATAGGATTCAATTGGAAAAGACTGTTGTTGAGAAAGATCAAAGTCAAAAGGAAAAGGGTTTGACAGAGGATGAGATGATGAGTAGTGCCATGGAAATAACAAACATGAACTTGGATAGACTTTAGGAAATAGTGGAGAGTGGAAGGGTCTGGTGTGGAAGGGTCTATGGGGTCATGAAGAGTCAAACATAACTAAACAATTGAATAATAATAAAAGAATTGTCCAAGGAGTAGAGCTGAGATTTGAAGCCAGATTCTATGATATAACATCCAAGATTATTTGAAAGCATTTTAAAATACTTTAGAGTACATTTTATTGCATTTGATCATGCATATTTGTGATAAAGATTTTGTTTCTTGGTTTATTTTTCCCCCAGTAGAAGAGAGAAAAAATGTTTGTCCATTGAAAGATTAAAAAATAGAATTTGAAAAAAGTACAAACTTTTGCAGTAATTACAAATATTTCTTACTATTTTGGTGTTATAGATGAGGTGACACAAGACATTTCATTTCTATAATACTTGTTTGATAATTGTAATTCTTGAGATATTTGTAATTTAAATTCCATGAGACTGACCCCAGTATCTCACCATAGTACACAGAGAAGAGTGAAAAACAGATCCAGATGAAGATCAAACCAAAGGATCTGGCCACAGTAGCATCTTCTGACTATCCATTTTTTTTCCATTTTTGGTGTCTGAAAATATAGATCAGTAGTTACAACCTATGCAACCTAGTAGTCCTTCTTCACTCACACTCTTGCCCTAGGTTCTGGACAGTTATAAAAGTTGTGACTTGAGCTTGGATTTGTTGTTGTTTAGTTGTATCCAATTCTTCATGAGCCCATCTGGAGTTTTCTTGGCAGAGATCCTGGAATGATCTACCATTCCTTTCTTCAGTTCATTTTGCAGATGAGGAAACTGAGACAAATAGAATTCAGGGACTTGCCTAACGTTCATTGACATTACTGGCCTTTGAGGCTGGCTTTGAATTCATGAAGATGAGTCTTCCTGATTCCAAGTCTGGAGCTCTATCTACTACTTCATCCAACTGACCCAAGTATAAGCTGAGCTACTGTTAAGGCTTGAGCATGATGGTCACCTCTTACCTGGGTCCTTGAATTGGAAAGGAATTGAAGGAAAGGAAGTGAATAAGAAATGTAAACCTGATCCCTACTTCTTTAGGATTTTAGTTTTTTTCTGGCAACCTTCCCACATAAGGGTCATTCAATGTGTGAGTATAACTCTTATTCACAAAACTTTTTCCACACCAGAACTGTGAGGTTGATAATTTAGGTTTTTATTGACACTTTGCCCTGACTTATGATTTCATCAGTGTAGCCTCCCAGGGAGACAGCTTCCTCTGCCAAAGCAAGAAGTTGCTAGAGGGTAGAATGAGAATAGATTGTGCTCAGGTCACAGAGCTAATAAGACCAGATTTGAACTCAGGGAGATGAGTCTTCATGATTCCAGGCTCTATCCACTGTGCCACATATGTAAATGGTGATATAATTTAGTGAATACAAATTTCACTGCAAATAAGAAAAATAAGAAATACTTGTATAAACAAGAAAAACTTCTTTTGTCTAGTTTATCCTAGGACATCCTAGGACTCAGATTTTTTAAGTCACAAAGATGAGAAAATGACTTCCTTGTTCACTGTCAACTTGATTTAAATTTTCTTTAAAATAATTAATATAAAATTTCAATTTTGATTTTTCAAAAACAACAAAAACATAACATCTTAAAAAATGAAATTGTCAAGGGGATCGATAGATTAGGTGATTTATCCTGGGTTATACAACCAGCATAGGTCAGAGGTGGAAAATGGCCTGACTTGAAGACCAGTTGGCCTTCACGATTGCTTCTCCTGTGGTAAGAATGTAAGGATTATTTTTCCATGTTTCAGGAGAGAAAACTGAGATACACTTACCTGAGGTTGCATGACTTTTCCAAGATCCCAAGGTAAATGAGGGAGCCAGAATTCAAAGTCTAGCTCCTCTATTCAATCTAATCTCATAAAGAACCAGAGCTATGTTATCCTTTTGGATGATGCAGGTAAGGTGAGTTATTTCTATATAAAATTATGTATAATATAACTATAGGTATGGAATTATAATTTTATAAATATGTGGGAGGGGGGAATTCTCTAATGTGGAAAATCCTTACACTAATACAGATCAGCATCTCCTCTACAATTTATAGTTCAGGAAGACTTGAATTCAAATTCAGCTTCAGATACTTAATAACTATGTGACCCTTAGCAAGTCATTTATTTAGCCCCTATTTGCCTAAGTTTCCTCATGTGTAAAATAGTGATAAAACTAGTATCTACATCCAGGAGAATAAATATGATAATATTTGTAGTAATTTGAGATAATATGTTTAGTAATTTATATTAAAATGCCAGCAAACAGTAGGCACTTAATACATGTTTATTCCTTTCCTCTCCTCTTTTCTATTAAAAATGCAAGATGTTCCAAAGTCAGATCAATTCTAATAAATCCAATTGATCACTGGATATAGGAACCCATTAAAAGTAGGGAAGAATATAGTGAGAAAGTCAGGAATAACTTAATTTTCTCCCTTTGCTTCTAAGTTCTTTTAAAAGAGTCATTTGAAATTACATTTTTGTTATTCACATTTCAAGATTCATACTGAATACATAGTTATAAAGTGACTATTGTGTGTAAAAGACCATGCTATATGTTGGTTGGGTTGCAATATATTCAAACCTTCATATATGCATTCATACAGTCAGACACACACATATATACATACAGATACATATATGCTTGCATATATGCATACATAAAACAAGATGGTGGATGTTTCTAAAGTAAGAATATGAACAAGGCTCAAGAATTATATCAAGAAATTATTTATCTAATTCTGTCTGCCTCTCTTTTTATCCTTTGCTTTATTAAAAGGGAAGCTCTTTTGCATCTGGAAGTTCTTTCAAAGGTTTTCTTAAGGTTCTTTCTTCAGGGTCATCATCACCCTTTATAAAAATCCAGAATGGAGTAAAAATGGAACAAAAATAAGAATGGAAGAAAGAGAAAGGGGTATTATTGTTTACAATCACTATTTTGATAAAATTAATTTAAATTTAATTTCCTCTATTTCAAAATGTTTCAAATGTTTCTATCTGTCTGATTATTCCAATTATGTGTGAATACAGGATGTATCTGTGACTTTGATTTTGTCTGTCTGTAGCATTCCTGGTGTGGGAACACCCTGCCCATGACTTAGCAGGTACAAGCTTTGGAGCAGCTGAAGGAACTTGAACTTGCTTGTAAGAGAGGAGAGATTTGGTTCCTTTTTCTTCTTGTCTTTCACTCCAGCATTCAATCTATCGTGTCACACTCCACCTCATGATTTCAACTTATTGATAAAAATGACTGATAATAGCAACTTAAGTCTATCTTGCCCTTTAAAGGTTCAAAGTGCTATTCATAAATAATCTCATCTGACCCTCACAGTAACCTTATAAATTAAGCAGGGTGGCTATCTTTATTCCAATTTTATAGCTTAAAAAGATTATAGAAAGAAGAGGGAAAGAGACAGACCCCATGACTAGTAAATGGAGAAATTGAGACTTGCAGTTCCTGGTATTTCATTCTTTACATTTGACCCCATTTTTCATCCTGAAAAAAAACAAAGCTACATCTTCCTTTTTCAATAAGGTTAACTACCTACTGGACAGAGGAATGTTTCACATCCACATCAAGTCCTCAAACAAGAATTATCCTTTCCGATGACAGGGACAGGGTGAGTAGCTTCTGTCTGTAAGTTAAGGTAAAATATGTGTGTGTTTCTTAGGTATTTTTACACTGTGAGATTGCAAGCCAAATGTAAGTGTTTCCACACACTTCCCTCTTGAGAAGACATTTACATATGCATTAAGCTCCCTTTATCAGGATACACATACAGAGCAATGACACATCTCATTGACAGTATGCAGTGTGATGGATAACTCTGCACAAAACAGAGATTTGAAAGGAAAATAAGAGGAAGAATAGAATTAAGAGCCTGTACATAAGTGGCATAGTGTTTTTAGGAGAAACAGAGATGGGATTGTCTGACTCACTTTGCAGATCTGAGTTAGTAAAATATGCAACAAGTTCTTTAGAGAAGCCCCTCATAACCGACTGTTGCAACCAGTAAGGACTGAGCCTCCCTGGGCTGGGGTCCTCTTTCTCCAACTCAAACAATACAGGAAGTACCTTGGAAGTCATCTAGTCTGACCAGCTCATTTGAGAAGCTGAGGAAGCTGAAACTCAGAGAGTTTAAGTAACTTTACGAAGTAACACAGTTGACTAGGGTGGGGTTTGAGCCCAGAACCTCCAGGGGTCTAAATTCAGCATTAATTCTACCACATCAAAAATCCTGGTCAATCATTTTTAGTTCAGTGATTCAGTTGTATATATCACACAGTCCTTTGTGTTGTATTCAAGTGTTAATAAGAAAGTTTGTTATAGTAACAATGATAATAATAATAATGTCCTTTATAATAATATGTTATAATAACATAAATTATATATTATATTATAACATAATAATATGTTATAATAATAACATATGTTGCCTTTTGCTTTACGAAGTGTGATAAAAAGTGGTGTAATCATGTAAACTTGAGTTTTAGTTTAAACTCCTCTGACTGGCATTCAAAGTCCTCCATAATTTGGTGCAATCTTTTCTTTCCAGGCTTATTTCATAGTTTTCCCTTCCATATGCACTAGACTCCAATCAAAGTGAACTATTCTTTGTCCCCCAAACATTCCCCACTTGTCCCTTGCCATTCTCTAGTCTGGAATTTCTTCTTGCCTGCTTTTTGCTTGTTGAATTCCTTTAGATCCTTTTAATGCTAAATCATTTCTTTCAAAATCCTCTTGTGCTGTTCCCTAGCTTTCCTCCCTTGATCTATGTATAGTATTATTTTGTTTTACAATTCTTTAAAACTATCATCATGTAGTATTATTTTATATTATCATTATCAGATTTTGTGTCTTTTATCCTTGCTACATTGTCAGTTCCATGAGGGTAGCCATCATGTTTTATTGAAACTTTCTATATGCATGAATACCTTGGACAGTGCTCCATATACTGTCTATGTTTAATAAATATGTAAAAGATGCAATGAATGCCTCTTTAATGCATCTGGTTTGCCATTAAGAAATATTCAGCCACCAAGTTTCAAGAGAAACCCACCAGAAGGAAAAGTCTGTCATATTTTCCAATGAATGGCCTCAACTCCTTGCTGAATCATTAAAGTTTTTGCCTACTAACTGTATAAAAAGTTAGTGTGACCTTGCATTAGCTTTTCCCTATGTCTGAGATACACTTTCTCCCCATCTTCACTTCTTATCTGGCACACAGTAGGCAATTCATAAATACTTGCTGATTGATTGAAATACTTGATTTGTTTTAAAACAGGGATCAACTACAGCTTTTGTCTACAAATTCTTTTGATACTCTAAACTACTCCTTACCAAGCTTGTATTCTTTGTATGTGTATATGTATGTACAAATATACATACATACATATATATGTATATGTATACATAATGGGGGAGACAATATACATAATATATTTGTGGAACTCAGTTTCCATAAATATCATAAATATTTATTGTATTTTACATATTATACACATATTACCTGTAAATTCTATATAACTTATATGTGTATAATGTATAAATGCATGCTATCTCCCCTATTAAAATACCAACTTTGAAAGAATAGGTTGCATTACTTTGTTTTTGACTTTTGTAGCTTCAATGTTTTTTAGCTCAGTGACCTAGGTTTTTAGCAGTTTCTAATGCATAGAAGGCACTTAAAAAAATTGTTGATTGAAACATTTTTTTGGTGTAAGTGGAGTCAAAGGATAATACCTTCATTCTCACCCACAAGGCACAATTATTCAAATAGAGGTTTGTTTTGTCTTCTGCTGAGACTCACTCAGAACCTGTCTCCCTATATACTGTCAAGACTGCCGGTTTCTCACTGATAGCCTCAGCCCAGAAATCTAGTGAAAGACAAGGCATTTCAGTGATTCCCGATGGTAGCACTTTTGGTCTGGTCTGCTCTGGCACCTGGTCCCTGTAGTGTCTCATGACTCCTAGACCAGACCAGTATATCTGAGTGGTCCTGAAGCTTAGCGTTATTTCCATAGTATTAATTGGCTTCAGGGATTTTTCTAATTACTGGATAAATATTTTCCCTGGGTGCTCATAGATTCTTCCAATGCTATGAGGTGGAAGTGCTGCCAAATTGGGGAGGGAGATGGAATCTACTTTCAATTACTTCTGCCACTGACTCTCTGCTGAAGTCTACACAGTCATAATTAGCTGGGTCATGCAAAATAAAGACACCCTCCCTCCTCCAACACTACAACCAATTTTCCTTAATTACTCAGAAAAAAAGACAAAGATTTGAATCATCCAGGTTGACTGTCTCTGTGGCCCAAATACCCTGGAAAATAGCCAACCTTGTCCATCATTTTAGTCTCTGAAACTCTGGCCTCATTAGGCAAATGAATTTTAAAACTCCTCATGATTTGGGATCTTGCTTATCATCTAGAGAGTAGTAATTCAGTCAAGGTACAGTATTCTAGGAAAAACACTGGCTTGAAAGTCAGAGGACCTTGGTTCAAATTTCACTTCAGAATTCTTACTGTGACCTTGGAAAAGTCATGTATTCTCTTTAGATCAAAGTCTTCTTATATGTAAAAATGTGAAAGCTGATTTTTATAGCAGTCAGTTAGATAGCACAATAGAGAGAATACTGAGTCTGGAGCCACAGACACTTATTAACTGTGTGACCCTGTGCAAATAATATAACTCTGTTTACCTCAGTTTCCTTGTCTGTAAAATGTAGGAACTAACTTAGATAGCCTGTGATGTGCATAAAATTGATATTGTAAAAGTACTTTATTTATTTTTAGCTTTTTGCAAGGCAAATGGGGTTAAGTGGCTTGCCCAAGGCCACACAGCTAGGTAATTATTAAGTGTCTGAGGTTGGATTTGAACTCAGGTACTCCTGACTCCAGGGCTGGTGCTCTATCCACGGTGCCACCTAGCCACCCCAGTACTTACATTTAGCTTAGAAACATTCAGGTGATTGGAGGTTTGGGGTGAAAGAAAATGAGTAATAATTGTGGGTGCCTTATCTGACTTCAAGTAATCAAATATATTTATCATTATCTTCATCAACATCATTATCATAAATATTTCAAGATTTTCCAAGTGTTTTTTATAAATTTTATATTGTTTTTAGCATCATAATAACCCTAGAAATATTATTATTATTATTATTATTGTTATTGTTATTATTCCCATTTTACAAAGAATCACCCTGAAGCAATGATCAAGTTGACTGAAAGTCAAAGATCAGCAATTTCTCAGTCTAGTTTGAGCCAACTAGATGAAGCCTGAGGCAAAAATCCCCACAGAGACACTCACAGATCATCCCAACTGAGCTTCAATCTTTGCCTTAATTCTTGTGCCATTAACTCCATTTCCAGCTAAAGAGTGGTAGAAGTAACAGGGGAAGCAGAATTCAATCTCTCTCTCTCTCTCTGTCTCTGTCTCTCTCTCTCTGTATACATATATACTAATTACTAATCATTAGAGCTATTAGAAAAGGGATACTTTGGGAGGAAGGGAGTTCTCCATCCCTGAAAATATGGAAGTTGAGGCTAAATGACTATTTCTCCAATATGTTATAGAGGAGATCAGTGCTCCAGGTGAGGCTTGGATGAGAAGATGATGCCAGAGATCCCTTCAAACTCTGAGTACTATTATTCTGTGATGGTGAAAAGGAGAGGGGATACCTCAGGGCACAAATTATAATTTGTCAATCTACCCATTTATAGGAGTTCATTATAATTCTTCACTCCTCCCCTTCTATTCCAAGTAAGAATGTGATTAAGGTTATTGTTTTTTGAGTTTGGGTTTTTATTTTTTTTGGAAAGATAGTTATTTTAGAGATGCAAGATACCTGGATTATTCATTGTTAAATTCCCAACACAAATTTCTATTATTTTGCCAAGAAATTTCAATAAACCAGATATATTTTCTACCAAATATCTCCCTGAGTGTTAAGCCAATCATTATTATAATATTTTGTTTGTTTCTGAAGAGACATTGAAGATGACTCACTTTGCTCAACCTGGTTGTTTACCCTGTGTCTTTAGGAGAGAAGGTGTAATTGTTGGAATATTCTTGGCCATCCTTCATTCGGAATTTATGTTGTAATTTCAGCAAAACCTAGACCTTGTACAGCAGTTTTCATCTTTTTCAAGGCTGCCTCTATTTCTTGAAATGCTGGAGGGTTTCCAATTATTCCTTCTGGTCTCTTTGGATGTGAATTGTAACAGATCAGCTGAGAGTCGCAGTTCAACATTGTTAAGCTTATCAATATAAATATAATGTTCAACCCTTTTTAGATAATTGGAGCTATGTGTGAAAATGTGACCAATTTGTGCATAAATTGGTCCTACACTTCTTTCTGGCAGAGAGAAAAGGAGAGAGTGAGAGAGGGAAGGCAAGGGAGTGAAAGAATAGCACCATATGTGAGTTCCGTTTGTTTTTTCTGAGGGAGTTTTCTCTACCTTTTACTATCGATTAGGCTTTGTGGCAGATTACAGTTCAATACCTGTACTATGTGATGAGACACTGACCAGCTATGCAAAACTAAGACACTCTTCAAAGCCAAATTCTTACCTAAAAATGTAAATGGAATAAAATAAAAAGCGTATGAATCAAATTCAATGTTGCTGAAAGAGAGAAAGATGGATCTCTAAAAATAAAAAATCTTTCCTTGGAGAGCTGCCAGGTTCAGACCTCAGAAGGGTGGGGCTTATTTCAGGTTGGAAGGGTAGAGAGCAGGGGAGGGGAACGAGAAGGAATAACTTCAAATTAGTCAGTTAGGATAGAAACTGAATTTTCAAAGATTTGGAAATAATACATTAACTTCTCCCAGTTTCTGTTTTCTAAAAGGTCTAGTCTGTTTCTCCAAAGTTTAGTATATAACAAATCCTATCAATACAAGTAAATTGGCTTCACAAATACAACATGCATGAAACTGGTGAATCCTGATCTTGGGAATACCAAAAATAGGGGCAAATGAGATGAAGGATTTTTGCCTTTCATTAGAGATAAGAAGAAAAATACTTTCTGCATCTAGAAATGGAAGAGGGGAGGACAAGTTAGTCTGTGTGGGACATCACATCTATGATGAGCTTTTTTGTTCCTTTTATTTACCTGATTCTTCCATATGGGCAAAGCATTCCTGCTGGGGAGAGTGCCATGGGCAAATCTTCATAGCCTAATGAAAACTTCACTGTCCCCATGAGGACTCTCTATAGTCCAAGCTACCCCTAATACATATCAGGGATTCTGTTTAGACCCAATATGGGGCTCATGCACTGTCTCTTATGAGTCAATGTTCAAGGAACTTAAAATGTGTTTTGTTTGATTTTATTTTTCTTTGCTTTGCTTGCCTTTCCTCTTTTGTAACATTTTCATATCATTCCTATTTCCCCCTTATATTTTTGTGACAACAGATCAGCACAAAGTAATTGGAAGTCCTATATTGATAGAATATCAGGAAGTCAAAAGCTTGTCTCTCTCCAGAGATTTAGTAGGAAGTCTGTGCACAAATCCATGTCTGGGCAAACTAAATGGACCTAAACTGAAAGCAGCTTTAGAAGGATACTCTACAGATCCTTTAGTATCTCTCCTCTATTTTTTTAAACTGGAAAGAAGATACCCCTTTCAGTGAAGAAGATATGAAAAGTACCAAGTTGCCCAGGTGTAGGTACCTCAAGCAGTATGTCCCTCAGAACCCCAGACAATTCTAAAAGCTTCACTGGATATAGAAAGTGTTTTGTTTTGTTGCATCAATGTGTACCAAACAGCTGGTTCAACTTCCAAAGCAGCTCTAATAGACCAGAATTCTTATTCATTTTCTCTTAGCCAGATGACTTCTTTTATTATAGGGGGAGGGGAGAGTGTAAAAACCTTTCTTGGACATCACATTTCTTTGTTCAAGCAATGAAATGAGTTAAGCATACATGAATCAGAAAACATATGGATTCAATTTCAGTTAAAAAATTAATGGGAAAACACATTCTCATCAAGCTCAAAACAATAAAAAATATTTTTTAAGCAGGAAAGAAATCCAAAATACAGCTTGGTTTGCCCATATCCCTCTGGGTGCCTAACAACTATAGAATCCCTTTCTCCAGGCAGGAGCTTGTGAGCTATTCTCTCACTAGGCTATGGAGACATGCCTATGGGACTATCCCTAAGAGGAGTGTTTTGTTCAAATGGAAGAACTAAGCCCCAGGTCTCTAGAAGAAGCAAAAACTCTCTGAGTGTTAGATATGACATCTAACCCCACATAGCTTAGACTGATATTATTTTTTCCTTAAAAGATAGGACTCAAGATGCAGAATGAGATATATTTTGTAAATGACCAATATGAGAATTTTTTGTCCTTCACTATGTTTATTGACTAGCAAGAGTTGATTTTTTACTTTTCTCAGTTTGGGTATGGGGAGGGTTTGAGGAGGAGAAAAAATGCTTGTTGATTAAAAAAAATATATAATTAGAATAAAAATTAAAGAAATCCTAAGGTCTTAAGTTTTTGGTATAGTTTTCTACTTAGCTAAGTGGGAAAGCCAATGCATTGGAGAAAAGAGTCCTTAGGCTTGGTTATATAGTTCTAATCAGGCATTCCTGAAGCTAATGTGGAGATGGGGAAGCTGCCCTCATGCTAATGAATGTGGAATTCTTAGAGAAGATCCTTTTCATGCTGATGAAGTAATTCCCTATCTTCTAGATGGTCTATAAGTGTTTCATTTGTTTTGGTCCTGCATCTGAATCAATAGACTGGTCCAAGTCAGGCCTAACCTGGACTACCATAAAGTCAGAGGGGGTCTGCATGAATGAATCAGAGAATTGTGAAAAGGCAGAGCAAAAGAGGGAACTGTATCGATGACTCAACTTATGCACCAATACCAGCCTGAAGGGAAACATAAACATCCAAAGGGTTAGACTTATCCAAAAGGCTAATCAAATGAGCTAGAATAAAGAGAAAAGAAAAGGAAAGGGGAAAAGACTGACTAGAACAGGTTTTTGAAGATGGTTTGGAAACTATGCACAATTCCCCTTGCCTTTTCCCAAGCTGAATTTGGTACCTTCTCCAAAGTAAATCAGACTAAAAGGAAACTGTTGTGCTTTGCACGGGGCTTACAAATTGTGGTTCCTTTCTGTTTTAATAATAGCTATAACAACTATAGTTAAATTTATACAACACTGACATTTGCAAAGCATTTTACAGATACGCTGTCATTTGATGCTAATAGAAACTCATTTTATAGATGGGAAAATTGAGGCTGAGAGAGTTTAAGTGTCTTGGCCACTATGATATAGATACTAGAATTTTTTATCTTGCAAATTTAATTATGGGGTGAAGTAGGGGGAACAGAAAAGGAATCACAGGAAAAAGTAATTAAAGAAGGAAAGCATGGATTTAGAAAAAAAATATTAACAAAAGTCTTTTTCCAAAAGGAGAGCTTGAAAAACAAGATCACTTTATTTTTTTAATAATATTTTCTACTAAACAAAGAGAACAGCTATCAGAGTTTAGTGGGTTCCAGGCTCTTGAAGGCAATCTAAGTATAAAAAATTATTATGAAAGTTGGAAACATAATATTCTACTTCTACCTTCATAACTTTCAATAATTTGTCTAAATTCTCTCTCAATTATTTTCCCTTCTATGAAACTGGGAGAGGACTTCCAAATCTTCCAAGATCAAAGAGATAAAAATTCTAATTTAGTAGATAAAATGTGTCCAAAGGGCCCCTGTATTTACATATTGGCATATGACAGGTACCTGCCTGACTGACTTGCATTTTACTATTAACAAATTATGGAGGCTGCAATGAAGCAAGTTTATTGGAAGGAGGGAATAGATATTTATTAAGTACTTACTATTATGTGCCAGAAGGCACCTAGGTGGCATAGATGATAGAGCTCTGGCCTTGGAGTCAGAAGGACAGGAGTTTGAATCCAACCTCAGATGTTTTCTAGATGTGTGACTTTGGGTAAGTCACTTAACCCTGATTGTCTTGCATCCAAGGCCATCTCCAATCGTCTGGACCCAGATGGTCCTGGAGGAGAAAATGAGGCTGGTGACTTAGCACTCACGCTCTTACTCAAATCCAATTCATGTGCTTGTCATGATACCACCTCCTTGATATCATGGGTCAGTAGCATAACTACTCTACAGTCTCCACTGTGCCACCATAATGCATTAGAATAAGTTTATGATGGAGAAATATGCTATTTTAGTCTATATAAATAAAAGTTCAGGGTAAATAAGTGAGGAAAGTTATAGTTCTCTTATGCTCTGCATTAATGAGATCTTTTGAGCTTTGTTCATATAAGACTTCAACAAGGAGCTTTCTTCTTATGGTTTCCTATCTATATCACAGTTTTTTTTATTTGAAGACCCTATTCCTCCTTCTTTTCCCTTTCCAAACCCCATCTTTTTAAGGCTAAGCTCTAGTCTGACATGAAGCCCGAACTAACTACTCCACCCTTCACTGGGTCAGTCCTTCTCTAAATTCTTTCAAAATAGTATCATAATACATAGCAGCACTTTTTGTGGTGGCCAAGAATTGGAAAATAAGGCAGTACCTATCAATTAGGCAGTGGATGAACAAGTTGTGGTATGTGATTGTGATGGATTGTTGATGTGCAAGATGGTTTCAGAAAAATCTCAGAAGACTTCTATGAATTGATGCAGTGAAGTGGGAACTAAGAGAACACTATACACAAAGCATTATTGTAACAACAATCAGCTGTGAAAAAGTTAAGTACTCTGATTGATACAATGATCCATGACAATTTAAATAGAGTTATGATAAAAATGCTATCTAGGGGCAGCTAAGTGGGTCAGTGGATAGAGCACAGGCCCTGGAGTCAGTAGGACCTGAGTTCAAATTTGACCTCAAATACTTAATAATTACCTAGCTGTGTGACCTTGGGCAAGTCACTTAACCCCATTGCCTTAAATTTTTAAAAAAAGGGAAAAAATGCTATCAACCTCCAGAGAGAGAGAGAGAGAGAGAGAGAGAGAGAGAGAGAGAGAGAACTGATGAATTCCAAGTGCAGATCAAATCATATTTTTTCACTCTAAAAAGTGTCCTCATTTTATTCTGTGTTTTTGTTTTTTTTGGAAAATGACTAATTGTGGAAAAAAACATGTTTTGCATGACTTCCCATGTGTAACGGGTATCATATTGCTTGTTTTTTCAGTGGGTGGGGAGAGGGGGCTAAAGGGAGAATTAAGGACTGAAAATATTAATTTTAAAAGTTATATATTATTATCTCATATTGTCCTTCATATATATATATATATATATATATATATATATATATATATATATATAAATTTGGTCTATCCCTAGAAGACTGTTATCTTTTGGAGAAAATGGATTATTCCTGGATACCCTTATAAATCTAAGCACAGATTGCCTCTCAGTAAAAGCTTCTAGATTAATTGACTGTGTCTCAGTTCTCTGACAAAAGGAGTACTGAATTTGAAGTCAGAGTACCTGGTTTGGCCGATATGATCTTGGACAACTCACTTCATCTCAATGGGCTTTAGTTTGCTCAAACTATAAAAAAGGATTAGACAAGATGACTTCAAGATCCTTTCCATTTTGAAATCTATAATATTTGAAATATCATAAATATCTCCTTAAGACTGCATAATAGTACAAATTCTATATGTGCATGGGGGGGGAGGGCAACAACAAACGATTGTGTTATTTACCAAAAACACCTTCTCATCCTCAATCACAAGGTCTTTTATACCAAATTGTTTAAATATGAACAGTGGGTAGCTGTGTCTATGAAACAATAAAAGAACCAATCAATATAACAAAGAACAGACCAACAAACCAGCTGTGGATTGCTTAGTAGATAAATTCATCTAGTTTATTGACTGAAAGCCCTTCAACTATTTAACTCGTTAATTGTGTGGTTACTGGATTGAAAAAAAAATGGACTGAAAGCACCATCTCTAATTTGAAGTGGGACAGTTGTATTTCTGAAATAAATCAACAAGCATTCATTTAGAGTTTATTATATAAAGTATGAGTGTAACAAAGATGAAAACTAAACAGACCTGTCCTCAAAGAACTTACATTCCAAGAGATCAAAACCTATTTTTTTTTATTTTGTTTGGTTTTTGCAAGGCAGTGGAGTTAAGTGGCTTGCCCAAGATCATATAGCTAGGTAATTATTATGTATCTGAGGCCAGATTTGAAATCAGGTCTTCCTGACTCCAGAGCCAGTGCTCTATCCACTGTACAACCTAGCTACCCCTCAATATCTATTTATTGAGAGACAAGGTTCATCTGGGTGTGGTGCTATACACCTGTAATCTTTAATATTGGAGAAGCAGAAGCGAGTGGTTTACTTTATTTCTGGTACAGGCTTGTCTGATTAGGCATCTACATGGTCTAGCACCAGTATGTGCAGGGGAGCTAATTGAACTAGATGAGAAATGGGACAGGTCAAAACTACCATACTGATCAAAGGCAGGGTAAGAACAATGAGTGGTCACCGAGCTTTCAGAAAAAGAGAGACGAGACAAAAGAGACAAAGAGGCAGAGAGACAGAGAGAGAGAGAGAAAGATAGAAACTGGGTACCATAATGGAGGCATGAGATTTCCAATACCATATGAGTAAGCTTATGGGTCTGCAACATCTTATGGCTACAGGGATTGCAGCAGGATTGTCACTGAAAGAACTCATATCATAACATCAGAGCACATCATGAGATTTAGAGCTAGAACCTTTAGTCCTGTTATATTAGACACAAAGGAACAAGTCTAAAGATTTTAATTGTCCAATGTCATCTGGATAGTGAGGCAGAATTCAAACTCAAGCCATCCAGCATCATATCCATTCTCCATCCTCAGCTCTGCTTGATTTCAACTCCAGGGAATAATTTGTTCCTCCAAGGATGAACTGATTCTTTCTAATCTCATGTAGGTGCTGCTAATTCTGTTTTGGAAATTCATTTTCCAAAGTTTTCTTTTGTGGAGGGGCAGACATTTCAGCTCACTCCACTCTCCTTCTGCAGCTCTGCTTGGTCTGAACTCACAGGGGGATTACAAAGATAGTCCCAGTGCCAGGGGCACCCTGGTGTGCCCCTCCCCCATTTCTGGGGGACTTTCTGACCCAAGGACTATCTTTGTCCTATTTGTATCCCCAGAAATTAGCACAGTGGCTGGTATACATACAGTGGGCATTTAATAAATAATCATTGAATTGAATTGAAAGTCCAGTAGTTTCTTTCCTCTTCCCCTTCCCATTATATCATTAAAGCAATAGAAATATAAAGCTTCAAGAAATCTAATTTCACAGAATCACATGATTTCAGATTCAAAAGGATTTAATCAAACCCATAACCAAAATTCAGTCCTCTTCTACAACCTGATGAGTAGTTGTCCACCTTTCATAAGAAAATGTCTAAGGAGGGGGAATCCCCTCCAAATAACCCCTGACCCTTTGGGATAATTCTAAGTGGTAAGAAGTTCTTTCTTACAAGAGGCCTAAAAATGTTTTTTAAAACTAGTTTTCAGTCATTCAATAATTAAGCACCAACTATTGTGTTAATGGGGGCAGCTAGGTGATGAAATAGCTAGATTCATCTTCTTGAGATCCAGTCCAGCCTCAGACAATTCACTGATCTGTGATCCTGGACGAATCCCTTTGCCCTGTTTGCCTCAGTTAAAAGAGCTGGAGAAGGAAATGGCAAACTACTTGGGATCTTTGCAAAGAAAAGTCCAAATAGTATCACAAACAGTTGAAACTTCTGAACAAAATCAATGTTAATACTGAGAAATTTTTTGGCAGGGAATAACCATCTATAATTTCATTGGTGTAGCAACCTATGTAGGAACTCCACCTACTAATACAGATCAGAATCCTTTCTGTAAATAATCCATTTAGAGAATTGTCAAGGAGATTGAGAGTTACCTAGGGTTACCTAAATTTTCTAACATAATGTGTTAGAAGCAGGTTTGACCCTTATCTTCGTAATTCTAAGAGCAGATCTCTATGAAAATAGGAGTTCCCTAAATTTTCGTGCTCTGCTGATTCTTATACACCCTATTCATTATGAAAGAAAATAAAATTTATAGTTTTCCATGAATATGCAGAAGAAAATAAATAAGATTAATTAATTTTTCATAAAGAAAACTTGATTTGGTAAAGAACAACATTTTTTAGTGTCATGAAATTATTCTCTTGCTAAAGCACAACTTTCTAAATTAATCACTTCTTTTAGAATATTTCAATAGGATAATATATTTACCAAATAATTACTCAGTAGTTATTTTGTATATATGTTGTATTTAATTTTCTACATAATTCTTGTTTCCTCCCCTAAAGGTTAATATACCCTAAATTGGGAACTATAGTGTAGTACTGTTGTGCCTCTTTGGGATAACTATTGGGAATGCAATAAAAAAAAGGAAAACAGGTCTTGCCCTCAAAGTGCTTATATTCTATTGGGGGAATCCAGGTCAACTAAGTAGCAGTGGATAGAGCACTATTCCTGGAGGCTAGAAGACTCAAGTTCCTGAATTCAAATCTGGCCTCAGACACTTAGTAGTTGTGTGACCCTGGCCAAGTCACTTAACCCTGTTTGTCTCCATTCCCTCTGGAGAAGGCAATGACTAAAGGTAAATCATTTCAATATCTCTGACAAGCAAAGCTCAAATGAGGTTCCTGAAGAGTTGGACAATAACTGAACAACAGCAAAGTTACAGAGGTTTGTTGGCAACTTTCATACATTGCTACTGCTCTGTGTTTGGGACCAAATATAACCCATAATCTATATGGATGTTCAAATGCTAGAGGTTAACTACCATTGTCCTGATAGGTTTTCTCATCCAGGTTAAGCACTTAGGAGGCAGAGGAAAGGGAAGTAAAGCCGTCACATTTATATTATGCTTGAAGGTTTACAAAACACTTTAAAATTATTATCTTATTTGACCTTATATCAATCCTGGGAGATGGGTGTTATTATTACTCTTATTTTACAGTTGAGAAAACTGAGGTTGAGAGAGGGAAGTGACTTGTTCAGGATCACTTAGCTAGTAGGTGTCTGATGTGAAATTTTAACTCAGGTTTCCCTAATTCCAGATACAGCTGTGTCTACTATACCACCTATTAGTGTAAAGAACAAGTACCTTGCTTCAGACCTTGTCACAGACTGCTATACCTATGTGACCTTGGACAAGTCATCTAACTTCTGTGGATTTTAATTTCTTCAACTTTAAAATGAGTCTTAGCCTGGATAGCTTCTGAGGTCTTTTCTAACTTTAGGGGCATGATCCTATGCTCTCCAGTTCCTGAAACCAACCTTAGCCATGACTTTGATGCCCCTCAATCTCCTACATGCTTCTTCTCTGAATGATTCTAGATGAATAGTCTCTTTCCTAAAATTTAGGACTTAGAAGTTAAAACAATATTCCAGCAGGCCCTGACCATTGTAAACTAAATGCAAAGAAATCTTATGGGAGCTGGATCCAAAGAATGTAACTGATGACATTCTGAAAAGGCATAATGGGAAATTTTCTGACTTCCCCCCCCCCCCACAAAATTCCAATGTTGCTGCTAAAGCTTCATCCTCCACATATTTGATCCTGCTTCAGTAACAGGGAGTGATGGCTGGTGTGTGTTGACAGGTAAGGATTGGGATCTTGTGAGGTGGGGAGGGTGCCAAGACCCACATTCATATGACACTGCCCAGTGACACTGGCGCGTGATTAAAGGACAGGAGTGACATTGCTGAACTCTGCATCCTCCAAAAAAGAAGTCACATCTCTAAATGAAGATTTTTTTTTCTGGCTCCAGGACAAGACCTTTGCAGTTTCTCATGTAGTTTTGTTTCTAAAAAATCAAATGAAGGAGATAGCATCCACCTTTACCATCTTCAGAATAAGCATAGTTTTCTGAGTGGTCAGTTTTTATTTTTGTTTTTTAATAAATTGAACTTGAAGTGTTCTATGTGTGCCTGCTTTTATCCATTTGGCTAATTCCATTCTTTGTAAGCCACAAAAGAAAGGGAGAAATGGACCTGTGATTAGATCTGGGCTCTAATGCTGGACTTGGGGAGTAATGGCAGAAAGGCTGTAATGAGCCAGGGGAAAAGTGCTATGGTGGAGTGAGTGCCCAGCCTGTCTTTTTGAGGTCTTTGGCCCTTCAACAGTCTGGCCTTTTCAGGGCCCAGACCATGGATCACCAGTTAGCCACATCTGTATGGTTTTTAAGAACATACTATGGTTGTGACACTGTTATCCATGGAGAGGGAGGGAGGCAGCACCAGGGAAGTCCTTCATGGTCACTTCACACGAGCTTGTCCCCTGGAAGAAACAAACAGGCTGCATGCAAAAGCTTTCAATTGAAAAGGCTTTCTTCTCCTTAGAGCTAGTCATATACCAAGTCCCATCATGCTAATTCCCACTTGCTCATTCACTCAATATATAAAGAAATATTTTATTAACCTCCCTCTATGAGTGAGACTCTGGGACTTCTCTCACAGTATCAGAAAGACCCTCCCTTTCAATCAACAGACAGGTAGTGTTTAACAACCTTCTAGGTACCTAGCACCATGCCAAAGAAATCTATTATTTCTACTTCTACTATTTCTACTACTGATGCTACTACTACTATTAGTATGACTGCTGCCACTACTGCTAGTATTACTGCCACTATTACAAAAATTACTGCTGCCACTACTGCTAGTATGACTGCTGCCACCACTGCTAGTATTACTGCTGCTACTGCTACCAGTATTACTGCTGCTGCTAGAAGTATTAAATCTACTACGGTGATTACCACTACTAGTACAACTGCTTTGACTAAGAATATTTCTGCTGCTGCTACTGCTAGTATGATACCATTACAGCAACTAACAGTACTATTACTGCTGCTGCTGCTACTACTACCAGCAATAACATATTTATAATAGTACTGAAAAGGTTTTAAAAAAGCGTTTTCTTCACAATAAATCAGTGAAAAAGACACTATAATATTGCTCCCATTTTACAGCTGAAAAAAAATGAGTCTCAGAGAAGTTGAGTCTTTTTCTTTAAGTCATACAGCTAAGTCTGTGGAGCTAGATTTGAACTGTTGCTGTCCCTGAATATCCTTAAAGATATGCCGTATAAAAATATACTCTAGAAAATAAATACCATACATTAATATACGCATGTACGCATACATAAACACATACACATGTATACATACAAATAGTGCTTGTCTCACAACAACTCCACAGGTGAAGCCAATATATAATATAACCTTATATAGGCTTATAACCTTTGGAAGATAACTCACAGATGAGGACATAATTCAATGCTGTTAGCATTAATACAGATGCAATTTAATAATGATGTTAAATTATTTGGTATAGCCAGAAAGAGACAAGGCTAAGGTGTCACTGTTCAGATAGAGGGGGCACCTGTCTAGTAGCAAGGAGCTTTAATTCCATCTCCTTGAGTACATGAAGTGGGTCAGGGCATAGCACAAAGATGCAGAGATTGAGGGACAAAATAAAAGTAGAGAATGAAGGAAAAATGCATTTATTAAGCACCTATTATGTATCAGACACTGTGTAAAGAGTTTTATCTATATTACTACATGTTCTCTTAAGTGGATTCTATTACTATCCAAATTTTTACAGATCAGGAAATAGAAAGGTCAAGTGACTTGTTCAGGATGACACAGTAAATGTTCTAGTTCGGTTCTTCCTGACTACACTGAGGTCTCCAACCATTCTACCACTTGTCTTCTAAGCATGGGGAGGGGGGTTGTCCTTTCTGGTTGTATTCCCCTCTTACTGAGAATTGTGGCAAACCTTGAAAAGGGGGTTATGGTAGCAGCAAAGTACCTGAATAATGAATGGGCTTTGAGACATTCAAGAAATAAAATAATAATTGTTATAACAAATCACCTTTTTTAATGATGCTTTAAGATTTACAAAACATTTTATGAAAATTTTCTAGTTTGATCTTTACAACAATCCAATGAGGAAGACACTATTATTATTATCTTAATGTTAAAGATGAAAGACCTAAGTGTCAAATAAATTAAGTAATTTGACCAAGATCACATTACAACCAAGTTCTCCTGATTCCAAATGGAACCTTGGGACCTTCTGCAAATAACACCAGAGGAATTAAAAAAATGAGTTCTAAATGTGGGTTTAAGTCAGTAGGGAAAATTTTCTGGAAGAAGTGGCATTTGTTCTGAATACTGAAGGATAGATCGGTTGTTGATTATGAGAAGAGGAAAGGGATGGCATTCCATAAAGTTTAGATCATCCCACACTGATCCAGATGGCCCAGTGGATAGAGTGCTGAGTCCAGAGTCAGGAAGACTAGGGTTCAAATCCTCCCTCAGCTGCTTATTATGAGGGTATATCAGTTAACTTCCGTCTGCCTCAGTTTCCTCATTTATGAAATAAGGGTAATAATATCACCTGCTTCCCAGATCTATTGTAAAGATAAAATGAAATAACATTTATGAAGCTTTAAAAGCAAGCCTTAAGGAATTCTACAAATGCTAGATGTTATTTATATCATCACCATCATCCTCATTATTATTATTATTCAGATCCTAGGACCTAATGACCTGGAAGCCTTAGTTTTATTCCTAACTTTGCCACTAACTTGCAATGTGATCTTGTCCAAGTGCCTTCCCTTGTCTGACCTTCAGTTTCTCCTTCTGCAAAGTGAGGTGGTTAGATTGCTGTGCTTCAGTCAATTTTCACTCATGCCCAACTCTTCAAGATCCCATCTGGGTTTTCTTCAAAGAGATACTTCTCCAGGTCATTTTACATATGAGAAAACTGAGGTAAACAGGGTTAAGTGATTAGTCCACAACTAAGAATTATCTGAGACTAGATCTGAACTAAGTAAAATGAGTTTTTCTGACTCCTGACCTAAAGCCCTAAGCACTAATGGTACCAACTGAGTTGCTCTGGTGATTGGACTAGTTGATCTCAAAGTTCTCTCAAGACTTCTTGAATCTCAGGTGAAAGAACTTTAATCCCAACCATCTATGAATTTTTCCCCATCAGATCAAGCCTCCAGTGACTTCATATAGATTGATGTTGCTCTTCAATTGAGTCAGGTTCATGTCTTGTTTCTCTGACCTGTGCTTGATGAGGTCAGGGGTAGCCCCATCTCCAGAATGTGTCTCCTCCACAACAGGGCATCATTTACATTTCTGAAAAATTTTTTTGGAAGATGTTAGATATCTTCTTAACCAAATCTTCCTTGAATTAATTTTTATTACATTTTTTGCATATTCAGATCTGTATGGATGTGTGTATATATGGAGGGGAGGTTGCAAGTATATAGGTGTATAGCTAAAAGCTATATTTATCTATCTACCTGTCATTAAAATGGGAGTTCTCTGATGGCAAATAATTTTACTTCTATCTTTCAATCCCTAGCACCAATTCGAGAATCTGACACTTAGTAAACACTTAAGAAGTCATTGATTGATTGATTAATTGATTCACTGGTTGAAAACATAGAGTTAGACTGTTCCTCCTAATAATCACGTTTTTTACTGTATGAAAAAGAAAGGTAAATGTTTATATTTTGCCGGCATATTCTAAATTCAGTATAAATTCTAGATGGACTCAACTATGGTTGAAGAACATATTGCTTTATATTTTCTCAATGTTTCCTTGTTGTTTTTGGTTTCTACTGATGCTTTTCCTTTGAGGAAAGATGAGTGTTTTAGAGTGAGACTGACTTATCCCATACAAATACAGACCTCCTATTGACATCTCCAGTTTAATGCCTATCACCCTCCTCTTCCATCCACCTGATATCCACCTCATCTGATATGATGAGGAGCTCTAATTTGAGTGGTTCTAATGTAAAAATAAGGAGACTTCACTTCATCTCAAGATATTTATGAATTATTTGCTATTCCAAGAGTTGCCCAAGAGGTGAACTAGGCTCTATTTTTGATACATTTTTGATACTATAGAGTGACTAACATGAATAGTGTTCTAGAGAGGAAAGAACACAAGGCTAGTAGTCAAGCTAATCTTTGCTCTGTTATTATCATCTATGAATTCACTGCATGATGGCTAGAAAAGTTTCTTTCCCTGCCTGGTATGACATTCGCTATTTTGAAAAATGAGGACTTGAACTAAATGCTCTCTAAAAGGCATTTCTGGTTCTAATATCCTATAATGTTAGGGATACTTGGAGGTATGATATTGCTTCCCAAATTTAATCAGTACAGAGGGAAATTCACCACTACAATTTGAATTTTTGCCAGTAGGTTTCTCTGCTTCATCTTGTATTGCTATGTTGCAAAGACACTGATAAATATTTGGTAGAAACTGGAAGAACTAGATTCTTCATTGTGGAGAATGAGGATGAATATACTAAGTTACTCATGAGGTCAATAATGCTTAAGTTATAGATCATCTCTTTTGAGATAATAAACCTTCCCATTTGTATGGGATCTTTTGCTTTCCAGTCTTCTGCACATTATCTTATCTGAATCCTCACCATACCCCTTCAAACTATATTAATCCTGTATTATTTTATCTATTTGTTTTAGTAAGGCAAATATTCCTTAGCCTTCTACAACACCTACCCACTGTGGGGATATGGATAGAAGAACTAATTATCCTTGAGAAACCAAGAAATCTTGTCATTTTTAGGACTGAATAGGAAGAAATCATATAATTTCACCTTTTTTTAATAGGAATTAGGATCTGTCATTTTACAATCAGGGAAGAGTCTTTCAAGAGAAATGTATACTTCCTGATTTGTGTTAGGGGCGTAAACCTACAGGTACAGGGAGAAAAACTCAATATTTAATATTTTTTTTTTAGGTTTTTGTGGTCAATGGCCTTGAGGTCTCACTGGCTGGGCCCTCAAAATAATACCCTCCAAACTGAAAAATTCCCATCACCTTGAAAAAAGTCTAAAAACTAAAATGCTCCCTAGAATTCTAATCTTTAGAAACACAAGACAATCTTCCTTTTTGAGATCAGAGGAAATGTATTAATAATCAAAGAATTAAAATTTTATACAGATAAAAGAGATCTTGTAAATCACATAAGTCAACTTTTCCATTGAATGGAAGGGGAAATTAGACTCAGGGAGGGGAAATGAATTGTCCATGGTCAACAAGTTTGTAACAAAGTCATGTCTCTGAACTCACATCTCCTGCCCCTCAATCCAAATTCCTTGAGAATGTTCCAATTTTAACTCTGAGTCTGGTCTCAGGAGAAAAAAAAAGGGGGGGGCAGAGGAAGGGGCTAGAGAATGGAGGGGGGGAGACCATAAATAGTAAACCTTTCTGAAGCCACGTTCTTAATGAGATTGTCATCTCAGGCTTACTTTGAAAAGGGCTGCCACCCCCCCCAACACTCCCAACCCAAGTGCTCCGATGGCGCCATTCAGAATAGCCTGCACCTTGTCCCTTTAATGCTGGGTGTTCTTCTGGGTTCTTTCTCTCCTTTGGAAGTGACTGTGTACAGGCAGAGCATAATTGGCAGACTGTGACACTCCTGTCTGCAAGTGTCTCTCTAAATGGAGCATATTTCAGCCTTTATCTGGTGATGGCTGTTACCTGAGAGAGGCCCAGGGCCATCTCAAAGGGCTTGTAATAGCTAATTGTGCCTGTTAGGACTAGCAATTAGCTGGGGATCTCTACACTCCGCGGCTCCAACACCCACTAGCTTTCAGCTCCTTTCACTTAACTAGCTGAGCCTAATAGAGGAGACAAGGGACAGGTAGGCATGTGGGGAGTCACAGGGAAGAAGTGAGGGCCAGGAAACCATCCTCTCTCCCAACCAATGCTTCCCTCCCACCCTCCACCCCCTCCCCTCCCCTCTGCTCCTTCCACTTTTCTTCCCCCTGAACACCACACACACACACACACACACACACACACACACACTCAAAATGAAAAAAGAAATAGACACCAGATTATGATCACACACCAAAAATATGTTCTGTTTATTACAGCCACAAAATGGGACTGTGGTCGGCAGCTTATTAATAGATATTGGAAGCCAGGCCACCCGATTTGTACAGTTTAAGCTTTAGTTGGGAGATGACAATAAAAAACTAATTAGGTATAGGTCATAAAGGAGATCACACATGCATGGTGGTTGTTGGTTACTATGGAGCACACAATGGCTTCAGTGGAAACATGAGGCAGAACATCTGAAAATTAAGACAATAAATCAGATTCATTGAATAAAAAGCCATGCACTTACCCATTAATTAAGGCTAATAGTATCCTATAAGCTTTTGTGTGCCAAAGGTAATTTGTTACTCTTTACCATAATAAATATATACAGAGAGGATTAAAAAATACCCCACACCTGGCAGGTAGTGGTTGCAAATTGCCCTGTATGCTCCAAAAGAGGAAAGAAGGTGAACCAGTAGTCTCCTGACAGTCCCTGCTTCTACTCAAGGGTTCTCATGGCCAGCTTCTGTCCAGGGAAATTCACAATGAATGGGGATTCTGCAGTCCTGAATAGAGCAATTATAAGTGACTGGCTCTTCCCTCTAATATATAGGCAAATCCAGTCTCCACTGAGGGAAGGTTGCTGATACAGCCACTATTCCACAAAGGACCTGGCCCTGAGGCATAGGTTCATCCAGTCCATGCCTATGCCACCGATCTCCATTTAAAAAGGAGAGGTTTGCTATTATCCCCTTACCACCAAAGCAAGAGACACTTTCCTCAGGGAATAATTTTCTTTGTTTCTGATCTGAATTCTTCAAGCTCTGTTTCAAGCTCACATCTTCCTATTGTGTTTGCAAGGGAGATGAAGAACACAAATAGAAAACATTGTGTATATGTTAGATTATGTTTATCTTAATATGTTAATGCCATATAATTATTCTACTAAGCCATGTAATAACACTGGGAGAGTTTGATCACAGACTGCTAAGTCAGCTTTCTTCTCGTTTTCCATCTCCTCATCTCCAGGACTATAAGATCATTAGAGCTAAAAGGGACCTTAGAGATCACTGCCTCAGCTTTTTAAAAATGGGGAGGCAGGGGTGGCTAGGTGGTGGAGTGGATAAAGCACTGGCCCTGGAGTCAGGAGTACCAGGGTTCAAATCCAGTATCAGACACTTAATAATTACCTAGCTGTGTGGCCTTGGGCAAGCCACTTAATCCCATTTGCCTTGCAAAAACCTAAAAAAAAATAGGGAAGCTGAGGCATAGAGCAGTTGAATGACTTGCCCAGGCTCATATCTTTCTTGAGTCCCCTCCTCCCCAGTTTGTATAACATTCTTTCTATTTGTTCCAGACCCTAGAAATTATTTTGTCTTTTGTGTTTCTTATCAGCATACATGTTGTTCTTGATTAATAGAATATTAAGGTCCTTGAATAGAAGGATAGTGCCTAATTAATATTCATTTAACTGAAATTTTTCCCAAATTCATCTTATAAACATTAGTCTAGGCTTGGAGTCAGTCCCTGGCTTTCTGTATTTCCTTTTTTTCTTTATTTATTCTCTCAAACTTTCATAGTTTCATTTGCTATCTCTTGGTTGGTGATTCCTAAGCTGATATCTTTTCTCCTACCTATTACTCAAGTTCATATTATAGGTCAGTTTGACAACAGGACACATACTGCTTATGCCTGAAATTTAGTGTGTCAAAAAATCAAATCCAAGTTCTCCAATAGAATACTCCATATACAGTTTCCTGCTCACATTCAATAAATCTACATCCTTCCTAGTCTCTCAAATTTTAAAACTTAGAATCATTTTTGATTCCCCCTTTTTTAACCTCTGTTTTCTGTCTTTATGAACAAACATTTTCTAGTTTTCCCAAAGTTTTTCCTCTAAGGCATCACTTTGATTTGCCCCTTCTTCTCCATGTCTATAGCTGCTACTCAAGTTCAATGGATGATAGGATAAATAATTATAGCCATCCACCCCCCCCCCCAAGGCTGAACTCAATGGCAAGCTCCCTGAGACTTTTCTTGAGGTGTAGGCCATACTCATGAGGCTTAGACTTATAAGAGAACTTAGAGGCACTATAGTGTGATGAAAAAGAGTGTTGACTTAAAGTCCAAAGGACAGGAATTTAAATCCTATTTCTGACACAAGACCTATGACTCTGGGAATGAACTTAAGCTCTCTCAGTCTCTGCTTCTTCACATGTTAAATGAATGAATAGGACCAAAGGGTTTAGTTTGCTGATCTCTGTTCTTTCCAACTCCATGGAATTATGAAGAAGAAAGAAGAAGAAGAAGGAGGAGGAGGAGGAGGAAGAAAGAACAAGAAGAATTAAAAAAGGAGAAAGAGGAGGAGAAAAAGGAAGGAAGTAATAAGGAAGAGAATGAAGAGGAAAATGAGGAGAGAGGAGAAAAAGGAAGAGAAAAGAGGAAGAGAATAATAGAAGTGAGATGATGATGATGATAGCTAACATTTATAGCCCTTACTATATGCTGGGCACTGAGCTAGGTGCTTTACAATTCGAATCTCACTTGATCTTCACAATAACCTTGACAGATAGATGCTATTTTTTATTTTCTCCCATTTTATAGATAAGGAAATAGGCAAAGTAAACAAGTTCTAGGGTGAAAGGACCTGAATTCAAATCCAGTTTCTGACACTGACTACTAAAAGGTGTGTGACCTTGTACATATCACTTAATCTTCCTGAGATTCAGATACCTTTTTTGTTTTCCTCTGAGGTTCCTTCTAACTCTAATGCATGCCCTAAAGGAAACAGGAAAGCAAAGATTGAGCTCAACCTTGAGGAATGGATGGGCATGTTTGTAAGCAATAGGAATAGAATGGCCACATCATAGGGGATAATGGTCACTCCATCCTAAGTGGGGTCTTCAAGCATAAGCTATGAGTAAGGAAAAGAAGAAGAGAGGCTCAACTGCAGGAACACTAGTATAGAAGACATTAAAAAAATATTGTCATATTGTTGAATATGACATCAAATCGGTCCTCAATGCCCATTTCACTCTTATGTTTTTTGACTTTTGCAAAATTGTGTTCTGGGTGAGTTTTTTCAGACCCTGATAACCCATCCCCACTCTCCATGTCTCCCCTTTTTATTAACAGTGCCACTTGACTTGGATATTAATATTTGATTAGGTTTTTATATTATCTGGATTTTAATTGTAGTGCATCTGAGCTGGTAGGGGAGCTCCCTGAGCACTGAGTTGGAGAAAAAGCAGACAGCCTCTTTATTATTAGTGCTGAGGGTGTCCTCTGGGAATAAACAGCAATTGCAGGTGAGCAGTCCCTCAAAGGCTGGCTTTACCTATGGGATAGAAGGAGCCAGGCACCACCCCACTGAAATGAACACAGTTTTCAACCTGGAGAACAAATTCTCCAGTGAACCATCCTGCCACAGGAAATAGATTGTGGCTGCTGGCAGCATCAATCCTCTAAATACAATGGGTCTAGCTTGCAGAAGAATTCTAGATCATGGGGACACACTGAACCAAATGGTCCAAAATGGTCAGTGGTCAGAGGCATAAAGAGCCTCAGGGGAGTAATGGACAGAACCAGATTACAAACTCAGAGTATACATGAATAAAAGGTATAAATAACTAGAGAAGGAGAACCTTCAGTTATAGCTGGTGCAGTGCTTCTTTTAACCAAGAATGGAGAAGTAGACTTCTCTCTGGGCTTTCAATAAAAAAAATAATGAATGCCTTTTTAAAGCTGCCTTTAACTACAGTTTTTAAATACTCTTTTTTTTTAATAAAAATTAATACTTTCATTCAGAATCACTTATGCAATAATTTCTCTGCATTTAGATAAATGTGTCGGAACAGATTCAATTTTTATATTTGAAAAGAAACTCAGGGTCTTGGCAATTTTCACCCTTATAAAGGATGCTATTTAGTTATTTATTCATTAATTTTCTCCCTTAATCTCCCACTCTCTTTCTCTCTCTCTCTCTATGTGGTATTATTCCTTACCCACCACCTTGGGGTACCCTTCAGCTGACAAGTATTATTCAATTTTTAATTACATTTAGGGGGGAAGAAGCCTGAGTAAGTGGAGACTTCAACTGAGCCTGGAGCAGAGCAGCCAGGACTTCCTCAGACTGACTCTTGTAAATGCACCAAGCTGGCCAGCAACAAGGCCAAAGAGCTTAGTGGATGGAGCCAGGCCTGGGCAGTCAGGGGACTGGTTTGAATAAATCTGGTGACCTGAGTTATGTTCCTCTTGCACATAGCCGCCATCCATAACTCAGCAGACTTGTGATGACTTACAGTAAGTGACCCCATTCAGAGGACGCCTGGCATGACTGCCTGTAACTCAGAGAAAGCATTCAAGTTCTAAAGAGTGGGTTGTGGGTGAGCAAATGGAAGCTGTTGGCAAGTCAATGCAGTTTGATCTAGTCCACCCCTCCATTCTTCTGGGAGTTGATGTTTATTAATTAATGTTCAAGTGGATCTAGAAGACTTGTATGAACCAATATGAAAGGAGGTGGGCTAGATAAGGAGAACAATTTATGCAATAATAGCATTGTAAAGATAAACAAATTTGAAGCATCTAAGAATTCTAACAATGCCATGACAAACCAGAAAATCAAAAAGACCATTGATGGTGGCTTCCCTCTTCCTAGTAGACAGATGATAGACTCAAGTTGCAGAATGGGACTTTTTTTGGTAAATATGGTCAATGTAAAAATTTTTCCCCTTGATTATACATATTTGGTACAAGGTATTCTCTCTCTCTCTCTCTCTGTCTCTCTCTTTCTCTGTGTCTCTGTCTCTTTTCCTCTCTCTGTCTGCTCCCTCCCTCTCTCTCTCTTTCTCCCCCCACCCCTTAAGTATTTTGGAGAAAGATGAAAGTGAAATAAGATGAAATTTTGCTAATTGAAAAATAAATTAAATTTTAAAGAAATCAGATGACTCTATACTAGAGGTTGAGTAGATCATTTACCCATTATATTACCCATTATATATACCCATGCTGGAAATCCATACAGTGAATTTTGCAGCCAGACCTTGAACAGTTTCATAGACTTTGGAAACACATACTTTCATAGGAATTGACAGAAAGATAGGGTGATTGGAAGAGCAATCCAATTCATTGAATATTTATTAAGAACTGACTGCATGCAAGACATTGAACCAAACCCTGAGAATATGAATCTGAAGCACTGACAAATCCTTTGCTCTTTATGATTTTATAATCTATTAGGCGTTAAGAACCTATGTTTCATCATTAACTAGTTCTGTTACCTTGCAGTAATAATAAATGTTAGTATAGTATTATCAATGTTAATATTACCATTATATAGTACTTTACATGTAATATCCTCATGTGTCAAATAGAAAAGATGTCATCATTGACATACCCTTACATGTAGGGAAATTGAGTCATAGAAAAAGGAAAGATTGACTCAAGTTCAAGTAGTTTATAATCCTAAAGAACTGGAATTTAAACCTAGGGATTCTGTTTTAGAGTCTGGCTATCTTTTCACTATAAAACAAAACAAAACAAATCATACTTTTTTCCCTCTGTAGGATTGTTTTCTTTTCTATGAAATAGGTGTCTTTGATTCGATGTCCCATATATATTCCTTTATAGTTCCCAAGAGCTAAGTGAATAAGCCCTTCAACCTCTTGTGGACCTCAATCCTTCATGACCTCCAAGGTGACTTCCAACTTTAAATCTATGACCTGAAGAGTCAACCCATTGGCTCTGTCTGCAACCACAGTTGTACTTCCCTCAAGGATTCCATATTCCTGTCATTCTTGATGTTTTGAGTTTATGATGTACCATGCCCACTTTATGAACATTTGACCACTATGTCTACCATTCCTGGAGAGCTACCCCATTTTGTATGCCCCCACCCCATCTCATGGAATCCCTCACTTCCTTTAAGTTTTGACTCAAATGCTTCATCTTATAAGGAAATTCTCTGATTCTTCTAGTTGAGTGGCCATTATATTTACTTTGTATATCTTTTGTATTTACTATCTGGGAATTATATTCCCAGAGTTGTGCATGCCCCCCCCAACACAATGGTCAATTAATAAATTTTGTTAGATTTATTCAATTGAATTGAAATAAGTCTCTGTGAGGAAGAAAAGAAGGGGGGATAAGCATTTCTATAACTGCTATTGGTTACAGGCACTTTGTTAAATGATTTACAAATATGATCTCAGACATTTTCCTTTTACTCTCCTTTTCTTTGAAGCAGGAAAGTTCAAATGGGACATGATTTGCTCTCCTTTCCAGAACTGGGAAGTATATTGGGAGTATGGGCAGATCAGGGGCATAGAAGAATAGGACAGAAGACACTAGAATGAGAAGGTTTGTTTGTTTGCTTTTAATCCAAATCCATTTATAAAAGTGATTCTGTTTCTGGCATGATCTCTCATTTATTTTATCTCATCACACTTTGTAATTATATGGTTGACTGCAAGGGGATGAATTTTTTTGGCCATAGAAACCCCTGAAAAACACCTTCTACATTACAGAGGTGTTATGTGATCTCTGCTAGTGGAGGGAGTGGACACACTAATAAAATCAGAGATACTTAAATATTGAAATTTGGTCATCTGCAAGATAGCATTGATGCAGTGAAAAGAATACTGAACCTAGTTTAGAATCCTGTTTTTAACATTTACTGACATGACAGGTCACAGAAATCCTCCTATGTGGAAAATGGAGATAATATGTCTTGCCTTCTTACTGGGGAAAGAGGAATGGGGGTGGGCATGGAAAGAAAGGGAGAGAATTTATAACTGAAAAATAAAAAGAAAATAAAAAGAAATGGAGATTATAATACCTGTGGTATATGTGTCTGAGGGTTGATTTGAGGGTCAAATTATTTAATGTATGTAAAATGCTTTGAAAAACTAAAAGTTCTATATTGAAGTAAACTATTTGTGTATGTCATCTCCTTTGTTAGACTACAAGCACAATGAGGGCAGATACTCTGGCTTTTTTTTAATCACCTTCTCCCTTCACATCTTATATATCATTAAATTTAGTTAATGGTTGATGGATGAATGAAATAATTGACTAATTTGGTTTAACAGATGTCCCAGGGTGCTTTGTGAAAAGGGAAAATAAAGCTCAGTGACTGGAAAGAATATCTTTCTGTCAGTGACTCCCCACCAGCAGCCAGCAGGAAAAGATTTAAAAACATGAAAAGGACAAAGAATTCAGGGTGATCTAGGAAGATCAACTGCTGATGAATTAAACTTGATGGGAATAGGAAGAATTGGTGGTTTTTCTTACATTCCTGGTGGCCCATTTTAAGGAGACTCTTTCAACTTGAGAATTTAATACATTCATCAATTGTATCCTCATTACTCATCTACAGAAAAAAAAAATTAACTGTTAAGTCTAAAAGACAGAGGCTATAGCAGAATTATATTTCCTTTAATCCTATCCCTGAGTTTTGTGTCCATGGTAGGAACTAAATAAATCTAAATTTAATCAATTCCTTTATTAATTTACCTTTCATGATGTTTTGCAGTTTACAATCGTTGCCCCAACTGAGTTTTTTACTACAACTGTATAGGTTAATGCAGGCATTATAATTTTATAGATGAGAAAAGTAAGGTTCAGAAAAGATATTGTATGTCTTACCCAAGGTCACACAGTTAATATATGGACTCACAGGTTCTTTTAACTCTAAATTCAGTTTTCTTTTCATACTTGAGGCTAGCATTTATAGAATACTTTAAAATTTGCAAAACTCTATACAGTTATTAAATTATTTAATCCTCTCAACAGCTGGGAGGTAGGGACTATTATTATTATTATCATCCCTATTTAACAGAGGAGGAAGCAACTGAGGTTGTTAAAGTTTAAATGGTCAAGGTGGCTTATAAGTATGCAAGGCAAATATTTAGTTGATTGCCACTCAGGTCTTCCTGATTGTGAGTACTCATCCACTGTGCCAAATAACTGCCTCAGAACAAAAGAAAAAATATTTCCATAAGTGTGAATGCGTGTGTGTGTGTGTGTGTGTGTGTGTGTGTGTGTGTGTGTGTATGACAGCCTCTGACATCAAAGAGTGATCAGAAGGAACACTCCAAGAAGATTATGATCTACCTGTGGGGGAAAAATTAATAATATGAAACAATTAGAAAATAAAAATACATGGCTTCATTGTGGGATTTCAGAGTTCAACAAGTTCATAAGTCCCTGTCAAAAGCAGGAATCTTCTTGGTAGGACCAGAGAGGAGCAAGTAGTCAGTCATATAAAACTGAGAGGTAAGGATTATGATACAGATAGAAAGGGGACAGTCCCATCTTCATTGGAGCTTGTCAGGGATAGACCTGAGATAGGGCTTGAAAGTAAAGTAGCTTTTCATTAGAAAAGAGGAGCCTCCCCCCCTTTTTTAATCTCAAATCATCTAGATAAGTGAAGAAAGAATGGAGATGTCATCCAAGTACCTAATACCATATTTCATTTTAGTATTTATATTGTTGCTATACTTGGGCTGAGCCAGATCTTTTTTGTCCCAAATTAGTAATCTCTTTTCTTCCTTCCAATTCCACAGGACACAAGGAAATGTCCTCTGGAGTCCCAGACAAGAAGATTTTCCCCTAATACTTAAAACACTTGGAGAAGAAGAGTTAAATTCTCCACCCCCTAGAAATCTATTCTCCAAAGTGCAGGTCTTTGAATGCCTTCTTATGCACTGTTTTTCACCTCCTTCAACCCCTTTCCTTTTTTTTTTTAAACTGAGAAAGAACTCTACACTTGGCTCCAGCCTGTTCTGTCAGTGGCTTTGGGTGAGAAGGAGGATGGGTCCACCTTCTTGACCTCCCCAGCTTCTGCAGTGACTCATTTGAAATGGAGTAACTTTGCTGCAGTCACTCTGAGGCATGCGGGGACGAATGCCTTTTGCCATTTATGAAAAAAAAATGTAAATGGCGACAAAAGCTATTTTTATAATGTTTTTATCTATTCTGTGACTGACATCAATAACACATAACAGTTTCATTGACATTGTATCATCTCCAATGGGCCCAGTGACCTGATTCAATGTCAGTAGAAATGCCTCGTACATCATAGCTGTGACTGAATTGCAACAGATCCATTACCGTCACTTCAGCCCCACAAGTGCTTGAGACCCACTGCCAAGTCCATTTCTAGTATTGTTTGGGGCCTTTCATTCTGCAGGCAGTTGGTTATTATTTTTTTTTGTCTATTCCCTACTCCTGTCTTCCCAGATCTCCTAATGGCCCTAGTCTATACCCAACAGCCTGCCCCTTAACTAAGTCATGTCCTGCATTATTTTCCAATGTCTTCATTTGTGTGCTCTTCTAGATTATTTTAACCTGAGCTCCTTGAGGACTATCTTTAGTCTTTCTTCTCTCTCTCCCCAACATTATTCAGCATAGGGCTGAGCCCACAGCAACCTCAATGAATGATCAGATTTTAGAGTCAAATGGTACCTCAAGAGATTGGAACCAGCTTCTCCAACCCATACCCAAAGGGATCCCTTCTGCAAATTATCACATTAGTGTTCATTCAGCCTTTAATTGAAGACCTTTGATGAAGTGAAACCTCTCAAAGCAGTCTCATTCCACTTTTTGTATCCCTTCTAATTATTTGAGAAGTCTTCTTTCAATAAAAGACTTAATTAGCAACTTCTCCACAATGATTCTAGTTCTATTCTCTGGGGTCAAACAAAGCAAGTCCCATCCTTCTTCCTTCAAAGAACTTTTCAAATACTGTAGATCAACTATCATGTGTTTCCTGATCCTTCTCTTCTAAAACTCCTCCATTGTCTTCTAATGATATTCACAAGGCTTGAGCTCAAAACCCTTTAGTTTTCTAATGAAACTTTCCAACTTATCCATGTCATTACTAGGGTAGAGTATAGACTATCACCTTCTTGTTGCTGGGGGCTCAATTCTCTCTTTTTTAAGACCACCCATTATCACATTAAGTTTCTTGGCTGCCAATATAATACTGTCAAATCACACTGAATTTGTAGTCCATTCCAACTGCCAGATCTTTTGTCAGTCAATAAACATTCAGTCAATGAACATTTATTAAGCACCCACTACAAAACCAGGCACTATGCTGAGTGCTGGACAAATTTTTCAGACAAATCTCTGTCTGATTAGTTAATCAATTTTGTCTTTTCATTAGAGACACTTTCTTCTAAGGAGCCAAACACAGGATAGAGCTGAAGAAAGGTCCATGCTGGAGTATGAATGTAACCTTCATCCTTGGGACCCCTTGCCATGATGGAGCCACCACATCCAATGCTAGGTAGGTAGTATGTGCTTGGGCAGTTAGAGAGAGCTAATGTTTTATTTTCCCACCTATAGAGACACAATGGAGGGGATATTGGCCAGCAGTACTGCCCACGGACCTTATCTTAAGGTTTTGATTTCTATCCCCTTTTTTCTACCATTCCAAAGGGAAAAGAAAATCAACTTGAAAGTCTTACATGGGCTTAAGTGAGACTCTTGCTAATATTGCAATATATTTGTCATTTGTCTCACTGGTAAGCCTGTTTAGTAGTCAAAACTGTAGAAAATTGAATATACACTTACTGTATAAAAATGATATGCTTGGTTAGTGATAGTTTAGAAGAAATAAGTACATCTATCATAGAAGAGCAAGCTGTCAGCTCTTTATATGTAAGAGAAACACTGAACAAAAATGTGATAAATGTTGGGCACCCTTTACAAAAGTTGCATGACAAAGTTGATTTACAATAAGTTCATACTGAGAGAAAAAAAGAAACAAAGAGACAAAGAAAGAACAAGAAGAGGAGGAAGTCTTCTAAAGAAGCATGCCAGGAAACAAGGAAACTGTTCCCTGCCCAAATCTTGGAGTAATTATAAGCAGTTACCTAATTATGAATTTTCCAGGTTTAGAAAACTTCCTTCCTGGATTGAGGTTCAGACAAGGAAGGGTGAATTTTCTGTAGAGCACATCTCAGGTAAGAGGCTGAAAACCCTTGGCAGTGCACTCCTGAGCTCAGCCTGGAAGACAGCTTTGATTGATCTCCCTGGGAGGCTGAAGGGGATAGTTAGGGTAGATTAAGATAAGCAATTTGAACTAATGATAAACTGTAGGACTTGGGGAACAGAGCAATAAATAAGAAAGCTACAGGTAAGAAGGGAATTCAGACAGTTACTTTAGTATGTTGAAGGTGGGGGAGGTCACTAGGAAAGCTTCCCTGAAAAATACCAGAGAAAGACTAATCTGGGTGTTCTTAGGTCAGCTGCAAAGAGGGTTTTGTCTTAGTTTAGCAGACATGTAGTGGTTACTTGCTCTATGCACTCCTTTTTTAAAAAATTAATAGAATTATCTAGGAGCCTGAGAACAGGATTTTAGGCAATGAATAGAGACTATCCAGATTATGAGGGAAGGGTAGAATGGGAAAGATGACTTCCAAGGGATAGTTGGATAACTTCCCCAGATGTCATCTAATGTGTAACTGGCCCAGGCAGGTAAGGAGTTAGGCCAGGTATATATATATATATATATATATATGCATATATATATATATATATATATGATATATGCATGCTGTATGTATACCTATACTGCCCAGACCTATATGCTGAGCATTGAAGGAGAAACAAAGAAGCACATTATATTCATGCCCTCCAGGAGTTACCAGTCTATTTGGAGAAACACATGAAAAGTTACCTGACCCAAGGTCAGCCAGAAAAGGATGTTGTGAGCTCAGAAGGAGGCAGAGGAAACAGAAGGTAAGAGTGATTAGTGAAGGATTCATAGAGGAAAAAAATCACTAGACTCAGTGGTACCATGACTAAGTCTATTTCCCCAAGGAGTTAAAAGAAAAGGTCCCATAAACTCAAAAAATTTTACAGCAACAAACAAAAGGGATATCTATTCACCAAAGAATGACTGAAAACTTACAGTATATGAATACAATAGAATATCATTGCACTGTAAGAAAGGGCAAAAGGGACAATCTCAGAGAAATTTGGAAAAAGTTTGTATGATGCAGAGGAAATTGAGAAAAACCAATAAAATAATTTATATAATACAAATAGCATTATGAAGAAAAATAATTTTGAAAGATCTAAGAAATCTAGTCAATGCAGGGATCAACCATGATTTCAGAGAATGGGTGATGAAGCATAATATTCATCTCCTAACAGAGATTTGATAGACTCAAGATATAGAATAAGACAAACGTTTTAGGATATAGCCAATACTGGTATTTGTTTTTTTTTGTTTAGCTTTTTATTTGTTTAGACTATTTTCTGTTTTATTTTTTTAATGGAGTGGTAAAGAAAAAAAGTAAATATTTATTCATTTAAAAAAAATTAAAGGGTTCATGGTGTTGGTGAAATGATGTGAAACTTAAAGGATTTAGTGGAGTAAAGAAAGCTTTAATATGAGGAGAGTTTAATAATGTCATGAGTAAAGCTAGCAAAATAAAACAAAAAGACAAATTTGATAAGGCTAAAAGTTTCTACTAAATGAAGACAGGGGGAGATAAGGGTAGAAAAGTAATGTGGGGACAAATTTTAGTCTCTTGAATACCAGGCTAAGGAATTTGGACTATATCCCATAAACAATGAGGGAGCCAATGAAGATTCTTGAGCAGAAGAGGGTGTTTTAGGAAGCTTAGCTTGGCAGTGATATAAGATATCTAATCTAAGTCAACATCATAGGTCCTATGATTTGGCTTCCCTCCATCCTCATTTTCTAAACCTCTGGTACAATTCAATAACCTCACATAATATCTGTCAAACAAATCTTACTGATACATAGGTGCTGATTGATGTGTTTTGGAGAGATGACTCTGTTCATGTCTTTCAAAGGAAACATTCAGAGTTGCCTTTTCTTGTTGTTAAACGGGGAGGAATTCAAAGTCTAGAAAGGGCAAGTTATCTGACCAAGGTCATCCAGTTGCAGGGAAATTGTTGATACAGTAGAGGCAGCATTTTTCATTCATCTGAGGTGCCATCCCTGTGAAGTCAACTGAAATGTACATATATGAATTATCCACAGTGCATTTTTATTTAAAGTGATATATTGATTTATTCAGAAAGTCTTACTAAAATTTTCATACAAAATTCTCTACTTCCCCTGACTCTGCATTAATAGATATATTGATATATAAGCTGAAATTATTTTTCTTTAGACCCTTTTGCAATTGCTTGTGTGTAATTATAAGGTGTAGTAAAGAGAACACTGGTCTAGAAATTAAAGTTAATGAATCCTGTTTCTTCTACTTGCTGCCTATTTCATCTTTGGCATCATGGGCAAATCATATTACCTCTCCAGATCTGTTTACCCATTTATAAAATTGGGGTTTGGACTAAATGACTTATAAATTCCCTTTCAGGTCTAAATCTATGAACTAATATGAGAGGGCCAGCTGTCACAACATTTACCTTTGGACACATGATAAAATTAATTTCTTTATTTGCCTTTCCAAAGAGAACTTTTGAGCTAGCCTTCTATTCAGTTGCCACTTCCTTTGTCTTATAATTTCCTTCATAATAAGAACATTAAAATTGATATTTCATTGATTAACATGATCATTTCTCAATAACTGTACAAAAATTTCCCATTTAAAATAACTGGCAGCTAAGTTATCAGATTATGATATTCATTTATATGCAATTGGATGGATGACATGCAGTTTATATACATATTGCACATACATAGATAAATACATTATACACACAAACATACACTTAATACATCTATTAAATATTTCTAATGGACAATAAGATAATGATTTGGGTCAAGAATTGAATAAAAGGAGAGCAGGCAGAATTGTCTTTTGGAAATTACACAATTCTTTAACAACCTCAAGTTTCTCCTTGAAACAAAGACCCATCATTTTTTCACACTAGTATTTTTCCAGTGATGTTGTATCGCTGTGAATCCTAGAATATTACAGTCTCCAGTGATTTAAAGGTGAGGTTCCCCAAAGGGCAATGGAGAAGTGCATGATGGGTGTGAGCAGGCTACAACAATAAGGAAGAATTATGCAGTAAAAATGGTGCAAAGAATGTCATCAAAGAAATGTATGATTAAAAAAAAAAGAATGGATAGGTCATATGGTGAAACTAAAGGTTAACCAATGAATGTCTTCCATATTCCACTGGCAGCCTCACAATGTGGGGGTGGGGTGGGGTGAATATTTGGTGTCCCCTTCTTGTGAATTTGTGGGAAAATCCGGATGAGAGTCACACAGGATGGATAGTCATGGTGGATTGAAATATGCATCTTTAGAGGAAATACTGATACTGGTGAGATCACAAATCCACTAAAGTATTGGTATATTGTTTTGTACTTCAGATAGCCTCACTTTGGGAGAGTATCTTCAGGGTCATTTTTCAATCAATTAGAGGAGCAGGATAGTAAACAGTTACTTTTAGGTTACTTCTGGATTTGAATTCTTCCTTTGGCATTTATCAACTGTATGACCATAAGCAAATGGCAACTTGTCTGAGATTCAGTTTTCTTACATGTAAAAATGGGTATATCTACATGTTCTCCTTGAATTTGGCAGGGTGGTTAAAATGAACAAATAAGATAATGCACATAAAGTAACATAAACTCTGCCACTTTTTGCAAAAATTTGCTATTTTAAGACTTTATTTTAACTTTAATATTTAATTAGAATTAGGAAGGTGATTAAGCAGAAGAATGTTTCAAAATACCAGTTCCACTATTCAACTCAACTAGTATGGTAAATTGAGGCTTATCAAGAAATAACATTAAGTCCTCATTTGTATAATGATATCTTCTTTTCAGAGGTCTTTTTTTTATCTATTATATCATTTTATCTTCCCACGTTCTTGTGAAAGATAGATCATTATCCCCATTTGACAGATGAACAAAATGAGGCCCAGGGTCAACTAGTTAGTGGTGGAGACAAAACTAGAAAGTATAACTCCTGAGACCTAATTCTGGACTCTTCATTAAACTGTGCTTTCCCTCACAGTTAGACATTGAACAGGGTGCTACAGGTATAAGTTTATTCAAGCGACTACCGACCGACCACATTAACAGGAGACAAGGAAAAGCTTGAATCTGTCTGCCTCTGAATTCTGTCTTTCAGGAAGCATAAGCTTCACTCCTTTGAAAGTCATTCTGTTCAATCTATTGCTACTTCAATTGATGCCCCCTTTCACAGAAGGCATGTGAGCTGTTAATGGTGCACGTGTGGATCCATTGCCACAGAAGACCTCTGCTGCAGGACTTGGAAATTGATGGCTGGTTAGTGGTTCCTTATTACTGTGCCCTAGCAGATGGCCACTTCCCCAGAGAGGCCCCTCCAGCTACTGCTGTGTGTGCATATTGGGCAAATGTCTCCGGCCGGCCCCCTTTGCCCACCCTTCTCAGAGATTGGGCAAGATAAGCCTAGAATTTCCTCTTCTATTTTTTTAATCCAAGAATATTCACAGTCTGTTTCAAAAACACTAAGAATTCCATTATCTGAAATGCAGTTTTTTTGCCCTTCTTCCCTCCTCTCTTCCCACTCTTTCCATAGAAGACAAATGCAATGTAATATGAGAAACACTAAATGAGTCCCTACTGTGTGAAAAAAAAAATTGTACTAGACATTGGAGAAATGACCTTTGCTCACAGGGGGCTTACAGTCCAGTGGTACTATAAGAAATTAACATCAATAGCCATCTATAATATACAGTTTTAATGCTACATGTGTTAGAGAATTGCAAAATGATGTCATACGAAGTCAAGGAGCATCAATCAAAAGTTAAAAGAGTGCTCAGAAGTCATCTATATGAATGATATCATTTTTGCAGATGAGGAAACTGAAAATTTGGGAGGCAAAGTGATTTGCCTAATGTCACCTAGCTGGTATACATCAGAGGCAGGTCCTTTGACCCTGCAACCCAGGCTCCTTCCACTGAACCACAATATCAGACAGGAAAAATTGTTATTTCTTTGGAGGAGGATTGCTGGAAGAGATGACACTTACTTTGGTTTGAGAAGATAAATAGGAATTCAAAAGTGAAAATGGAAAAGGAGCATTTTGTAGACATTGAATATAGTATAAGGGGTGGCTAGGTAGCACAGTGGATAGAGCACCGGCCCTGGAGTCAGGAGTACCTGAGTTCAAATCTGGCCTCAGACACTTAATAATTGCCTAGCTGTGTGGCCTTGGGCAAGCCACTTAACCCCATTGCCTTGCAAAAATTTTAAAAAAATAGTATAATAGTATAAACCAAAGTTTAGCTGTGATGGGACCATTTTTTGGAGACTGAGAATAGTCCAATTTGATTAAAGTATAGAGACTGTAGGGAAATAATATGATAAAGATGAAAAGAAAAGGTGGCACCAAGTTGGTAGGGCCAAGTAGGCCAGGAAGAGAATTTTAAACTTTATTCAGATTAGTTTAGCACTGGTCAAGGTCTATTGTATGGAAGATCCAGATACCAGTAGGGAATCCCTGAAGAGGTAAAAGCAGAAGAATAGTATTATTATTCACAAGATGAGTTATTCTGTGGGTTGGATTAGAGAGGGAAAAAAAATGAAAGCTCTAAGATCCATAAGTC